>NC_090934.1:137495239-137798917 GCF_040938575.1 Ambystoma mexicanum | reverse complement strand
AGATAAGTGTCCTCTGTGGAATAGAGAGAAGAGAGATAGTAATATATATCCTATGTGGCCAGGGAGAGATGTAGGTGTCCTCTGTGGCCAGGGAGAACAGAGGGAGATAGGTGTCCTCTGTGGCACAGGGATAAGAGAGAGAGTAATATATATCCTATGGCATAGGGAGAAGAGAGATAGTAGTATATATCATATGTGGCCAGGGAGAGATGTAGGTGTCCTCTGTGGCCAGGGAGAACAGAGGGAGATAGGTGTCCTCTGTGGCATAGGGAGAAGAGAGAGCATAATATATACCCTATGTGGCCAGGGAGAGGGTGTCCAGTCATTTGGTCGACAACAAACTGGTCGACTGCAATTTGGTCAACACCATTTGGTCGAAAACCAAATGGTCGAATTTTTTTTTGACCCCCCCAAAAAAAACAAAAAAGGGGTAAAAATAAAAAAAATTAAAAATCGACCATTTGGTTTTCGACCAAATTGATTCGACCAGTTGTCCAGTCGACCAATTGTTTTCAACCAAATGACTCGCAACCCAGGGAGAGATGTAGGTGTCCTCTGTGGCCAGGGAGAACAGAGGGATATGGGTGTCCTCTGTGGCATATGGATAAGAGAGAGAGTAATATATATCCTATGTGGCCAAGGAGAGGTGTAGAGGTCCTCTGTGGCCAGGGAGAACAAAGAGAGATATAGGTGTCCTCTGGAGCCTGTGGAGAACCGAGAGAGTTATATGTGTCTTCTGTGGCAAAGGAGAAAAGAGAGAGATACATGTGTCCTTTTAGAATAGATATAGGTGCACCTTGCAGGCAGGCAGAATAGAAAGATATCCCCAGACAGTGTCCTCTTTGGAACAAGGAGAACAGAGATGGATATAGGTGGCCTCTTCCTCCAGGAAGAACAGAGATGGATATAGGTGGCCTCTGCCTCCAGGAAGACCAGAGATAGATATAGGTGGCCTCTGCCTCTGCAGAAAAGGGAGAACAGAGACAGATATACATGTGCTCTGTGGTCAGGGAGAACAGAGAGGGTTATAGGTGCCCTCTACAGCAAGTGAGAACATAGAGTGATATGAGGGCCTGTGCTGCCCAGTGAGAACAGAGAACCATATAAGTGTCCTCTGAGAAACAGAGAGCGAGATAGCTGTCCTCTGTAGCAAGGCAGAACAAAGCGAGCTATACGTGGCCTCTGCAACAAGGGAGCCCAGAGAGAGAGATAACATGCTCTGCAGCAAGGGAGAACAGAGCCAGCTACACGTGTCCTCTGCAGAAAGGGAGAACAGAGAGAGATATAGCTGTCCTCTGCAGCAAGGGAGAACAGAGCGAGCTACAAGTGTCCTCTGCAACAAGGGAGAACAGAGAGAGATCTAGGTGTCCTCTGCAGCAAGGGAGAACGGAGCGAGCTACACGTGTCCTCTGCAACAAGGGAGAACAGAGAGAGATATAGGTGTCCTTTGCAGCAAGGGAGAACACTGCAAGCTACACGTGTCCTCTGCAACAAGGGAGAACAGAGAGAGATATAGGTGTCCTCTGCGGTCAGGGAGAACATCACAAGCTACACGTGTCCTCTGCAGCCTGGGAGATCAGAGGAAGATATAGTTATGTACTGCGGGACAGGGAGAGCAGAGGGAGGCATAGGTGTCCTCTGTCACCAGGGAGAACAGAGAAAGAAAGAGAGAGTCTTGGGAGGATAGCTCAGGGGCAACTTGCTCTCCTTGGAAGCAAGACGACGTGGAGCAACACATGTTTGATGCCTGGGTCCGCGCTTAGCAACCCCATCAAACAGATCCTCCTATCACATTGCCAGATCATCCATTAAACATGGTCAACACACATGGATTCCATTTGGGGGTCGCCAGGGGTTGAAGCTGCGACCCCTGATGTCTCTGTTGCTACCCCTATGGTCTCCCTCGCTACCCCTAAAAAAATAATATATATATTTTAAGATTTTTTAAAAATGTAAGCTCCTGGGCTGTGCCCAGCACCATGTGGCTCTTTGTTTCTGGAGTGGCTGGGGTTCCTGTTCAGGCCTCTTTAAAATACACAGGGGTTTCACATGTGTAACACTTTGAGTTGTGACCCTAAATACGAAAGAATAGGAATAACACATAATTTGTATTTCTGTAATTCTATAATTGTGTGACTCAATAAAGGTTTATCTCAATAAAGGTTTATTTCAGGCACACTTCATGGGCTGAGTCACTGATTTACTCTGTTCTTAAACACCTCAAATTCGCAATTCAGACAAAAACTTCCAAACAGCATTTAGAGTAAAATAAGCAGCCATTTGAGTCTATGTATTTTGTTTTTCACAAGTTGCAGTTATAGCATGGTTTTTTTGCTGTTGTCTCTGTTACAATAATCACAAGACATTCCATCTCAGTGTCCTTAGTCACTTGACAAAATCCTCGAGCCTAAAAGCTTGAACACAGTGTAGAAATGTTTGACCATTGTACATAAAGTGGCCCTTGATTTCATAGTGTCACAATGAATACTTTGTTGTAATGTGTCTATATTTCCTTTGTCCCTGGCATGCTGTTCAGGATGTTTGCATGCATGAGGTAATGAGTGCCCAGAGTACGGGATGCCGCGTGAGTGCGCGGCTTTCCCTGCACTACTCTAAAGTCTTAAATACACAGTTATGAACCCTCCCACTGGTATGCATTTTGCCAACCTGTGAAGCCCGAAAAGTAGGTCCACGCAGGCTTCACATGTCACTAACCTTGCACCAGAACTGCTGATGACCTGGCCTGCTGTTAAATCTCAGTTACCAGTTAAATGGTATCCACTACAGAGTGTAATTTGCTTTCTGACTTTGAGAACATTCAGACATGTAATTGCTCATTTTACTATAGCCGGTAAGCTAGCTACAGCCGGTAAAATAGCTCCGTCGGTAGAGCGCTCGCTGCTGCGATATGTGTGTGGATCTGCATGTTGCTGGTTCGAATCCTGGCTAGGCCAACTCACCTTTTCATCCTTCTGAGGTTGATAAATGAGTACCAACACAGGTTGAATGATATTGTATGCATAGTTGTTCTATATAAAGTGCGTAGGTGCAATATAATAACACATCATTATCATTTGGTCATGGACGTCTCCTTACATTCACAGTAATTTGGTAATATGGGCCTATACACACTGATGGTGATTCATTTTTGTTTGAAATGTATTTCACATTACAATGATAGCGTAACCATATTTTTCGTAGTGTACTTAGGAACAATGCTATGTGATGCCACTTTCTGTTTTTTCAAGGGGTGAAAGGTTCTGTTCCATCGGTTCCTGTGATGTCCCTTTGGGAAGGGGCAAATGACACCACTTCCTGTGATGTAATCCAAGGTCAAGGGTCATGTGATGTCACTTCCGCTACCCCTGGCATTTTGGTGAAATTATGTCCCTGTCAACCCATGGCTAATTCCCAAACATGTTCTTCCATGCATGCCAGTTTACATCCCTTTGCCACAACCGTTGACCAACAACATCTATCTACCATGGATTGGGCAATCTGTTTGAAGTGGCCGCAAAGTAACGTGTTCAACACTTTAAAATTAGCCCCATAAACGAAATACAGTTCTAAAAAGATTTAGTACAGTTAAGTACCTCGAAAAGAAGGGAAATGGTTGGTTTATGTGTAGAATCAGTTTAGATTCTAGACCAAAGAGAGAACCATATTTATCAACAATTAGCCCCCAAGGTGGGCACCAACGCCAATCAGATTACTTTCTAACACAGGCTGTGCCTCCATGATGAACCAGCATTCCAAACAAACAGGTGCTCATGACAGCCCTTCCATCATTCGCACTGACTGCCTCAACCCTTACCGTTCCTGCCTCATTTAAACAAAATAATGCAGAAATACTATTTACATGTTCACTGATCCAGCCACCAAGCCCTCCTCACACCAGAAACCTCCAGGCTTCTCCGAGGCCTCCATCATGGAAATGGAAGAGGGGCTACATTCAGAGCCCCAGCAACTATTTTCTTGGTGGCCATCTTCATGTCGTTTGTTTGTTTGCTAATGTTTGTGACATGCTTGCCGAAACTCTTGTTTTCCCACAAGAAAGCAGATTTTGCAGCCAGGATGTCATGCCAGGGTGCTATTAGGTATAATGGTGAGTTTGATGGGCCATACATGGTAGCAATGTCCTGCCACCCTTGTTAAATGTCCCTGCTGTGCTCAAACATATAATCTGGGCACTTGTACACCTATAACACCATAACCAATTTGCACATAACGGTTGTTTCTTTGTGGCATAACAGGCTGAAGGTTTATTATAACACATCACTCATCTACTTCCAAATACATGATGGTCATCACAGTAAAAAACATTCTTTGGGGAATTGTTCTGCTAGTGCGGCGACCGGCCGACTGACTCCTCTCTTTTTTGCTTCTCCCCCCAAGCTTCCAACCAACGACACTTTAAGCCAAAGCTCCCCCAACCGCCCTTGTCCATGACCCGCCTGCCCCTGCAGGCGGCCCTGGCCTGGAGGAGTGCTTTTTCTGCTGGGGGCAGTTGCGCCCTCTCACATGCATTAAGCGCCCTCGTAGCTAGGCCTCAGAGGGGGCACTCATACCGGCCGGAGCGTAAACGCCTCCTGATTTTTCCAGCTCATTTGAAGTCCTTACAGTACCACTGGTCGCTTACACACTGCCACGTCACCGATTAATCCACGTCCATCTGTGGCGGCCCCCAGGCTCTATCCTCACAGCTCCATTAGTTTTGTGCATAAGTGCCAGAAGGAAAGATCCATGCTGGCTTTTGATAGGTGCACCCCGTCCCTCTCGTAGTATTCAGGTGACTTCAGATTGATCAGGCAGAGCTGTGTGAACCCCCTGCCCTTTCAAAACCTGGCCATGGAGACGTTCAACTTTCTCCTAGACTTTTCTACTGTCTGAATGAGAATCTGCACCCCTCCATGTTTCTGTTGGGATGATCTCTGACCACGTGATCTCGGAGCCCCCAATTCCTGCAGGGTGCCATACTTGTGAGATTGTTTCCGCCCAGGTTTATCAGTAAAATGTCGAGTTTGCGGTATCTTGCCACAGCCTTTGCACATGCCTTTCAAACTGACCCCATCTCATTCCCGGAACTCCATGCCATTCGACCTTGAAATATCTTGGTGTCATTTGATTCCGTTCCAGTGTCCAACTTGCTTTGGCCCTTGTCGCAAATGAGTGACCAACCACCCATACTGTCTTGCTGCTCCACCCAGCCCCTGTTTGGTTCGAAGAGATGGGGGGTGAGGTATGGATTATTGTTACATTTTTTTCTGGCCTTAATGTACCTTTTTAAAACAGTCTGACTGCCAACCTCCTATCCTCTTAATGGCTTCCGACATCATGCCAACCCCTGGCACAGAGGTGGCTGCAAAGATCCTGAGGGATTGGGTTCCATATACCCACTCAGTTCCCCCTATCTCTTTTAATGCCAGGTTCATGACACTTGTTAACTGGAACCTGCTCAGCGCCGACCCATCAGTGTGTAGGAAGAGTGGTAATCCTGCCTTTTCTGGGGGTCTTATCGTTAGGTAGGCTGTTAGGCCTGTGAAGGGGCAGCATGGGCTCCCCCTGATGCTGCAGAGGGTGATTAGTCTACCTCGCCCGCCCTGATCAGTTTTGGACATTCTTAGGTATAGCTGGGCCACCTCTTGTAACACTGCGACATCATTTAACCTCAGATAACCCCTTCCCCCACCTTCCTTGTTGTCCGGAACCAGCTCGCTGATCCTGAAGACCCCAGAGAAGGCCAGTGAAAAGGCAGCCCTGAACATGGCCGCCTCTAACTTGTCCCTGCATGTTTCTGCCAGAACTCTAATTATATCGTCAAGTTACAACATGTTTATAGGGCGCCTCTGATCCTCCCTCCTCTCTGTTTGTTTGGCCCAGCCTTTCATGGCCATCCTGACATAAAGTTCCTTGGTTGGGTCCTCCATCCGCCCTAATTTGTGACAATGGACTACTACTGCCAGATGGGATACGACCCATGCTCTGGTCTTTTGTGATTGCCAAGCCCACCCGATGAGGCACGCACCGGGGCCCCTCCTTAGCACACCCTAAGAAATCCTTCCCTGAACTTAAGTTCCATTTTCCTGTCAATGACTGCAGCTCTCTTAGTGTCACTTTACTCTTGACCAGCTTCATCATTTCCTTTAGGTCCTCCACCTTGTCCTTTGGTCACCTAGTCTTACCTTCCCCTGAATCGATCTCTATCCCTAGGAATGTTCATTTTGAGAGAGGGCCAACTGTCTTCCCTTCCGCTAACAGTACTCCAAGCTCTTTTGTTAATTCCACAAATTGTTTCATTAATTTACTGCAATCCTCTGCCCCTTTGCTCCCAATGAACAGAACGTCGTCCAGGTAGTGCCTAGGTCACCCTGCAAATGTCTTCCGCAGAATGCCATTGTTTATTGACTCCGCCTCTGGGAAGGATAGGTGATGGATCAGGCAAAATTGTCCCATCTCCTTGAAATGTCCTAAGGGGTGGTGAGAGAAATGGGCCTGCTACACTCCTCAAACTGAGTTCTTTGGCTATTTTATGTTTCACCACTTCTCAGGTTCTCAGCCTCTATGACCCCCTGGCCCAGCGTAGGCAATATTAAATCCCCCCAAAAACCCTTCCCAAATTCCCTTTGCGTCAGCAGCATTTGAGTAATCATTCAATAGTGGTAGTATTCTGGCCAACCTAATTGGCGAAGCTGCTGAGGATAGGCAAAAACTGCTTAATTCTGCCTTGATGTTTCCTTCTGCTTTGCGCTAGAATTCTTTTTTTCCACCCGCACCTGGCCCCGTGATATGGCCCCCTGCACCCTTGGTGCTTGCATGCTTAAATCTGCATGATTTACCAAAGGGACAGAAACCCTGCTCAAACTTCCAGCATGTGACCTGCTCCCCCTGCTGACAGCTGGGCCTACTGTTCCAGGAAGAGCGCCTGCGAAAGACCCGCTCCTTTTATCCCCATAAGACCCTTTTTCCTTTCTATAATAAGGCTTATCCCCCTGAGCCCTGCTCCCCACTTATTTGGCAGCCAACATTTGTTTGATAAAACCTTCGACATCCACCTCGTCCCATGCCATAGCTGGCCAAATCTGCATCTTCAACCTGAAACCCCTGCCATACTTCAACCAGGCATCTTAATGGGTGTTGTGGATGTACTGTTCAAATGCCCGTGGTGTGCCTGCATCCGCTGGGCATTTCTTCACCAGGATGGATGCCAACATCCTAAAACCAGCTAGCCAATTGTGAATGATCTCTTCCTTTTTAGTCCTGTCTCTTTCTTCTTTCTCCTTCTCTTTTTCCAATATCTGGCCCTTGTCCAGACCCCTCTGTTCTAGCTGCTCTAGCAGTGTAAAGATGTCAATACATTCCTTCTGCCATAACCTTTCTTTAATGTGGGCAGGGATGTGCCAAACTAACGCATTCCCTTTACCAAGGCATCCCTCTCCCATATTTAGTACTGTTACCCGGTCTATCCCCTAGACCACTTCCTTGCAATGTAAGGGCTTGCTGTAAATGGGGAACGTTCCCACGTGCCAGCGCACCAACTACATGTTCTAATTGCCATGGGGAACAGCTCCCTAAGCCCTCATTGCCTCCATTGCTTACCCCTATCTCGACACAATATTTTACCATTAATCCCATTACCCCATGCTTGCAAGCACTGCATAACGTTCCAAGGATGCAGGTCCCTCTGGTGCTCCCGCTGCCACAAATGCCACACACGTGCCAGGTTCACTGCTGCTTTCCCTTGGAGGAGCAGCCGGCGTGGCTGCAGGCCCCTGCTTCTTCCCTCTGTTCCTCCCTCCCCCTGTTGATTTCCCAGCTTCACTTTTCTTCTTTGCTGGCTCTGTTGGTTGGAGAATTGCTTTAGCTTTGGCCGTCAAAGTCCTTCTTTTCTTGGCCACTGGCTCCTCCTCTCCCAATGAAATGAACTCCTCCAATGCTCGCTCTTCCGTGGATGCAGGGAACAGCAATGGTAACTGGAATCTATCCCTATCAGGTCCTGCTATGCCCGCTTCCAGTTCTTCTGTAGCAACATTCTGGAGCCAGTTGGGGCCATGCCTAGAAGCAGCCGCCCTTGCTATGTGGAGGAACTGTGCCGTTTACCCGGGCTTCCTGCCCCTTCTTGTTTTTGCGGGCTTGCAGCCCAATTTCGTGGGCTTCTGCCCACGACCCCCTACCAGTGTGGGAAGGGAGGGACAGAAACCCGGTTATCTGGGTGCCTCCTTGAGTTGAGGGGGGACCCCTCAACCATCGTCACTGCCATTACCTCCCTAATGCGGCCCACCAAAGGTGTCATTATAACTTCATTTACTAGTGTGCTGGCTTCACATGGGACCTACAGCAAAGACGAAACTGGTTGTAAATCATAACTTCAATAGGTAACATATGGTTTTATACTATAGTAACACCTCCCCCCACCACACGCTCAAACACTTGTTGAATTAATCATCAGACTACTGAGTCTTTCTTCTATCTCCACCAGGTCATGCACCATTAGCCTAGAGCTTTCTGAAACCAGTAGCAACATGTTTTTCTTTGCTCTTTCCCAAAACTGTATTTTCAGATCCTGATATCTCGTATTGAAAATGAATCTGATTGCAGCCAGACGTTGGCTAAACCAGTAACATATTGTGGTTTCAAATATACTACACATGCCAGAAGGCTATTTAATATCATTGTCTGATTTGTCCCAACAGTTAAAGAAGAAATTTACAGGAACCTCTGTCTCCTTCACTGCCGGGTGCAGCAAAAATTGCCGATTTGCTACACCATCCTGCAGCGGCGCCACGACAGGCGAATGCTATCAAGAGTGCTGCAATGCCACCGCCGCTGCGTGCTGCATGAAACTAGATGGCACCGTAAGCCTAAACGGTGCCACTCAGCTGAACAGGGGCTCTCTCGTCAAGCTTCTCACCTGCGCAGCCATTGTTATACTCAGCTCACGGTTTTCATTTCTCCAGAAAATCTAGAACACCAAAATGTACCGGCGCTGCTCTGTAGACCAAATAGATGCATGGGGGTTTAAAGATGTTATATGCAGGATTTAGTTCAGAGCTTATATTCAGGGTATTATTGTTTTTCATTTTATTCTGAGGTCCAATTTGTTATATGTAAATTGACACAAACCTGGAAACACTTTTTATGCATTTAAAAGAAAATATAATGAAGAAATTCTCAAAAATACATTTCAAAATCGCACTGTTCCTGTTGCGCACAATCGGCAGTGCATATCACCCATGGTATGCCCACACCTAGTCACTCACGCACTCACCGAGTTACTCATATAGACTGAGTTCACTGAAGATGCATTGGGAATTTAGAAAAGACTACATATATAGTAAATATATCTGAGAAAAAAAAGAATGGCAAAAATAAAGAAACAAAAGTAAAGAAAAATTATACTTTAAAAAAAAGGAAAAAGTACCATACAAGTGGAAATGTCACCAAAGAAACATACACACCCACTTTTCAATTCCTAAACAGCATTCAAAAATATATTTTAGAAGAACCACTTAAGATCACAAACACACCAACACTAAATATTTATTCTTAGCTATAACTTGATTTCCATCTTCTGTGTTGAAAACAAAAATAACAAGTTATAGATACACATTGGATGGGAGTTGGTGGCCATGGGAAGCAGAAAAGTGTAAATGTTACAGAATAATCTAGAGGATGGAGTGAACTGATTGTGTGGCAGGAAGATGGACATGTGAAAGATTTCATCAGAGCACATTTGTATTAGGGAGGGTGGAAAGGGTCAGAGGTTTACCAGGGGCAATATGGTGTAGATTCCTGCAGTACAATGTAGATTTTAGAATTCTAGAATTATTGGAATTTTATTCTTTTAACTAATGCTCTAGATTTTGCTGTTTTCTTCCTATTTTTCTTTTTGTATTTTACTGAATATATTTTCATTTTCATTATTTCCATCAATCACAAGTACATTTTCCATATGCTTACCTCTTTACTAATACCCCTTCATTATCCTTTAGGATATTCCAGATAATCCTCTACGACCACTTACTTTTTAAATGTATCCAACCTTTGCCACCATATATCAAATAATTATATCATATGTTTTTCCATTATGGATTTAGCAATTCTGAATCCTCATTTTAAACTGAGGGACCAGAGTACTCATACTTTGAAACTTCAGACTCTTAATTAAGATCTCTACCAATGAGCGGTAGGACCAGCCAATACAGTTGTAGAAGAAACAGTGTGCATGCAGGTCTTGCTGTGCTGTTAGTATACATTTCAAATCATTGAAACCAAATTCTAATTTATACCATCAGATTTATTTTGGCAATTTTAATTTACATCCCCTTTGCCTCCCTGGGCCTACAAAGTTACCAGCATACATATTGTAGGGGAATATATCCAGAATTAAGTGAAACACAGTAAGGCAACTGTGAACTGCTTATAATACTCGACAGGGTTCAATCTGACATGCAGATACACCTAAGGTGTTAAACTGGCTGTAGGCAAGTGTAGACAGCTAACTATGATTAGGCGAGAGACAGCTGACCAGAAGTGAACTGAAATGTTAGAACTACAAAAGGTGTTTTACATGCATCATCAATAGAGAGGAATATCTAGGGATGACTATGGCGTAGTACTTGACACAAGTCAGTTTTAGGAAAAGTTCTCCTGGAGGAATGTAGCTGCCAATGAGATATGTTCTATACTATCTTCATATCATTAATGTATGATTTTGTGTTGTTGACTGGAAAAAGCCCTCTTCTGCATCTTGCTCCTGTCACAAATGTGACTGTTGTAAGGCACTAACAGTTTTGTGAGTTAGATATTTGGTACACAGTTCTCTGAGTTGAAATTTCATAAACTACTTCTTTCATTGAATTCTTTTTCCAGGCATGACTTGCAGGAATTGGAGATGGGTGTTAATTTGGGTTGAGGTAATCGTTAGAAACTGATTCCAAGAACGCCCATCCCGATATCCCCAAAGAGGAACTCTACTCCCGCTGTCACAGAACATCATGTTGAATTCTATTGAATTCTATTTGGGGCATTTACAAAGTGTTATCACATGATCCAGGACCCTCACAAGCCTCAACCTTGAGCCATCCTGGTACCCGTGGGAGCTAGTAGGACTATGAGGTGGGGATTTATAAGTAATACAGAAGAGTAAAATGATCCTTTATATGTCCTTCTTGCCATATAAGTATTTGCTTGTTTACTGCCCATCTGAGCTAGGAGGTCCCTTGTTTTACCTCGGTACCTTCACAAACTCATGCAGTGCTACGCTTCCTCCACCTATCTACGCAAGTAAAATGTCCAGCTCACTCAGAGGCTGACCATTGTCATTGCAAAGTGTGTATATGCATGCACCTATTACTGGTGATTAACCTTTGTTAAGCATTCCTAATCCACACCAATATTGCCCTGAGGCACAGGGTGATGAAGTGATTTGACCTAGATCACACGGAACACTTGGGTTGTCCCATGTCTGGTGTTATTAGCTCATCCAGCTGCAGATTTTACCTTGAATTCTGTTTTAGAATGAATTTATAATAGGTGATTGAATCTAAAATTTCAGATTCCAGAATGCAAGGAATGAAACAAAGATGGTTTGACCTACTCACTCCTGAGATGGGACTACTGGACGGTGCTCCATCATATGGTGCAGTATCTTGGAGACGCTGGGGTTAACATTTGTTTCTCCACTTTTCAATGAAAAATGTGACCACTGGATCATATTGCCTCCCACGCCCCTTCCTACGCAATAGGAAGCAGTTTCAAGCAGCCCTTGAGTTTGCAAATAGGTTCCCACTATTTTGAAGCTCTGATTGCTACTTCTGCTGAGGGGCACATCAACAGTGAGAGTAGCAAGATAGCAACCTAGGACCCCCATGGTGCTACCTGTCCAACTGGGAAAGGCAGGTGAATGGCACATGTAATGTATTCGAATTTTTATCCCTTGGGAAATGTTCCTTTCCAATTTACTAACCCCCACTAATTCCTAAAAGTTAAAATCCTCTCTGATTCCATTGATTTTCTCTTTGCTCTTCAGGAAAGTGTTGGGTCACAACTTAAATTGGTCATCTGAAAATACAGCCAGTCAGCTGCAGCAGATGACATGATGTATGTATATGCATTAGTAAATACAATCTAGAGGAAATTGGAAAATGTACACTCACAAATAATTGTTTCAAAACTACGAAACAAGCATGCAGAGATTACTGTAAGAATGTTAATTTATTACATTTTTAGGACATTTCTAAAGTGCAAACAAACACTACAAAGTTGTTCTCTTAGTGGTAGTTGGCAGATGAAAGAAAAGGAGTAAGTAACTGGAAAAATCGATATGGTTCATGGCCATGCAGGAAGCAAATTGTCATTGATATTCTAGATAATCCCAGGGAGGGAATTCCAATGACAAGGAACCCTAATGGACTTCGCCTGGCTGCAGGCCCAGCCCTGAGATTTTTCAGAATTTGCAGAAGATTTGTGAAGGAAGAGTGTTTTGGGCTCAGGAATGGGACCACTTTAAATCAAACCCTGTTGCAGTATACACTGGAAATATACATTGAATTGCCATAGCCAACGAAAGCAAATGAAAGCCAGCGATGAGAAGACAAAGCAGTGGGGTTGAGGTGATGTCTCAGGAATCTGAGTATAAAACAAGCCTGTGCATTCTCGGAAAGTGGAGGAGGATAAGGATGTGAATGTCTGAGATTGGGCTGGCCCAGTGTGGATCCAACATGGACATTGGCTATAATAACTCTGGATCATTACAGTGTGGAGCATAAAGGATCAGGGACTCCTCGCTAATATGGCTTTGTGTGTTAGACTGAACCAAGGCTCTTGACCACAGATGAGAGAAAGAGGGGCTTTAATTGTGTCTGTAATGTGCCATATACATACCGGCCCTTGTGTGTAAATGTGATACACTACAGAAAGGTACTAGCAGCTGCACATGTTCTGCAAGTGTTCTGTGTGAGTGAAACACAATTGAAACACACATTTGATACCAGTGAAGTACAGGGTTTCAAAATGGGCCATGTTAAAATCAGCATCTAATTTGTTTAACAGATGGAATAATGTGTCACCCATTGCTGTTTCTTTTTCTTTAATACTCTTAAAAAAGATTTTCACACCAACAACATAGTGAACTGTATCTATATGGGAAACAATTCCACCTTTGAACTTAAATACCCAGGTAACAAAATTATGGCATGAACTGCTCATTTTTCTTTCAAAACGTTGTGCCCGTTGCGATGCATGTTGCACCAGCACAGAGTCACACATCTGCCCTTCCACTACAATTTTGATTTTCACAGCACCCGAAATGAAGATATAAAACATACAAGTTGAATGTTAGGCACAAGTCAAAGTTTGACAGGGATGCTGGCTTACATACATGTTATTTTATGATAGGTAATTGCACAAGACTTGGTGCCTTCCTTTTTTCAAACTCTCACATATTCTTATAAAAAGGCATAATATAAATGCATGCAATTACATATGTTGTTGGCTTTTGGAAAGTGCAAAAATGAAGGACAATTGGATTTTGTTCCTGAGATAGCCCTCTTCAGAAGGCCATTGATACTATAAGTTCTCCTCTGGGCAGGAACTACTGGGCAACCTCTTTTGCCCTCTGGGACCCAAAAAACATGAGCAGGTACCCCACATTCCCAACTGTGTGACCACATAATATTCCTGAAGCTTTGAGGTAGAAATGGATGACATGGTGTGCACAAAAGTAGAAGTGGTCATTAATTGACATTCAATATTTTTTAGGACAAATTCAAATGTTGTAATTATATATCCATATATGTTGTATTTAAATATGTAGACAGAGAGAGAGGACACAGAGTGGCTAACAAAAAATGATGGTCTTTTAAAATCATGAGGAATTTCTGTGATTTCAATGCAGGAGTTCAAATGCCACAGATTATTTGTAGAACATGCCAGGTTGGGAGCTTGGTACCATAATGAGTGGAAAGGGATACATAGGGAGACCTCCGTTAAACCATATTACCACTGGCACACAGATTTTCCCAGTAGCATCTCGTCCCTTCCGGCCTTCCATAGCATCAATTATTTCAACATAGCATGTCTCATATCATGACCCACCACATTAGACCTGTCTAGCATGTCCCGTCCACGCAAAGCTCCCCATTATGTGTCTCCCTCACCGCCGCCTTGGCCATCTCTCAAGGCCTCCATAATAGGTTCTCATCTCAGCTTGTTTGTCATCATGGCTTCCTCATTTCCACCATCCCAGCCTGGCCTCCCTCGGGAGCCTTTTCCCCACAATGTCAGGTCTTCACCCTGCCTCCGTTTCTCCCTCTTATATCTCCTTATCTACCCACATCCCAGACATGGCATTGTAGTTTATGTTACACATTTACCCATTATGAATGTTTCATTTACTAATTCTTGGTGAAGCTGTGGAAACATGCCATAAATCGTGGAGACGGCATAATTGCCATTGTTTATGTCAGGGATCCACAGAAACAGATAAAGCATCAAAGGGAAGAAACAACAGGGCTCATTCCGAGAAAATTACACAGTCAAAAAGCACTGAGAATGCTCTTTTTAACTTTTGTGATTAAAGAAAAATCTGCAGGTCACCTTATTCACAATGGGGACTAGTACATTGCCAGGGACCTGTGCGCCAGCACAAATGATGCAGGAGCCATCCCCCTTGCATAGCTTATTGTTGGGAGCGTGTTCCAGGCACTACTGTATAATTGGCTCCTAGCACGCACGTGGACACTGGGAACCCATTACATAGAGGCAGGCCCTAAAAAGGACCTCTTATCGCAAAATTTATAAAAATTAAGAAAGCATTTCTATCCCTCTTTAAGGAAAAGAAATGTAAGTAGGACAGCAGTGTCTCTCCCACTTACAAAAGATGTAAGAAAAGGGCAGAAGTGATCCACTCATGCATTCTACCTCCCCTTGCACTTGTTCCAAGCAGGTGGAGGGGAATGCTGTTGTGTTCTGTGCGTTTTTATATAGCATCTAATTTGTGAATTAGGAATGCACTTTAAATTGCACAGAACCAACTCCTTCAGCCTATTGTGTTGCGCAACTATGCTCAAGGGCTGGAAAGGGGCTTCTGGATGTGTGCATCGATGAAGCACACATTCATTTGCCCCTTTGCGAATAGGGTGCATTTTTTAGGTGCATGTGGGAGGCTATGGGCTAGTGCATCCCATCACCTACGCCGCAGTACTATTGTGAAATGGGGCAGATTTGTTCAGGATGGGTGTCCGTGATGAGTTGGTTAAAAGCTATGGGGGAAATCCCTCTCTGCATGGCATTTGCATGGGCAGAAAGATGTGCTTTTCCTGAAAACCTTTTTTTTTTTATCTGCACCATCATTTTACCAACTGGGTTCTCATGTAATGGGAGAACCTTCTGAGGAACTATCTATATGAAAGACAAAAGCCCAAATAGAGTATGCTGTGATTCTCCTGCTTCACACAAGTGTAAATAAAGGGGGTGAAATTCCTATAAATTCATTGAGTGCCTGTGTTGTGATAGAGAGCCCTTGGACAGTGATGTTATATGGCCTGCTGGATACAAAAGCACTTTGTGCAGCTTTATCTTTCGCATGTTTGTGACAATGTAACAGTTTCCAAAAGTTTACTTTTTAAAACAAATATCTTAAAATAAATATATTTGACAACAAAAAGACTTCGGACTGGTGGAGTTTGTTAAAAAAAAACGCATGCAATGGAAGGTTGCATGAGCTTGCGGGTCAGTTTGGCGGAAGACCCCCGTGACCCTCCGAGCTGACAAGCTGTGTGCCATGTGTGTGCCACCCCTCAACAGATTCCCTCTGTGGTTCTATCTCCCCCACTGGCATTGGCTAAACAGGAGCACTGCTTGTGTGACAGCCCCCACCATCCAAGAACAGATTGGGATCCAACCCCAATATGGAGGAGATCATCTTCTTCCTCCTCCCTTTATCTTTCTCTTCCTTTCCCTCCTCCATCTTCTCCCCCTCCTTCACTTCTATTTACCTCCTGCTCCTCCTTTTTCCTCCTGCTCCTCCTTTTACTTCCCTTCCTCCTTCGTCTTCATCTTGTTCTAGTTCATCTTTAGAATATTCTTCTCCTCTCTCTATTCTTTCTCCCTTTCCTTCGTATCCTCTTGGTCCATCTGCTTCTCGTTTGTCTTGTTCTTGTTCTCGCCTGTAGGTGGGGCAAGCAGTGCGCAAAGTCTCTGCGCGTATTGTGTCCCGGAAAAAACTGTTCTTTATAGGCAAAGTATTGTCAGCATTAGATCATTCTAGAGAGGTTAAGTCATTCTCATCCATAGCGCAAATAGTACCCAAATTGGCTCCCTCCCAAACCTTGTGTGATTCATTGGCAAGCTTTCTAACTACCAAAGTCACTGACATTCGGGATTATATTCAGCAAAACGCCAGGCCGGCCGGTGCTATTAGTCCGGCCGAAGTCAGTCATGTAGCTCTGCATTCGTAGTCCTGCTTGCCGCAATGCTCCACCGAAGCAGTGGCTCTGGCTATTGGCGGGTTAAAATCTGCCACCCCTTCTGACCCTATTCCAGTTGCAGTGCCTATGGTGATTCTTTAGGCAGTGATTGCTTGGGTCACAGCCGCAGTGAATAGCTCATGTCGTCAGGGAAATATCCCACTGTTGCTCAAACAAGCCATTGTCCTCCCGCTTTTGAAAAAACCTGCCTTGGACCCTTTTGTTATTGCTAACTTAAAGGCCCATTTCCTTGCTTCCTTGTTTTATGAAAGTACTGGAATTTTTGGTGGCACCCCTCCTTTCATCTGTTCAGGAACAATCTTCTGGCCTCAATCCATTTCAGCCCGGGTTCCGGCTGGGGGGAGGGGTTCCGAGAGTGTCCTGGTGTCAGTACTTGACGATCTTACTATGCTGGTCGATCTTGGTGGTATAGGAGCCCTGATATTGCTTGATCTGTCAGCGGCCTTTGACACGGGCAACCATACCATGCTTTTGACTCGGCTGGCAACAGGAGGCCTCATGGAAACCGTCCTCGACTGGTTATCCTCCTTTCTATCAAATCGAGGCCAGTCACTCTCCCTAACACCCTTTCTTTCGAACTCTTACTTAATGTCCTGTGGTGCTCCTCAAGGCTCCGCCCTGTCTCTGATGCCTTTTAACATCTACGTCCAGCTGCTGGTTGCTCTCATCCGCTCTCGTGGCTTCAGATGCTACACCTATGCCGATGACATCCAGATTCGGGTCAAGTTAAATCGAGACCAGACAGAGAGGGTCATTCGGCTGCGCGAGTGTCTGGTGGCCGTAAAGAGTTGGATGGACAGCAACTGGATAAAATATTACAGGGACAAGGCGGAGATACTGGTGGTGGGTGCTTCCTCTAGAACTATTTCCTGGGCCCCTTCTTTCTGGCTGTCTGCCTTGGGGAACTCTGCTATTCCTCTATCCACCGTGGGTGTCTAGCTTTATTCTCTGTTAATGGCAGCACAGGTGAGTGTGGTTTGTAAAATGGGCTTTCACTCCCTGAGGGTACGTCTGAAGATACTTCCTTTCCTTCGCCCTCGGTTTGTGGCCTCCCTGATCACTAGCCACATGGACTACTGCAATGCACTCTGTTTGGCCCAGCCTAAGGGTCTCGTGCAGGGGTTGCAGCGCCTGCAGAATATGGCAGCAAGGGTAGCAACAGCATCTCCCTACGGAGCTCACATTAGCCCAGTTCTCTGTTCCCTCCACTGTTCCCTCCACTGGTTGCCGGTGGAGTAGGGGCTCAAGTTCAAGGCCTGTTCCATTCAATGGTTGCCGGTGGAGCAAAGGCTCAAGTTCAAGCCCCTCAGCTTGGTTCATCTTGGTTCATCTAGCCTACTACTTGCAAGGGGTCGAGTATTTGCGAGACACATTTGTGCCATACATATTCCTGGGTTGATTTTGCGCTTCAGGATGTCCAATCTGGCTGTTGTCCCTAGATTCCAGCGAACCCGCATTGGGGGCCGAGCCTTCTCGGTGGTGGCAGGAACTCTATGGCATGATCTCCCCACAGCTCTTAGGAGCACAGAAAAGCATCTTCAATTTTGCCGTCTCCTTAAAATGCTTCTCTTTTAGGCATGGTTGATAGTACCTGCCTTAGCATCCTAGCGCCAAGATGCCTTCGGGTGAACGTGCGCTCTCTAGGAATTGCAAATAATAGTTCATCATTAGAATGTTCTTCTTTTTCTTCTCTTCTTTCTCCTGTTTCTCCTCCTGCCCATCTCTCTCCTGCTTTACATTTGTGTTATTCTTATGCTCAACCTATTTATTCTCTGACCTCTTTCTTCTTCTCCTACTTCTTCTAAACCTCATTGTTCTTCTTCTTCCATCTTATTTTACACTGGTTTGGTGGCTTTCCTTCTTCTCCTTTAGCTTCTCCACCTCATTTTGTTTCTATTTGACCTACCTTTTCCTGCTCCTACTCACGTCACCGTGTCCTTCTTCCACCTCCCCCACACCACTACCCTTCCTCTTCTTGTTCTAACTCCTCCCCATCCTGTCCTTCCTCATCTTCTCCTTCCCTGCTTCAATATCATAACGTTCTTCTTGTTCTCACTCACCTTTCTCTTTCACACATATTCCTTATTATTAAACCACCTGACACATTTTCCTCCTGCTCCACTTCATCCTCTTCTTTTTTGCTGTCTCCTCCCTCAACTCTGTCTTCTTTCCTTTGCATAATCCACAAGGCTTTCTTCCTAAAATACTATCCCTCTAGATTCCTCCACTCGTCCTCCTCCAACTCTCCGCAGATGAGCCGCTTTCACAAGCAGAGATTTTGGGGTGGGGGGTGGTCTTTATCCTCTGCAGTTGCCTCCCTCTAGAAACAGCCTCCCTGCCTCTCTCCCTCTTGAGCCAGAGCATCTTAAGTTCCGGAAGCTTCTTAAGACCTTCCTCTTCTCCTCCTCCCTAACTCTGTTCAGTTTTGCTGACTGGTTGCCTGGTACACCTCAGAGTATTACAGGTCCCAGCCCCCACCAACCCCCCAGCCAGTCTTTGCACTTGCCTCCAGGCCACTGCACTATTTTCAGCATTTCCGCAATTTCAGCTTACGCTCCAGGAGTAAGGCAACATCTCTGCACTGCAACGTCGCAACCTCTCCGCACTTAACCCAGAGCCTGTTGGACTGGACGCGTTTGTTCCCCCGCCCCTCATCCTTGTACCTCTGTCTGTATGCATACATGACCTAAATGTACTAGGACTAGTAATGTTCGTCCTCCCTGCTCCCCCCCCCCCCCCAACTGTAACACTCCATGCACTTGCACTAGGAGAAATGCCGTTGGGCCTAGTATACTAGTTCTCTGTTTAGATTCATTCGGAAACTTCAAGGCCTAAGAATGATCACTGTATTCCCTTGTTCCCCTCCCGCTTTGAAGCACTTTGAAGCTCTCCACGTGTGTATAATAGCTGCATAAATAAACAATTACAATTGCAATTCTTACTTTTCTTCATGTTCCTCTTTCTTCTACATTACAGCCTCCAATACCCTATTTTAAGTCATCTGTGTTTTATTTCGTGGCCCATTAAAACTGTGCACTAGGAGCAATAAACACAATGCCAAGAAAGGGCCATCTTCCTAGCACTCCATGACCTCAGGAATGGCAACTCTAACTCTCAAAGTCATACTCTCCCCAGCCAACATCCTCGGGGCTTGCATGTTCCCCATGAGCCGAGCAATGGCTTTGTTCTACGCGGATTAACGAATCCATGCCAGAGACAGTCCTACCACAAATCACAAACTAACCACAATAAACCACAAACCAATCCACAATACGTCATTTAATTAAATGCAACTGAATCCCCAGGACTTTCAATGCCACCACGACTTTGAGTGCCACCAACTGGACCTGGAGCAGCAGAAGACAAGCACAACCTAAACAGAGCACAGTTGCAAGGCTGAGATGGCTTCAATAAGACATTTGCCTCGTACATTATAGGGCTGGGTATTAATTGCCTTCTTTAGCGCTTTTCCTGGTTTGGTGGCGGTAATAACTGAACAGCGCTGTATTCAAAAAGCCTTTCAAAGTGTAAGTATGGTGCCAACTTGTCATGTGTGTGTGTGTAATGAAATTGACACATCTGGCATATGACCAGCCTAATGTGTATTTACATCACCTTGGGCTCTGTTTCACACCTGTGTCTGGCTCTTCACATGATTTGAACTAGAACTCCCATTAGCACAATACAGCGCAGTCAATGTGGGAGGGGACCATGAGAGCCGTAGTCCAAAACATGTGGAGAGCCACAAGTTGTAGACCCCTGGCCTGAATGTTGAATAACTGGTTTTTATCTTTCCATGGAAGAGCAAGTGATCTCAGATATGATATGGTTTGGTATTTATAACGCACCCGTAACAAGTGTTTCTAGGCACCACAAGGGAGGGGAGATAGAGGGATGCCAAGACAAACGATCGTACTGGGCCTTGTCACATTCAGATCGTGCAAGTGCAACGAGAAGTGCAGAGAAGATGGTGGGGGAGAAGTGCAGAGAACGGGTACATGGGGAATTGCAGTCAGCGCAGCAGGGCTCTGAGTAAGTGCGAGGACGGCAGTCCCAGACTGGAAGTTCTGGAACTTCAGATGATCCCTCTCAAGTCTGAGAGGAGCAGGGAAACCATTCCAGAGTGAGGCCCCTGCGGAGATGAGAGAGCCACCTCCCACTCTCTGAACGGAGAAACATCTGATCCGCAGAGAGTCTCAGGTAGCTGAGCACAGGGCTCTAGAAGGATATTTAGGAAGAGTGTGTTGGATATAGAGAGCACCACAGCCCCAGAAAACCTAGTGGATGATTCAGGGGGTCTTGTGCTTGATCCTCGTGGCCACTGGAAATCAGTGGAGAGATTTCAGTGCTGGCGAGATGTGGTCCCTGAGCTTCAGGCCAAGCATACGTCTCAAAGTCCTTTTCTGGATTAGTTGAACAGGGCAAAGAGTGGAACTGAAAAGATTGAGAAAGAGGCTGTTGCCGGAGTCCAGCCTGGAGAGAACCAGAGCTCTGGAGACAGTGAGCTTCTGGGGGAAGGTGAGAAAAGGTAGGATACCTCTGAGGGGGTGCAGCTGGAAGTGGGCCTTCTTGGAAAGGTCTGTGATGTGTGGAGAGAAGGAGAGAATGGAGTCGAAGATGACACCAAGGTTTTTTGCATCACAGTAGGGGAGGGGGCACAAGGAGGGCAGCCAGAGGGAGAGAGGAAAAGTGGGAGCAGGGATCCCAATGAGAAGAATCCCTGTCTTACTGGCATTAAGTCAGAGGTCGTTAGAGGCGCACCATCCCTGAATAGCAGATGGACAGTCATGAATGAGCGAGAAGGGAGAGGAGGCAGAGGGTAGCCTGAAAGAGAGCTGTGTGTCCTCTGCATAACACTGAAAGTTAGAGGAGAAAGTAGAGATCAGGTGGGCTGGGGGGCAAGATAGACATTAAAGAGCCTGAGTGAGAGGATAGAGCCCTGTGGAACACTGCATGTGGAAAGAGAGGTGGTGGAGAGAAAGGACCCAAGTTGAACCTGGGCGGGTCAGTCCAAGAGGAAGGAGGACAGCCAAGTCAGAGCCTGACCAGTGATGACATGGTTGACACTGAGACAGTTGATCAGGGAGGCGTGATTGACTGTGTCAAAGGCATAGGAGAGATCAAGGAGGATGAGGACAGAGTGAGAGCTGGAGTCAAGGTTAGCAAGCAGATCTTCACAGGAGTTCAGGACAGCAGTTTCCATGCCTCTGGCCGACCTGGAGCCAGACTGATGGTCATGGAGACAACCAACAGATTCAGTGTAGAGGTTTAGCTGAGAGATGGACAGTTTCTCAAGGAGTTTGCCCAGGAAAGGAGTGCTAGAGATTGGGCAATAGTTGGCCGGGCAGGATGGATCAGCAGAAGGCTTTTTCAGGAGGGGGTTCACAAGAGAATCCTTGAGAAGAGAGGGTGAAGATCCAGTAGTGACGCATGCCTCTGACTGCCTGCACTGTGAGCATTCTTCCTCCAGTAAGAACCTAGATGGTTTGGGCTCTCACCAGGAGGGTCTCAAATCTCAGAATTCAATACAAATTGCAACAGTTGTATAGGTTTGTCAAACCGTCAAAGAATGAAATACTAATGGTATTGGCCTTAAACCTGAGTAGTTTATTGCACGATCCAACCTCTATGGGGGAGGGAAGCAAAAGCGGTGTAACCAAAGTAGCGTAGCAGTTATCCTGGAATAGGTTGGAGGATGCATGTTCATCATTGAGCTTGGGCGCCACGTATTTATCAAGCAAGCATGCGTCTGGTTTTGAAGCCCGTCTAGATATAGTTTCACCACCGATTGCACGTTCACTCTTCATGGAATTTAGGCTGAGGATTTTGAGAGTGGCCAAGTTTGCAAGCCATTGGAGTGGACTTAAATCCACCATTCATGCTGTATGCATTACTGGTGAGGAGACTATTATGCATGGTGTGCTATTTTCTCTGGTTGCAGGGAATTTAGGGCTAAATATTTGATCCCCCTGTTTAAAGCTGCCCATATCCACCGTGCTCTGGAGGGTTTGGCCTTCTGGAGGTCAACATTTGATCTTAATGCTGTGGTTTTTGTCCCTAAATGTATCCACTGTGCAAGGTTAAAAAGAATACGACTGGGAGTTCAGCCCACAACCACCATGGAAAGAATAATGTTTGCATAGATTGTAGCTGTATTTACGGTACTGTTTTTTTTTTTTTCAAAATTCTCTTTTATACAATCTTTTTTATTAATTGCATTTCCTATGTTGTATTGTATGAATTGTTTGATAAAGACTAATGTCGAGGGAAGAAAAAGGCATTCAGACCGACCACAGTTCATATATAATGAATCACTATAGAGGATATTTGCAAAGTTTTGACAGCCTGATTGAATTGTCCATTCATTATGTCCTCAAGCCCAGCTCCTATTTCTTGGTCAAGACTACAACTATTGTAAATATACTTAAATTGAAGCATTTTTGCAACCTGTGTGTAGGGAATGGATGACCGGGGAAATGTGTTCATGATAGCCGGTCCCAATATCCAGATGCCTTTGTGGGCGTAGTAATATCAGCCAATTTGGTGATATGGCAAACAAGGTGCAGGGAGTTAACAGAAGCGGATAGCAAAGACAGGATGGTGACTGTGACTCCAATTCCTTGAGATCTGGTGAAGAAAGGTGCCATGCCAGCTGGAGGGTGACATCGCGGTACCATGGATCCATGTGCAAATATCTTTTTATAAAATACCTTTTGCGTGAACACCTTCTGAAGATATGATATGATAATGATATGATATGGCATTTATAACGTGCCTATACACAAGTGCTTCAAGGCGCGACGAGGCAAGGGAGGGGGAACAGAGGGAAGACAGACAGCGATCCTACTAGGATAGGTGTCATTCAGATCGTGCAAGTGCATGGGAAGGGGGAGGGGGAAAGTGTGGGGAAAGGGGGAGGGGCAGTGCAGTACATGGTATAATAAAATAAATAACACAGTAAAAGTAAGGTCAGCAGGTGGCAAGGGTGAGTGCAGACATCAGGTGTCAAGTGCTGGTACTGGGACTGTAGGGATACAGAGAACAGTCCCCAGTGCGGGGGCTGCCAGGAAGGCAGTGCAGGAGTGCGACTGGTGGGGGAGGGGACCTGGGCCCGAGATCAGAGGGTGACCAGGTAACCAGTGCAGTATAAGTATCAGCCAGGAAGTCAGAAGGGGAGAGAAGGAGAAAAAG
This sequence comes from Ambystoma mexicanum, assembly GCF_040938575.1. NCBI lineage: Eukaryota > Metazoa > Chordata > Amphibia > Caudata > Ambystomatidae > Ambystoma > Ambystoma mexicanum. The sequence continues at coordinate 137,775,239 of NC_090934.1, read as the reverse complement.
CAGAAGCAAAGAGAAAGGTTTTGAGGTGCTTCCGTAACCGGAGAAGATTCTCCTCAAGTTTCAGGGGGGCAGGGAGGTTGTTCCAGAGGGAGGCCCCAGCCGAAGAGAGAAATCTACCACCAACTCGTTGCTGGGATAAGCGACTGACCCTGAGGGAGTTGGAGGCGGATGAGTGAAGGGCTCGAGAAGGAAGATATTTAGGAAGAGAGAGCTGAAGGTATTGAGGCCCCAGGCCCCAGAAGGCCTTGTGGACAATGCAGAGGGTTTTGAACTTAATCCTCAAAGCCACTGGGAGCCAGTGCAGAGATTTCAGTCCAGGAGAAAAACGATCCCTGGGCATGAGGCCAAGGACAAGTCTTGCAGTCCTGTTCTGGATGAGTTGCAGAGGGCGGGGAGTTGAAGCAGGCAGATTTAGAAAGAGACTGTTGCAATAGTCCAGCCTAGAGAGAACCAGAGCTCTGGAGACAGTGAGCTTCTGGGGGAAGGAGAATAAAGGAAGAATGCCTCTAAGGAGGTGCAGCTGGTAGTGTGACTTCTTAGAGATGTCAGAGATGTGAGGAGAGAAGGAGAGCGTGGAGTCGAAGATGACGCTGAGGTTTTTAGTCTCACAGGTTGGAGCAGAAAGAGGGCCAAGAGAGGCCGGCCAGAAAGTGACAGGGAAGGAGGGAGCGGGTGTGCCGATGAGGAGAATCTCCATTTTACAGGCAAAAGAATACTTTTTGCGATGAGATTAAAGGCATTGTTTTTTTTTTTTACACTTTTCTTACTTTCTTTATCTTCCCTTACAGGGCCCACCTCCCCTTTTTTCTCATTACCGCCCTTCATATTTATGAATGATGTTGCATGTTATTATTTTTGTTTTTTTGCTTTTTTCTGATCTCCCATTTTATTATTATGATTTTCTTTTGGCGCGGTCCTAGCTTCGGGAAGCGACAGAGACCTTTGCTGGTCATACGAGGAATCATGCGGCGAGGGAAGCAGGTTGCAAGGGATTAATACAAGGGTGCGGAGAGTCAACAGCGGGGGAGGGGGAGCACGGGCAATTTGGCAACATGGGATCTACAAGCAACCAGGAGCGAGCATATTGGCAGTCTCAGTTAGGTGGGGAGAAGAGAGAGTGTGGAGCTAGGTACTAGGGAGGAGCCATTCCTTGAAGCAGGGGGTTTTGAGCTCCTCCATTTACTGTAGAAGAGAGGGGGAGTCTGATGGGGAGGAGCTTCTTCCCCTTTGTCCTCCATATCCTCCTACTCCCACTCCCTTCCATTCTACCAACCCCATACATTTTTTCTAATATTTTTATTTTTATTTTTCATTTGAATAGTGCCCAGACCCGGGGGTATCACAGCGCTAGTACAGGATTCGTGGCAACATGCAATCAGGCAGGAGATACCAGTGGACACATGAAGTATAAGTCGTTTAGGTCAGTTATACATATTTGTTAAAGAGACAGGCTTTTAGATGTTTTTTGAATGACGAAAGCAAGTGATCGATTTTGATGTGGTAAGGGAAACTGTTCCAGAGGGTGGGAGCGGTCACGCAAAAGCTGTCTTTTATAGATCTAATTTATCTATCTAAAGTCACTATATGAACACAGTGGGCCCGATTCATGGACTATTTTCACGGTTCAAAGTGAATTTTCACTGCCGACACAAACCCTGATAATGACACTGTGCAAAGTGTATGTTTGCTGGACAAAGTCCGGGCAAACTAATTTTGTACTGCAAAAATGATTATGCACTGACTTTGCCCAGAATTCGCCCGCCAAAAATGCAGTTTGGACGATTCCATGAATCCGGGTTTGTGTCAGAAGTACAAAGTCACTTTGAACCGAGCAAATATTGCATGAATCTGTCCCGAAGTGTTTTTCAGAAGGTGGTTTAACAGTATTTATTTTTCTGAAGCTCGCTTCACAGTCCCACGTGATGTCAATGCGTTGTATGTACTATCGTGCACAATAATCCGAAGTCATTTGCTCGCCTGGCAGATCTGGTCTTGAAAAAATGTTGTGATTGGTTCAGTGATGGCTGTGAGCTGCATTGAATGGTTTGGCCTTGAGGTAGACCTCTATAATAGTCCTGCCCTTCCTCTTCTTCACCTGACAGGGTGGCATGGGTGCAGTGAGTAGGTAAAACCCAACACACAGCCAGGGCGCCCGTACACACCCGCATTCTCACTCGATCGGTGAAACCAACCCTTTAGCTGTGAGTGGAAGGTGTCCAGTATGGTGCTTGTGCAGCCAAAAGACAATCAAGAAGACAGTCTTCACATTGGTTTCTGGGGCTGCTACAGAGGTCCCTTGTAACCTGCCAAACAATGTCCTTTTGTCTTTGTATTCATCGAGGGGACAGTGGGCTCAGCCCAGAAACACTTGCAAAAGGAGGTAACAGCTAACGGAGCAACCCTTGAATAGAGTATCGGGAACGGTAGTGCGCAGCTGACCGGTGGATGGCAGGTAATACATGGGCGCGTGACACACAATCTCAGGGCTCCACTCTGATACTCGTTTGATATTAATTCTGTCACTCACTTGAAGGTTTTTTTGCATTCACATTTGTATTGTATAAAGGGGAAAAAACAAGTAAAGCAAACAATAATAACAAAATAACAGCAGATGGCGGAATCAAAATGGCCGACTTTTGTGGTTTGAGCGTGTGTTACTCAATAACCGCTGGTGCTAGAATGGAACAATATCTTTAATTACACTTTCAACTTTCTTGTACTCATAAGTAGTAGCCGCAGCGAGAGGAAACCAGTTATTGGGCAAAGGACAGGATCCTGAGAGAGTGTCTGAGGAATTTACCTTTTTGAAGAGATGTTAAGGTTTGGGTTTTCTGACAGGTAATAAGGAGAAAGGGAAACAAGGACCCAGGGGGCCAGAAAACATTGCCTTCTTTGGCAGCCCTGCAAGGAAATTGGAGAGTGAAGCAACCTGTGAAGTGCAACTGATTACACGGAGGCAATCTACTGCAGAGGAAGCCTGGGGTGTTGGGTGTGAGGGGTTCCTTGGACTTTGCAAAAGGCTTTGAGCTGTTTATCACGTGACTGCCAATGGGGGGTCAGCGGTCTCTTCCGCTTGCTCTCGGGAGCAGGAAGGAAGTGGCTTTCTGACAATGTTCTTCGGGTTGAACCCCCAAGTTAAATCTGTCACAATAGTCCATAAGGCTGGACATTGGGAAATGTACTTTTTTTCTTTTACATGTCATTGCAATTTCTTTAAAGCACAATCAAAAACATAACAGCAAACATATTAAGGTCTGCCCACATTCAAACAAGGTGCATTGTATCATCTTTAATAATGCACCAAATGCGGACAAACACCTGGCAAGGCACAGAAGGCGAGGGAGTAAAGGTGGGAGAGGGTGTGAGGCTGTTTCCCAATGTAATTGTCACCTTGTAATTTCCTGACCACAGTATAAAGAGCGATATTTTTCACGTCCTGTTGGCCCATCTATCCAATCACAGCACACTCCAGGTTTTCTCAAACTTCCCAGCTGGACATCACCTTCCCATAGCAGCAGAGCAATATCCTGTCCCCCACCCAGTCCTCCCCAAAGTGATGTACTTTTCCACACTCACGAACCATCATTTTCCCAACTATTAAGGATCTCAGCATCATTGCAATTGTGCCCCATTTTACGTTCTCCCCCATAGCAAGGTCAGAGCTGGGCCAGCAAGAGTGAATGGACTTTCAAGCCCAGGTTGCAGACTCTTTGAAATCCCCTGTGCTCAGCTGCTGAGTTCCTTACATGCAATGTTAAAGGTCCACAGGCAGGGTGGACAAGGAAAGAGCAAAAGCGAGGCACACGCTCTTTTACTCTTTTCATTTCCCACTCCTCTCAGAGGAAAGGTAAATGCTGCTGCCTACACATACACTTTCCAGGTGGTGTTTACGAATGGATTCCTATGGAATACCTTAGGTCTTGAAGAGGGGCAAATCCGATGAAAACTCGATAGGAATCCATTTGTTGAGGCCCTGTATGAAAATCTCATGCAGGCGTTTGACGAGACGGCGTAGGACTGTACGGCGGGGATCTAATCTTCACTCCATGCCCCTCCTCCATCTCGTCACTGCTGCAGAATGGGGTGGCATGTTAAAATGAGGTGTAAAAGCATTCTCACAGACTCACAGTAAGCCTCAGCTTAGCACAGCACCTCATTTTTATTGAGTTTAACACTGTCCTTATAGGAATTAAAATGTTCTTTTCTTTTTTTAAACTTGTTAAAATTATTTTTCCCTTACACATTACTATTGAATTGAATTGAATTGATATTTTATTTCAATCGCGCTCGTACACAAGTGTTTCAGAGCGCGACAAGGCAAGGGAGGGGAACAGGGCAGAACAAAACTACGATCTTACTAGGCCCAGTGACATTGAAAACGAGCAAGTGCATTGGAGAGGGGGAGGGGAAAAGTGCATGGAGGGGGAGAAGTGGAAAGTGTGGAGCAAAGGAGAAATAGATCAATAATAAGTAAATAAATAATAAAGGCAACAAACAGTGGTAGTGCAGCTAGCAAGTGGCAAGTGCTGGGTTTAAGGCAGCAGACAGGGTAGATCTGAGAAGTGCATGTAGGAAAAGAGGGGTTGACTGTCTGGGTACAGATACAGACCCCAGTGCAAGGGGGGGCCCGGAGGCAGTGCGGGAGGGTGGCTGGGTGAGCAGGTACCCGGGCCCAGGGGACAGAGGGTGGCCAGGTGCACTGTGCAGAGAGAGAACAAATCAGCTGGGGAGAGGGGGAGCGAAGGCAGATGCAAGGAGGAAGGTCTTGAGGTGCTTCCTGAACCGGAGATGGTTCTCCTCAAGTTTTAGAGTGGCAGGGAGGCTGTTCCAGAGGGAGGCCCCAGCTGAAGATAGAGATCTACCCCAGCTTGTTTCTTTGAAATACGACTGGCCCTGAGGGAGTTAGAGGTAGAGGAGCAAAGATCTTGAGAGGGGAGGTATTTGCGGAGGGATAGCTGAAGGTATTTTGGACCCAGGCCCCAGAAAGCCTTGTGGACAATGCAGAGGGTTTTGAATTTAATCTGTGCATCCACTGGGAGCCAATGGAGAGATTTCAGAGCTGGAGAGATACGATCCCAGGGCTTGAGGTTAAGGACAAGTCTTGCAGTCCTGTTCTGGATTAGTTGCAGAGGGCGGAGAGTAGAGGGAGGTAGATGTAGAAAAGGATGTTACAATAGTCCAACCTAGAGAGAACCAGAGCTTGGGAGACAGTGAGCTTCTGGGGGAAGCAGAGGAAAGGCAGAGTACCTCTGAGGAGGTGCAGTAGGAAGTTTGACTTTTTAGAGACATCAGAGATGTGGGCGGAGAAGGAAAGCGTGGAGTCAAAGGTGACCTCAAGGTTCTTAGCCTCGTAGGTGGGGATAGGAGGAGAGCCAAGGGAGGCGGGCCAGGGAATGAGGGGAAAGGATGGTGAAGGTGTGCCGATGAGGAGGATCTCTGTCTTGCTGGCATTCAGGCAAAGATTGTTGGCGGCACACCAATCTTGCATTCCCTTATTTTATCATTTTCTTTTATGGCAAATAACGTGCAAACTGTATAATTCACTGCTTTGCATTCTGTCTAATGCACCAAAGGGCTTTTGGCCAGAATGTGTGTCAATAGACAAATTAAACCCTTGAAAAAAGGAAATAATGTTTATATAGCTCAAGGTGATGTAGTACATTATCAGAACTAAGTGTGAATCTGAGAGCTAAAACAGCTAATATGTAGTCCCCCTTTCCTGAGCGTGACGCGTGATGCAAGAATGCCACCTTCGCCGCACGCGCCGCCCTCTTCTCTCCCTTGCTACCAAGGGCCTCAGCTGTGGGTGTGCTATCAACAAGAGTTAATTGCTGCTTTTGCATGCATTATTGGGAGAACGTACGTGTATTTTTGTTATTCTAGGGAACTCATTCCACTAATTTGCTAATGAGGAGGATGTTGTGGCATTTGCTTGTGAGACTAATTATAAAAGCATATAATAATAGTAATTAAAACAAAGATTAAGCTATGTTTTCATTACATTTACTTGGATTAAATGTATGTAGACTGAAATTGGTCATTGCTTATGACCATAGTAACATTTTTAAAAGAGCCAGTTCACAATGTTGGTACAATTAAATAATTTCCTTTTTTACCTTCAAATAAATTCTGAATTAAATATCTTCTTTTGCAGACAGCACGCACACCATGTCCTCTCCCAAAATGCGCTTCCTTTTTCTAAAGAGCCATGTTCAGATTAAAACCAATGATCTGTTTCTTATGTGATCACCACGGCAATGTTTAAGTTCACCTGCCGGCACTACTGGTTGGTAGTGCTCATGAACCCGCACATTTGTTACAACGTTACGATTGTAAAAGTAAATGGTGTTTATGTTTCATTCAATGTTTACATCAACGTGACATATGCATTAAGTTTAAAAAATAGCAGTGATGTTCTCCAAACTCCAAAAACACTAATGGAAAGCATAAATGAATCATTGGGCCTCATTACGAGTATAGAGGCAGCCATGGCCTTAATAAGGGCATGGCCGCCTCCATACCAGGTTGCGGGACAGGGTTCCTTCAATGAGGAATTACCGGGTCATTCCAACCTTGGAGGACCCGGTAATTCCTCATTGAAAAAACCCATCCCCATTCCCATTTGAGCCCCCATAGGGCTTAATGGAAATGGGGAGGGAGCTAACAACAGGCCCATTATTAACGGACCCATTATTACCTCCCTGGTCCCCTTACGGGACCCGCGGGTCATGCAAGGGAACGTCGTGATAGGGTGTCCCGTAATAAACGGTGCCGGTCCCGTACCGGCACCCTTCATTACAGGAGCGACAGGGTCGGAATGAGGCCCAATTGTGTAAGAAAGAGACACATTTTACGAATATTTGCAGTGGGGATAGAATGAGAAAATAACCAAACAAGTGACCTAAACATTCTATGCGATGCATTCTCAAGAATTGTCCTTGATTTAGCACCTACTAAAGAAGGGGCCAATTCCACAGGAATGCATTAGTGAATGCTGTCTGCAAAGCATAATTTGTGTTTCTGTGGTCTTTCCGCACAGCCCGTTTTCACGAAACTCGTTTTGCCGAGTTCTGTTACGGTGCTGCAGGGAAACAGTTCACCCTCTCAGCACCGCCTCCCCTTTTATCTCCCCATGGGGGACACCCTGCCGCAACTCCCTTTTTCCCCACCCACCCTCTTCCCCCCGTTCCACCAAGTCATGTGTTGTCCCCCACACTCCCGTTCCCTACATGCTACACATGCATCCCACACACACATACATACACACACACACACACATACACACACATTTACACATATCCCTACCCGTTCCCTTACCTCATCTTTCATGCCGCTGCCACCTGCCCCACTTCCTGGATACGCTATAAGCGCATGCGTTGCTTCCCGCCAGGCCGCTGTGTGGTAAAAGCGGCCTGTCCGGAACTGCATTCGGTGAAAAGTCGCTAGATGTCATTTGCAGCAAGTGTTCAGATGATGGAGAGGAAAACTGAAAAGTATATGTCCTTTCATTTGGTTTAGTCTTCAGTTTTCCATCACACCTGGTAAATGTTTAAAAGTGCGTGTAGGGGACCCACCAGCAAGTAAGTGCAAATGTGTGATGTGTGTTTTCAAAGACTGCTATTTAGATTTTGTTTGTGCACTTTTGGTCCAAGTTGACCAATTACATATGTATGATATGATATGAAAAGATATTTATAATGCGCTTAATACCCAGAGGTTTCTAAGCGAGGACCATGTATATGTGTCTGTGGCTGGCGGGGCAGGTTGTTGTCCTGCTGTTGCCGTGCTGGTGGCTGGTGGCAGCTGGGCAGGCTTTTTGGAGGAGGGTCGGCCTGACCCAGTCGTCTTGGTTAGCCTACGCCTCAAGCCCCCTTCTGTGGTAAGGAAAGGGGCGTTTTGGAGGGAGTGGAGAAGGTGGTTTCATTGTGCTGTGCTGGTGGATGGGGCTCAAAGCAGCACAGGTGAAGAGACTGGCGTTAACGCTTTTTGCGTAGGGGCTCGGCTGAGCACTGGTGTTGTGACTACTGCTTTTTCAACACAAAGAAAAAGTTTGCACTGCGGCGACAATTAACCAGACTGTTTTTTTAACTATATTTGCTGCATAGTAAACAACAAAAGGTGTCGACTACGTTTCTTCTCATGTTACCCAGCAAACACAGCAAATAAAACAGCCTGCTCCAATTATGCCCGTCATAACATTTTTAGATAATACTGATAGGAGCTAAACCTGTTTGCATCAGAGCAGCACAGTGGGTGCTAAATTCATTTGGTCCTCTTTCTTGCACCAGTGCAAATCTTTGATAACCTGGGCCCTGGTTTTTTGCTTTTGCAAGGGCGACCAGCACGCCAAGTGACTTTTCAGGCAGTCGATTGCCAGATTTAATCTGGAAATAATGGGAACAACCAGAGCAGCGTTTGTGGTTCCGCCTTTATGGAGCATTGGGAGGGGGGTCACTGGCATAGGTGGGGGGGTGCACAACTGGACCAATGTTACTCCAATGTAACCCTGATTCGGATCTATCCAGGAGGACCCGTAAGGTACTTTTTTATATTTATATTTATTTATTTATTTATTTATTTATTCGTTTGTTTGTTTGTTTGTTTGTTTGTTTGTTTGTTTGTTTGTTTGTTTGTTTGTTTGTTTGTTTGTTTGTTTATACCGCGCCATAAGCCTGCAGGCGTCAGGGCACCAACATAGACACAGTAAAACAGATACTTTTTTGGCTTTCTAAAACGCTTCTAACCTTTTATTTATTGTGTAGGTCGTAGCGTGAACGTTACTTCTACTGTTGTATGCTGCATTGGGCGTCTACATTTAGCATCACAAAAGGAAAACATTATTTGCACGCTCAGCACTTTATTATTAACGCCCAGGCCTCTCCACATGGTCTAGATAAGATGGTTAAAAGGCAAGCACTGGACATGTGGAATCAGAGTGCCAGGTTATCCGGCAAGAAATCCAAGATCTTTGAAAATGGGGAGCACCTGATAACAAGCCATGCAGATCTGTAGAGGGGCAACCATGGCTAGGAGCTGGCTCAGAGGGCAGCCTCAAGAACCTCCTAGGTCTAAAGGAGACATATCCGGAATACGGTATTAGCATAATTGACCTAAAAACATTTGACCTAAAACATTGAATCAAATTTGTTTGTCCTTTTTTTCGGTCAAATTTAATTAAATATATATATATATGGTGTGGGTAAGGGTATAGATTAGGTTGAGGGGAAGTGGGGAAGGGGGTTATGTGGGGTCGCCCCCCGCATTTTAGACTGAAAAAAAGGTCAAATAAATACAATCAAATGTGATTAGGTCAAATGTTTTAGGTCAAATAGACCCAAACCCCCGAATATACCTATAGTAATAGAAGTGCACTATTTGAAAGCCAGATATTGAATATACACCAATTGCTAGAAAAGATACATAGTAAAATGAATAATATATTGAGGAAACTAGAGACATCGTTTCAGGGAGGTAGGCTGATGCCCAAGGACCCCTGAAATAGGGAACTCATCCACTGAGGAGTCCAGTAACCAATTATTCAGTGCTGGGCTGGTGCCAAATAAACCTCTCAGAAGGCTCATAGCTAGCAATAAAAGCCCCACCAATTGTATTTCTAGAGGGGACTGGGAAGGCCGGTATGTTAAATGTTAAAGGTATTTATACCGCGCACCGTCACCAACGGAGTTGGTCCCCAGGAGCTCTGGCGGATCTGTAAGCGAGAAGGTGGGATGGGTTAGTAAGGTGAAGAGGGAGTAGGATAGTGAGAGGAGTGATGTTGTGTTGGCAGCTTCAACTCGGTATACTGGATCGTGTGCTGTTGGTGGAGCTTATGTGTTGTTGTGGTGTGGAGAAGTGCGTGCGAGTTGTTGTGCAAAAGATGGTTGTGTGAGGTTTTTGAGTGAGATAAGTATGCAGAGATTTTCAGCTTTTTAGTTAGTGGGTTATATGACATTTAACATGCTAACATTCACAATTCCGTCCAAGGGCGGCACCCGCCAGCCCTCACAACTCCGTCCAATTGCGGCACCCGCAAGCCCCCACAATTCCACCCAGACGCGACTCCAGCCAGTGTCCACAATTCCATCCAAGTGTGGGAAATGTTAAATGTTAAGGGTATTGGCACCGCGCCCCGTCACCAACGGAGTGGTGGTGTTCTGTTGGCGGCTTCATCTCGGTATACACCGTGCGACAAGCTTTGGTGCAAGTGTTAGAGCGATGTCAGTCCTCGTGTGCTGTAGGGGTAGTTTTTGTGTTGTTGCAGCGTGGTGAGGTGCATGCGGCTTGTGGTGCGAGAGGTGGTTGTGTGATTTTGAGTGAGTTAAGTATGCAGAAAGTCTGAGCTTTTGATTAGTGGGTTATATGTTGGCATCTAATCTTCGCAGTATGGCTAGTTGCCTAGGTTTCGGGAACCCTGCATGGTGTGAAGACGGCTAGATTTGGGTCCTGTACAATGGGAGAGGCCCATGCCCAACAGACCAATTGAGTATAGTGCCACACACAGCTGGATTTGAGAGACAGTTTGAGTGATTCCGTAGCCTCTTGTAGCCCTGCTGCAATTGTCATCCTGCACGGTGGGATAAAGGCCTAATCCTGACAGAAATGTTTGTTTGGGCGGTGCACTCCTGTTGTAATCTAGAACTATGTGTAGTGTTGTATTTTGATTGGCTATTTGTGGGGATGTCGGGGTGGCTATTCTCCTCCTTGGGAGTCACAGCAGGCTTTGTGGTCTCCTCTTCTCTACTGTCTTGTGAGAATGTGTGTCTGAACTTCGGGTTGTGGTAGATGACTTGTCGCAATGCTTCCGTGTTGGTCTGTCTTATGTGTTCAGTCTTTAGTGTCCTCCTCTTGAGGTTATCTCTCATTGTGTCTTATGGTATGCCGTGGGGTTTTCCTTGGATTCTGTTCGTGTTTGGTTGTTCATTCATCTTAATTCATTGTTTATGATGGTATACCCCAGGGAGCACCAACAGGCTGCTTAAATTAGGAGCGGGATGCCATTGGCCTTACCAAGACCCTGGCCACTAAACCTAAGGGGCCTAAACCTAAGGGGCCTAAACCTAAGCGGCCTTGAGATGACATAAGGGTATGTACAGCACACAGGAAAATTAGACTATTTGAGACAGGAAATAAGTGGACGGAAAGTCTGGGCTTCAGACTAAACCTCCCTCCACAGGCTACACCTGTGGTGGTGGAACTGACTAATGTCCTTACTCCGGATAACACAGTGCACGCAAATAGAAAAACTGATTACCCCTCTCTGTGTCCATAAAATGTTGACTGATTAACCAAACAAATTATTTTTACATTTCTCCGCCATGAAGCAAAAGCGAGACAACATTACGTATCCAAAACATTTGTATTTTATTTTTCACATAAAACAATTCAGAATAATTTAAAACACTAATATCCCAAATTTGAGCAAACAATCAAAAGAATATTTAAAAAAACAAATCATTTAAATGGGGTAGAAAGGAACACAAACAGAGAGGAAAAACAACGGTGCATGTCTCTTTAAATAAACTTTACAGCTGTCTGTATATTTTCACGCACAATCCTGAAAACTTGTAGAACTGATATGTATCCAGTGCCAGCTGTTTGCGATTCTTGGCTGGACGTGGAGTAAAGGGTTCTTGGTGTCTTCCAAGGACTTTTCAATTCAGCCCCTGCACTGCGACTATGTACTGTTCAATGCTTTGAATATATTTAATTGTATGCTTATGTAACCATGTCTAAATTGCGCCCTGATGCCTCCGGGCCGGATGGTGCGCGTTACAAATAAAACAAATACAAATACAAATACAAACTATACACACTTGCATTTCATATGCTCATTAGGGGCCAGGGTTGACCCCTTGAGGAGCCATGGAAGAACTTGGTGGAAAAGCTGGTCTGCCCTGCCTTGCCGAGCCTTAAGTGGTCCAGTGGTTCACTAGCTTAGGAAGCCACATCTACAATTGTCAGTCTTGTTATCTTATTTACCCTCAATATCCTATAAACCAGCCGGTAACACGACAAACAGGAAGACAAAGGAGGTCATTACAACCTTGGTGCTAAGTGCACCAACTTTACCACCATGGTGTAAACTACGTTTACACCATGGTGGATGGCGGATTTACCGCCCCATTCCAAGGAGAGTGGGGCGGTAAATCCCCATTTCCCATTTTCCCTTCCCCATTCCCATTTTTGCCCCATAGGGCATAATGGGAGTGGGGAAGGCGCTAATTACGCCGCCGTAAATTACGGCGGCGTAATTAGCACCATGGCGGGTTAGCGCCATGGACTTTAACGCCTGCCAAAAGCAGGCGTTAAAGTGGGAATCCGGTGTTAAGGGTTAACGCCGTCGTTAACCCTTAACGCCGGGGTTGTAATGACCTCCAAAGACTCGACTCACGACAGGGAACAAATCTACAAATATAACTGAGGCCGTAAGTGAAGTCGACATCTTAATTCAGGAAATTGAGACTTATTTAAGAGGGATCTTCCAGATAAAAGTATAGTAAATTTAGCTAATGACGGCAAAATTATCCAAGAGGCTAGCCGTAACTTTCCAGCCAAACTCTTATCATAAGGATCATTTCTGCCTTTAGAAAGGCTGCAGAGCTGGAAAGTTCCCTCATGTGGTGGCCAAAAGTATCCTCTGGAGTAACAAATATCTGCCCCTACTTTTATCGGATGAGAAGCGTGATGGATGTGACCAGCCCGAGTCAAACCTTGGGCAGAACCTTAGGATAGCGGATCAGAAGTATTGCATTTAAATAAGAAATCAGCTACAAGCCTTGGCCCAAATGGCACTATTGAGGCAGTAGACCCTGCACCAGAGGGCCCTATTAGGTGGCAGGTGACTGCCACCCATGTTAGTGGTTCAGAGTCGAAGGCGATGGCCTCTAATGAGTGTAAAGGTTACACAGCACACAACTGAGCCAGATAGTAAGGGGTCTTGTGCTATCAGAGGTTGGGGAGGGGGGAAACCGGGAAGCTGCACCTGGGACCTCCTGGGACAGAGCTTGGCCATATCTCTTTGCCCAGTCTGTCCACATCACAAAAGGAACACTTGGAACGAAGCCTTTACACGCAGTTACGGCCTCTATGACAAGCTTTCTGATTGGCTAGAGATCGGGAAGTTGTGGGAAGAACAAAAGGGAAGCATAGAATATGGACTTCTACTCTGCCAAGAGCCTGGACTGCAGACTTTTTGATTTCCTAAAAAGAAGAATATTCGCTCTAATGAATAGCATCCAACTATGGCAAATGTTTTGCCAAGCTGGTGTGGCGGGTAATGCCATGGCAGGTGCACCAGACCTGGCTGCTTCTGTGTACCACTAACACCCTGGGACCCTGCACGATTCACATTGGTTCACAAGCTGCTCGTGTTAAATGGGTCGAGAGCTGGGGTGTGTGTGCCAACCATCTGTCCATAATGAGGATGGTTATTGATCTCCTTAGGATTCTCTTGATTAAGCCGCATCAAGAATTGAATGGCTCCAGGTAAGGGTGGAACAGTGGAGGTGCTAAAATGGGCAGCACTGCAGTCCTAGTGCTCCTCCCTAGCCTTCACATTTTAGTTGTGCGGCAGCTATCCTTGCAACATCTGTGGTCAGTGGGACTGTCATCCTTCCCGGCCCTGGCACAGTCAGTGGCTTTGTTTATTTCTAGGGGAAATCCTGTATGTGCAACTCAGTTGCAACCCCAGCTTTTGTTTCACACTCTCACCTATCTTAGCACCGGGGCTGTAATAGGCTTTGTTTCCGTTTATGTGCCTTGTCTGCAACACTTCCCTATCCCTGTCTCTAAGAAACTGAACTGCAATGTATTCTGAGTAGCATAACGGGGAATGTGGACAGTGATGTAACAGTGATCTGGATATAGATTTGGCCAACACATAGGTGTGTTTGTGAAATTTCGGTAACAGGGAGGAACATTGTTCATGTAACTCCACCTGAACCTCTAAATAGATGCTACAGAGAAGAGTGCTATGAGCTGAACCAACGGGTCCTCCCATGCCCCCTCCCAAGTGTCACACAATGGCACATGACTCATCCGCTTACTTCAAGAGAGGAACATTGGCTGGCGGGTCACCCACCTCCTTAAATCTCTACTGCTCGCGTCTAGAAAACTCAAGCAAGCATAACTCTCCCACAAGCTCCTCTCAGGGATTCTTAGCACCTCCCACTACTTTTCCCATCACATGTGTTTTGTTCAATTGGTTCCAGAGTTGAACGCTGACTGATAGGTCACCATCCTCCCTGAATCTCTGCCACTCCCTCCTAGCAAAATCCAGTAGGCTTGTCTCTTTCTGAGGGTGCCCTCAGGGATTCCTGGCTCCTCCTCCCAGGTGTCATCCAATGGCGTGTGTCTCCTCCACTCGCTTCAAGCGATGGACACTGACCTTTGTGCCATCTGCCTCCATGACTCTTTGCTGCCCCTTGCAGCAAAATCAGGAGAGGATGACTCTCCCAGAAGCTACTGTGATGAATCAAGGGAATTCACCCCTTCTCCCTAAGGAGGAGCCCCCCTCTGTGAGGCTTGGGAGGTGAGCCCTCTCTGCAATACCCTCCCTAGGGGTAGAGGCAAGTGGGACCTCACCAGGAGAGACTCCCCCTTTGGGGACAAGGACTCCAGTTCCATGGCATACATGGGATGTGTTAACATGCAACAAGACATAAACTATCAATACAGGTATGAAGAAACTACTAGTTGTTCCTCTGAAAGAAGATGATGTCCCTTTAAATCAGGACATCCAGTTTACTGTTATGAGTATGTTAAAGAGCGTGCGTCCCGAGAGACCGGACAGAGAAGCAGGAGAAGGGTGAGAGATTTGGAGACACAAGCAGGGGGAGGCCCCAATCTGCGTGGCAGCTGATGAGGTTGAGAACCAGGAGGCCCACAAGCTTCAAACTTCCTTGCAGTGATAAGACGGTATGCCACACCTTCAGTGAACCCATAACCCAAGAAGGCAACCGGGTAGGAGGCCTAGTGAAGGTGGTGGCGAGACCATGGGAGCAAATCCGTGGTGGAGAGTCAATCCGCAAAATGTCACTGATACCACCAACAACTGAACTGGGAGTCTATGTGAGAGAGAGAGAGAGAGAGAGAGAGAGAGAAAGAGAGGGAGAGAGAGAGAGAGAGGGGGGAGAGAGAGAGCGAGAGAGATAGATAGATAGAGAGAGAGAGAGAGAGAGAGAGAGAGAGAGAGAGAGAGAGAGAGAGAGAGAGAGAGGGGAAAAGTTAATGCCAAAGAGAACGGCGACATTGGCAGTATATGGAAAATGAGTGAGTGCCTGAGAGAGAAACCCTACAAAAGCATTCTCCTTCAAGACGGTAGGTGACCAAAAGTACGGTAGATACGGGAAGATTCCAGGCAGTCATTAAATTGTCAGGTTAAATCATCACGGTAAAGAATATTAAAAGGAGTTAATCTTATAACCAAATAGCTATGAAGCTCGTGAAACAGGAGACAATCATCATCATATTGCACAGTTAGCTTGTCACGATAACAAAAATGAAAAGGAGTTCAACCCGATAGATACAAAGGTTATGAATCTAATGGAAAGCAGGAGGAAAAGCTGAGCAAAGAGAGAGAAAATCACTGGAAGAAAATATGCTGGGAAAAGGAAAAGATAACTTGCTATCCTGTACAAGAGTAATTTAAAACTAAAGAGAAAGGAAGCTACAACCGTGAGCCTAAACATCGAGAGCAAATACAAAGCCAAGTGATATAAGATAATTGGAACTACTATAACATACGAGTGGAAAACCTGCAAAATAACATTCCATCAGAAGGGTTTATTCAGCTCTATGACCAAAATCATAAACTTGATAAGAGAGAACCAAAATGGATTTAAGCTAAAGAAAGAAAGTTCCATATTACCCTTCGGAACGAAAGAGGTTAATACAAAAAGTAACCAGAGACTATTTGAGGATTGTCTCCTAAAGACTAGTATCAGTAGTACCCTAGGAGAAAGGAGCCATTCTTCTGGCCTATATTATTTTTTTCTTAGTGGTAGGGTCAGTTAGGGTAGTTCTTGGCATCTAACTTATTTCTTTGGACATTCATGACTGACAAACAAGCACCTTAGTTAGTAGCATAGGTAGGGAAGCCCACAGTTATGGGGAATTTTAGGCCTTCTATCTTTAATTTATTAAAAAACATATGCTATGTCCTCTGAGAGTCCATGTCCTTCCTCTGACTCAAGACACTGCCCTCAGGGATTCCCAGCACCCCCGCTACTCCTCCCATGTGTCAACCTATGGCACATGCCTCATACATTCACTTTAAGAGATGGACACTGACTCTTTTGTCATCCACTTCCACAAATCTCTGTAGATGACACTTAGTTTGTTCACTCACTCCAAGCCAGGGAAAGTGTCACACAGTGCTGCATAAGCACATCTCACTCTCAGACTCACTACCTCTCCCTACCCTTCTTCCTGGAACTACTCTAAATCACCCTAAGATTCACACAATATCCTATCCTATTGCCTCCAGCAATAACCCACTGGAACTCCTAAAGCCGCTTGAGACTTAAGGCTGAACGGGAGTTCCAGCCACATGCTCCCTTCAAAGACAGGTGGAGGAACTTGAGACAAATTTTTCAAAAAGTTCATCCGAGGTTCATCCTTGTTGACTCGCCCAGAAATTGAGTGATTTGGGTTATTTGCAGGAAACTTCATCCAGGTCTACTTTTCATTCAGTTCACAGATATACACAGCTCCCTGAACCTTTCACAGTCCAAAACAATAATACCTTAGATACCCCAAGAAAGGCTTTTTTTGTTTTCATTGATCTGTGCGTACAATACAAGGGTGCCTGAGGTGCTTGCTCCTACGAGCTTTACAAAAATGAATTAATTGGTACAAATAAAGAAATGATGGCAAAATGCAACAGAAAAGACAGATCAAGAATAAAGGAACCCAAGCAGAAAGAAAATGTAATGTTAATCCGGAATAACAGGATAATGACAAGCCTGCCCGCTGCAAAACAAGTGAAGTCATTGCAGCCCCACAAAATACACAGATACGACATGGGTGTGAAGCAGGGCTAAAAGTCAAAAAGTCATGTCATAAGACAAGTCACAAAAACATTGGCCGCCTCCACCCCTCATCATTGTTCCCACGGCCATAGATCTTCAATGGCCATCACCGACCACCGCCACTACCAGCAGCAAGGCAAGCAGTGTAGAGCCAGAGTGGGCAGGACCGATGGGACTCCAGGTGAGAAGATGGCAAACAGTGGGTGCACGGTAAGTGAGGTGACGGGTGCTGGTAGTATGGTAGAGATCTGATGAGGCAGGAGTCTGCGGTGGGGGTTGATGGCGGAATGCGGAAGTGGACTATGGGGGGGGGGTGAAACCCTTGATTCAGAGAATTCACAATGAATGAGGTGGTCACAGAGCCTTAAGGGAAATGGACAGGCACTGGCAGGGGAAATCATTGATGAATGTGTCCATCGAAGAAAGGGTCGACTAGTGGGATTTGTCAGGTAGTAGTAGGGGGGAAGCATCATCAGTGTCCAGGATTGGATATAAAGATATTAGCATGCTTTTTATGTAGCGTTTCTCGCCAATACGCTGATGCTGCGGGGAGGGGATGTGTTCCCTTTCCTGCTCACCGTCCTGGTTTGCTTAACCTCTTTCTCGATCGCTTTTTGTAGGAAATTACCCTTCTAGTGTAATTCGTGCAAGGGGGTACGTTAGGGTGTGTAGTATGTTAACTTCAGGGTTTGAACCTACAGCTGATTCTAAGTTTGCTTCCCATTGGTTCTGTATCTATCGCATGGCACCCTAACCATTCTGCACATTGGTAGGATTTGCCACGGCTAATCTGTTTATCACTTAAAGTCACGTCTCTTCACAACCTTTTACTTTCCCATCTGAGCAGTGCTTATTCTTTCGGTTGCGTTGGAGATTTGCACAAGTTTTCACACATTCATAAACTAGTTTCCATAGACTTTCATCATTGTCCTCCTTCTATGTTTTAATTAATACGTTAATTACACCTTAGTCCACTTTTCTCTCTTGCCCCTTTCCCAGGCCAGTGATACTAAGTGCCTTGTCAAGATGTCTAATACGAGACTAGGCTTCAGGGTCTCTTCTAGTTTAGGCTAGCCTAACTTCCTGACTCTTAAACTGGGACATGCTAAAGGTCTATACTATGGCTCTACTGATGTTCATGTCATGGCCATTGCAAGGTTCACTAGCAAGGATATTGTAACATGGGCCACCAGCAAGAAAGCTCCTGTAGCTATTAGATGCACAGGCTATCCCATGTACTTATCCATTGTATCCCGCCAAAACACGGCTCAGCGAATCGCCTTTCATTTTCCAATGGTCGCCCAATAGCATTGGATAAGGTCAGGCCTTTCAGTTATATAATTGTGCATTCTCAGTCTCTCCCCGCCATGGGATGCTACCAGAGTATTGCTGCTGGTGAGGAGGATTAGTTTGTCGTTTCGCACTTTTGTGTCCTCTAACCTTTCTTTCAGTACACAGTCATCTCTTGGTGCTGACAGCTCTGTCATTCGGCTCAGTGGCACCAGGTCTCTCAGGGACTCCTCACAAGGTTCTTTATGTGAATATCTAGTCTCTAAGCCTCCACAAAATCCAGGAACTCTTGCTCACATCTAAAGCCCATCACACAAACATAACTCTACTTATATTTAAACCTGCAACACTTTGTACTCCTAACTGACAAGATAATTGGTTTGCCCATCATAGACAGCTCTTGATTCTTACTTTAAACTTTAAGATAGAGAGGACGACAACCCATAAAGTGGTGCAGTGAACAATTCGGATTGGTAATTTAGAGAAATATAACATTTATTATTACAAAATCAGTCTTTAAAAATGTTCATGAAAATACATAATATACATAATCATACAGAATAATCAAATAGAGTATGAACTCATTTCTATGCAGGGGAACATAGGGCACAATTCTATTGTTCTGGCCCATCGTTTACCATAATCTAAGATAGTTACTTTCTCTGGTCCAAATAGGTTAACTCTTCTTAATAAATTACATTTCTGTTTACTGGAGTAGATATTCATTTCAACCTCCTTCGGGTGTTTCATGTTATTTTCCTCTGTCTGTATTGGCACTGTGTTAAATGACACAGATTGGACCTCAACATGTTTCTGTTCTTTTACTATTAGTGCTGAAAATTCATCAGGAGATTACAATGGGTGAGTCACTATTGTAGTCAAGGATTCAGTCAGTTATCCCTTTTGTATTCATAGATTTGCCTCACGTTCTCCACTTCTTGGGCTGTCAGATTAAAACAATGAAAACATTGCTATTAATGCTCTCTTCTTATATGGGTTCTAAGAAAAGGCCCTTTATCATACAGAGGGTATAATTACCTGTGTTGGTCTGAGGGGATAGCCAGTTTTCTCAGGGGTGGTCTCAAAAGTAGACTATTAATCTGTGCGAATATATGAAAAGGCAGCTGAATATGCTTAGGTGCTATCAATTAAGGGTCATAGTGATAATACCGAATTTAAAAATCTCGAAAACCAAAATCTCGAATACAAAAGGCCGAAAAATAAAATATCGAATTTTTTTTTCAATGTGTTTTTTTTCAAAATGGGGGGGTTCCCCCCCCCCAACCCCCCTTTTTTTTTTTTTTTTTTTTTATTTTACCCCTTTTTTTTACTTACCTGACCCCAAAAATATATATAAATAAATAAATAAAAAATTCGATATTTTTTTTTTCGATATTTTATTTTTCGGCCTTTTTGTATTCGAGATTTTGTTTTCGAGATTTTGACTGACCACCATCAATTAACCATTGTATGTTTCTTTTCCCTCCTTGAGCCGTCCCATATAACCATCACTTGTTAGGCTGATGTGTCTCTACATGTATGAGAATTACTAATATGTTTTTTCTAGTAGAATCTTTCCTCCATTTATCGTGGTGATATGGTACTTGCTTGACCAGCATCCATGTGCATTATTAATATTGCCACATGTTGCACGCTCTTTCAAGTTGTTTGGTCTTTCACTTTTAAATGGAAGGTTTCTTTTCTAGAGTAAAAGAGTAAATCGAGATTTTTAACCTTCCCTCTCCCTTGGGAGGGTGATATCTACTCTGTACAGATATATATTATGCTGATAATCTTCCCTTTCTATGGCTTGTCTATGAAACAAACTTTTTTAACATGAGCAAGGGGGGTTAATTAGTTAAACCGAATATACGGAGGGCTACATCAGCTATATCTCTGTATTGCTTGCTTACCTTACTGGTGCTAATCGAGTGAGTCTGTGCTATGCAGTAGTTTTTCGACCCTGGTTTTCCTCATCATTGTTAGGCAAAGTTTGAATGTGGTTGCAAGAATAGACAGACACAGGTGATCACAGTTCAAGGGTGTTTATTAAACTGTCGACATCCCACTGCCGGGTTCACTTTTGTCAACACACTGTTTCTTGGGACTTTAGACTCTGCCCCTCTTTATTGATATCCCTCCTTCAGGTGCACTCTTGCCACTTCTCGATTCCTTTTGTTCTTTCTTAATGCAGGATTCGCTTCCCTGCAGTTTCAACGGTTTGACGTCAAAGATTTTTTGACTGTACAGGGATTTGGCTTGACCCCTGTATGACCACTTTGACCTGTGGCTCTCCCGCGGCCTTCTAGTATTAGCAGTGTCAATCAACACGGGATCAGAGTCCCTTGAGTGAGCACCCACATAGTGCCTGTTGTGGCCTAGGTAGGCCCTCACTCGAGCCACGCCGCAGGAAAGAATACGCAGACATGGAGCGCTGCAATCATACATCTGCTTTATTCAATTCCTTAATCTTCTCTCCCAACTCCACACCCTCCCGCGTGACATCCATTGCCCGCCTCCCGCCTACCGGAACATACATCAACATGACATCTCCCCCGATTTTAAACAGTCACAGGCTTTGCAACAGGCTGGAGTCAACATGTGATTAACTAGGCCATTTCCTCAATAAGGTGGCGAGGCTTGTTTCGAGCTCGCTGCGGACGTGAGCTACTTGACACAGGGGAGCTGCTAGGAGCCCCATTTTTGAACTGGTCCTTCTGGTCTGATCCTCCCGTGTCCTCCTGATCACCTTGGTAGGGATCGTCCCATGCATAGTGCACCCGCCCACTTAGCCGTCGAGACCCTGAGGGAGGGATCTTCTTGAAGTGAGAGGAGATTCGAGTGGTAGGACCCTCCACCCCTTGGGCTGTGACCATGGACCCTTTCTTGGCCGTAACGAGTAGGGGTTCTTTGTGAAAGAACGAGGTGTGCTTATGTGTCTGTAGCTGCCGCACAGCGACTACATCTCCCATCTCCAGCCGCGGGTCTCTCGCTCCTCGGCGCTCATCTGCATACTCTTTCATGCGGGTCTTCGCTGCCATGTCACAGTCTCTTACCTCTCGATCGACTTCAGGCGGACCGCCTGCCACTTTGACTTGGGGTAGTCTCGTCCTGATGTTCCTTCCAAACATTAGTTCAGCTGGCGTCCTTCCAGTGGTGCTATGTGGATTACTCCTATAGTCCCGGAGTAACTGGTGTAGTAATTGCTCATATGGTTGTCCCGTGAGTTGGGCAACTTGTAACGGCCTATTTAAGTTGGCCATGGACCCCTCAATCATGCCATCAGGCCACAAGGGAGTCATTTTCTGGTGGTGGAATCCCATGTACCCGGCAAATTGCTTAAAGCTGTGACCACTGAATGGGGTCCCATTGTCTGTCTTTAGTACTCTTGGGACACCATGGGTGGTGAAGACACGGTCCAATAGTGGTATGACGTGCTGGGACACCATTGATCACACCAGCTGGGCTTCCGGGTATCTGGAATATTCGTCCATGATGGCTAACATGTACTCTGCCCCTCAATAGGCCCAAAGAAGTCAGCCGCTACTGCTTCCCATACCCCTTCAGGGAGTTCTGACATCCTAAGCGGTTCCGGGCGTTGATTTGGGGTGATGAGGCAGCATGTGGGGCATGATTTTAGCACCTCCTCGACCATGGAGTCAAGTCGCGGGAATGAAACTTTCTGGCGCAACATGCGTTTGGTGGATACCACGCCTCGATGTCCTTCATGAGCAAGTTCGACAACTTTCCTTCTGAAGGCCGGGGAAATAACCATTTTACACTCCTTCAACAGCAAATGATCACCCGAGAGGGCCAGCTCCTCCTTCACCTGCAGGAGTTGGTCTACTTCCGTCCGTACCACTTCACCCGCGGCACTCCCTCTCTCCTTGGTTCTTCTCCAGAGACCCGAGCGGAGACCCTCACAGATGATCTGACACGCTGTGTCCGCTTCAACCAACCGGGCTATCTGCGCTGTCTCTATGCCTTCAGGTGCCGCCTGTTGTATAAGGTATCTGAGATGCATTCCGTTATGGGGCACCTGGAGAGGAAGTTGGCCGGATTTCCACCTTTCCCAGGCTGGTGAATGATCTCAAAGGAGTAGTCCTGCAGCCTCAACCCCCACCTCACGATGCGGGGTGGCATTTTGGCTTGTGGATTTCTGTATAGAAACAGTAGCGCCTGATAATCTGTCACTACTCGAAAAGATTTGCCATACAAAAAGCGATGGAAATGTTTGCACGCCCATACCACTGCCAGACACTCTTTTTCAGCATGGGAATATGCTTGTTCAGTGGCAGAGAGGCTCTGGCTGTCATAGGCAACAATGTGAGTCTGGGACAGGTCTAAGGGGTCCACCTGAGCCAGGATGGCTCCAAGGCCTACCGGGCTTGCATCCACGGCCAATACCGTGGTGTGACTAGGATCATAATATGACATGTTTTCCGCCCTGGCAACCCGCTCCTGAATGATTTCAAAAGCCCTTTGGCACTTGTCCGACCAGTCGAAGGAGGCGTCTTGCTTGGTTAAGGCCCTCAACGGTTCGCTCACGGTGACAAAGTCCTTGATGTAGCGTGTGCAATAACTGGCAAGGCCCAGGAATGATGTCAGTTCTGGCACCTTTGATGGGGCCATTACTTTGTTTGATGCCGCCACCTTTTCAGGATCAAGTGCCATGCCGTTTTCCGAAAAGATGTGCCCAAAGAAGCGCTGAGTGCTTTTCCTGAATTCGCATTTTTCTTTTTTAAATTTTTATTTTTATTTTTACTTTTTATTTTAATATTTTAAAGTGGGATATCAGTGCAACAAATAGAGTTAAGGTATTTCCACACTTGTTGCCAAAACCTGAGAGTATAGGGACACAAGAAGAACATATGCTCATACGATGGCGGGGTGGCTCCGCATGTCCAACAATTATCATTGTTATTAATATTAGATAAAAATAGTTTAGCTGGTGTGATGAAAGCTCTGTGTATAAAGAAGAAAAAATGTTGGGAGATATTTGCTGATGCAGAGATATACTTGATTCTAGAGAAAAGCTTAGACCATGTATAATCATTTAAAATGTGGCCAAAATCATCTTCCCATTTGTGGCGTATCGTGCAAATCTTAAGGGATGATATGAGAATGCCGTAGAATTTTGAAGCCTTAGTGTCAGTGGGCATTGTTAGGTGTAGCATTCCAGAGGCATCAGGAGTCAGAATATCATTGGAGGAGCTGTGGAGAGCATCAAAGCAAGAATTAACTAATTTATTATAGAAATTGTATTCTGCATTGGGAATTGAGAATTGATTATTTAGCTGCTGAAAAGAGAGGATAGAGGATTTATTTATGATTTGTTGTATAAATCTAATACCCTTTTTCTTCCAGGATTTTCTGTTTAGGATTTTATTATTAATCAAGGCATTTTTGGGGGGAGTTTGTCTGTGTGAATAAAAAGAGTTGGAGGGCTAATATTGTGGCTCTAATAGGGTCTGATATAGCCGACGAGGAATGCTTAAATACATAAATGAGGTCAGTGATTTCTACAGGAAACACTAACTGCTTCTCTATGGTACACCATGTGGCAATATCTGACATTATGGGACAGGCAAACCAATATCTAGCTTGCTTCAAGAGAAAGGCAGTATGGTATGCTTTAAAATCAGGAAACCTAACCCCTTCCTTGTCATAGGGCGCCTTCAATTTAGTTAGAGCTATTCTTTTGCTTTTGCCTTCCCCCCAAAGGAAGTTTAGTAGAATAGAGTAAATTGATTTGTAAAAGGAGGGAGTTATTGGAACACATAGGAGTTGCAGATAATATAAAATTATTGGTGATAGCATCATCTTGATCGTATCTAGTCATCCCCACCAAGAAAGATATAAGGGGGACCATCTGGATGTTAGTTCCTTTAGTCTATCTAATAATGATTGTGTATTAAGCTTAATGGTGTCCTGGACAGTAGGAGCAAATCTAGGGCCTAGGTATTTAATAGAGGAACTGCACCATTTAAAACCAAAGGGGTCAATGTCATGTTTAAGGCAGCAGGGATTGAGGGGCATGATTTCTGATTTATCTTTATTAAGTTTGTAACCTGAAACCGAGCTGAATTGAGAAAGTACTTCGAGTAAATGTGGGAGGTGTGTTTTCAGGTTTTTGATGAGAATAAGGATGTCATCAGCATAAGCAGCTGTTTTAATATGGGATGAGCCGCTTGCTATACCTGGAATATTTTTATTAGATCTGATTAGTTCTAATAACGGCTCTAAGGAGAGGATGTATAAGATAGGTGAGAGGGGACAACCCTGTCTAGTGCCTCTACTCAGGGAAAAAAATGAGGAGGTAAGACCATTAATACAAATTGAGGATTTTGGGGAAGAGTAAAGTAAACTGACTAGAGAAATGAACTTGTCGCTACAACCGTGCCAGCGGAGGGATTGAAACATGAAGTCCCAGTTGACACGATCAAAGGCTTTTTCTGCATCTAGTGCTATAACCGCTGCGCCCTGCTTATCTTTTTTATTTTTGTTAGATAGGTGGAAGAATTCGCATTTTTCACGATTGAGCGTGAGGTTAGCAGCTTCCAGGGCCTTACACACCTTTGTTAGAGCTTCATCGTGCTTATTGACGTCCGTTCCGAAAACCAAGATGTTGTCACTATAATTCAAGCAGTTCGGAATATGTTTTATCACGTTGTGCACTTCAGCCTGAAAGATTTCGGCTGCTGTAGATACCCCGAAGCTCAGTCTTTTATAGCGAAAGAGACCCAGATGGGTAACAAACGTGGTTATATATAGGCTCTCGGGGTTAAGCTCCAGCTGGTGATATCCTTTCTTCAGATCGAGTTTGGAGAAGACCTTAACCCCATTCAGCAGGTGAATCATGTCGGTGATTCAGGGGGCCATGTGTCTCTCTTGTTGTATGGCTTGATTCGGTCGCCTCATGTCAACATACAGCCAGATGGCCTCAGACCCTTTCTTGGGGACCGGTACGATGGGTGACACCCACGTGATGGGACCCGTGGATGGTTCTATTATGTCCTGCTCCAGCAGTTTGTGAAGCTCATCTTCTACTTTTTAAAAAATGTTTACTGGCATGCCTCGCTAATGCTTGGCTATGGGGCGCACAGATTCATCTATGTGGAGCTTCACCAGCCGGTTCCTGAGACGTCCTATTCCCTTGAACAGGCTAGGGTATAGATTGTTGATCATCTTGAGCGGATCAATATAATTGGGAACCATGATGTTGTATAATATGTGTATGAGCCCCATGTTGGCAGCGGTCTTGAAGCTGAGGACACAGCCACTTTCTGTTCCAGTAGCCAGGACATGTGTGGGTATCTTCTTTTCGTGACCCTTGTAGCGGCACAAACCTTCAAATTGTCCTTTGCATTTGAGGGGCACTTTTGCACCATACACATAAATGTCCACAGCTGCCGGGGTAAGTGTGGGTCTTTGCAGCAGTTCATTGGAAACCTTTTCACTAACCACGTTCACCGTGGCCTCGGTGTCAATGAGAAACTCTATTGGCTGCTCATTTAACTTGATGATTAGGGTAGGACCGTGCTACGTGGCCATGGGGTTGCCTAGCGCATACACATATGTCTTCTTCCTGTGCTCACTGCCTGACGAGCTGATGTCGGACTCTGATGGAGGCTGTTTGACTAAGTATCGTACGTGACGCCTGGATCTGCGTTCTGGACTCATGCGCATGACATATCTTCTCCATTCCCTTCTGTCAAGTCTCGGTCCGTCCTCCCCCGACTCCCTCTCCTTCTCTTCGCGGTTTGCAGGCCCTTCTGATCGCTGTGATGAAGCGCTGGACTGCGCAGGGGCCGCTGGTATGGACCTTAGCTTGTGTCTCACAGGAGTTTCTCTGGGTATTTCCCTACCCTTGTCCCTGGCAAGCCTGCATACCGATTTGAAGTGGCCTTCCTCTCCGCATGCCACACATCGCTGGCCAATGACTGGGCAAGTGCCCTTGTGAGGGTACTCGAACCCACATCTGTAACAGAATTACTTCTTTGCCCTTCTATCCTGCAAAAGTCAATGGACTGTCTCTGGTGGTGCTGGGTTGTTGAAACGTTCGACTTGGGAATCTACAGCTCTCTCAGCCCTCGCCAGTGCGCGTATTTCATCTAAGGTGCAAGAATTTTGCAGCAACTTCCATCGGAATGTCTGTGATTCGCACCCGCGATGATTTGTGATCTTAAAGCCTCTGTGTTGGAGTAATTCGCAAAATCACAATGGGCCTCATTACGACCCTGGCGGAAATCAACAGACCGGACCGCCATAGCGTACATAGCGTTTCCGCCATTGCACGAGGGAGCAAAGTGCGGCTAATTACGACCCATCGGGCACGAGCCTCACGCCATGGCGGAATCGGAAAGGCTGCGATGGCGGAAATGACCCCAAAACGCCCCTTACCGCCGCCGTACGCTGCACCAGGTGCAATACCGCCACCCATCTTAGCGGTCACCGTAATGAGCGGTCACCGTAATGAGCGGGCACCGCAAATTACGTGCACCGTAAATATACGGAAACGGAAGTAAAAGCATGTGGCCGGAACGGGAAACAGCACGCCGCACAACTATAAAATCCGAATCCCAACACAACCATTAAAAATCCGACCCTGACACACATCCCAACCCGTTAGCAACCCCAGTTAAAAAAATAAATATGGGAAAGGTAGCCAAGAAAGCGTGTGATCGCAAGCGGCAGGTCCACTTCTCCCGAGAGGAACTGACCGTGCTCACCGAGACCCTCCAGGAGAATGCCGCCGTCGTCTTCTCCAGTCAAATGACCAGGACGGCCCTTGCCAACAAGAAGGCCATATGGGCCCTGGTGGCACAGCGCGTAAGTGCGGTGGGGACAACACCCCGCACGCCACAGCAATGTCGCAAGCGGTGGGACGACCTGCGGATCCGCGTACGCAGCATACTTTCTGCGAACAGGAACATCGCCACAGCTACCGGGGGGGATCAGAGTCGCCCATCAAGTTGACCCCCTGGGAGGATATCTGCGCCTCCACCATTTGAATGGAGAGCATAGAGGGAGTCGGAGGGATGGAGAAAGGAGTGCCGACATCCGGAGAATCAGGTAGGTTGGCCAAGAGAAACAATGCGAAATCCACAAAGCACGAACATGTGCAGTACCATGTGTGCCCATAGTGCAATACATTGCCCTGACAGCGCCCTCTAAAAGTCAGAATGAATAAAAAAATTAATCAAGATGCCATACACAACCCCTACATGTGCAGCATGCACCCCCTAACTGCAGGCAGGCAAATGAATGCATCCTCAATCCACACGAAAATGAGACCACCTCCAAGGCCCAGTCCCAAATCACCCTCATGTACCACCCCAATGCATGTGATACGTTGCCATTCCAAATCCCACAGACCCATAACTAACGCTCGCCCCTCTATACTCCACCACAGGGTCCGATACCAACGACGAGCTGCACGACACCCCTACCAGCACGCCTGCAAAGAGGGCCAGGACCAACGTCCCAAGAGCCTCCACCTCAGGTGCAAGGATCAAGACACGGCAGCAGCAGGAATCAAGTGGCAGCACACTGGAGGGGACTGCAACAGGCACCACAGCAGCCAGCAAGTCCACAACCCCAGCACCACAGGTCCCCCCAAAGGACGTATCTGATGGCACTGCTTCTGGTGGTAGCAGCACCATAGGTGACACAGCGGTCATGCCAGCATGCTCCGACACGGAAAACAGTGCTGGCGACGTAGGTACCATCCATGACCTCTCCCAATCCCCCTGCATGTTCCATCCCCTACACCATGACGAAACCACGCAGGGGCACCCTGAAGACGACGACTGGCCAACCCCCACAAGTCCTGTGCCAAGGCAACATGTGTTGAGCAGCCCCCCTGTCACACCACCGCAAATGTCCATGGCCCAGCAGAGGCAACAGTCCCTCGACCTGCTGATCGAGCAACAGCAGGAAGTGGCCACGCTACTCAAGGACCATGCAAATGAATGCGGGGGTTCCAGGGCTGCCATGGAAACATCCACCGAGACACTCAGGGCACAAATAGAGAATAGTAGTGAGAGCCTTAGGGGAGAAATGGAGAGAAGCACCGAGAGCCAGAGAGCACAAATGGAGAAAAGCACCGAGAGCCTGAGAGCACAAATGGAGAAAAGCACCGAGAGCCTGAGGGGGGAACTGCATGCGACGTCCAAAGACGTTTGTGCTGAACTTGCCGCTGTGCGCCGTGTGCTCACAGAGCTCTCACAAACACTCAGAGACATACATGGACGCGAGCAGGCAGAGACATCATCCGTGGCAAGTTCGGTACAGGGAAGCCCCCAACGCAGATCTGCCAGGAACCGGCGCTCCACGGGCAGGGGTGCCCCTGATACCCGTAGAGGGGGCTTGCAATAGCGTCTACCCACGGACAGCATGCATATATGGACACTGGTGTTGGGGGGGGGGAAGGTTAGGAGGGTGGAGGGGGTGAGGTGGGCATCACAGGGTTGCGGGTATATAGGGTCACTTGATCATTCCACATGAGCAATACACTACATCATTAACATTTAATGAGATGCGTGGTCATTAATTTGCGTACGATTCCTTCTTAGGCGTATAGTCTAAAAAGGGCCTGTGCAACAGGTCCCCTTTCCATGTAATAGGCACCATGCGTGGTTGTTAGAAGCATGCATCTATGACGCTCTGTCTGATTTCACGTCCATCCTGTGCCTCATGGACTCCCTCAGGTGCCGCCACATCCCCACCATCATCATGTCCATCATCAGGTGCATGCATTCCAGCGTCAGGGGGCATGGCCACATTCCTACGAACGCACATGTTGTGCAGCATGACACATACCATTACCATCTTAGAGACCTTCTCATGGCTGTACATGAGTGCCCCGCCAGACCTGCTGAGGCAGCGGAAACGAGCCTTCAGTAGGCCGAATGCCTGCTCAATTACTATACGGGTACGTGAGTGGGCATGGTTGTACTCCTCCTCATGCTGGTTCTGTGGGTTCCGTATTGGTGTAAGGAGCCATCTCCTCAGTGGATACCCGGCATCACCTATATGAGACAAATAAAGGGTGTCAGTGGAATGATAGTGCTAAGTGGGCCCCCCCCCCTTCCTGCAAGATAATTGACGCATCAAATGGCCCACGATGTCATGCATGGAATGAGACTCACCGAGTAGCCAGGATCTGTGCCCAACGTGTCGCTCCATGTAGCGGGGTATTCTTGAGTTCCTTAGGACCATAGAATCATGGGTGGATCCTGGGAATCTGGCACAACAATGCGTGAAGATCTTGTTCGAGTCACACACCATTTGCACATTTATGGAATGGTACTGTTTCCGGTTGCGGTACTGGACCTCCATGGCAAGTGGGACAACCAATTCAACATGGGTGCAATCGATGGCACCAATGCAACCCGGGATGCCGGCAAGTGCATGGAATCCAACTTTCGCGTGGGTAATCTCCTGGGCCGTGCGTGGTTGTGTGATGTGGTCGTCGGCGTGCTTCAGGAGGGCATCGAGCACTTGAAAGAGTGTCCGTGAGAACAGTGGCTGTGAAATGCCATGCAACTGTCCGACTGTGTGCTGGTATGTGCCTGTGGCCAGGAAGTGGAGTACAGACACCACCTTCAGTAGGGGTGGGATGGCGGTTGGGCTATCTATCATGCTCACGAGGTCTGCCTGTGTCATGTCCACAATGGAGATTATGGTGTCCCGGTCCAAACGGTAGAGGGTGTGGATCTGCTCAGCAGTGAGGTTGAACGGATCGGCTCGGAGGCGTGGGATTGCGGGCCGCCTGCGTGGTGGTAGTGGCAGTGCTTGTGGGCCTTGCTGACCCTGCCTTGCCCTCCTTCTCCTCCTTCTCCTCCTGCGTCTCCTCTGTGCGGCCGGTTGTTGTAGCTGTTGTTGTTCGTCGTCTTCTTGTAGTTGTAGTACTTGCAGTGCTATCTGGTCCCCCAGGCCCAACATCGCTAGTCCTGCCGGTAGCATTTTGGAGTGGGAGTGGTTGTGGGAGGGGTTTGGGTCTGCTATATATGTGCTGTCGGCCTGTATGGCCTCCACCTGTGCTGATTGATTTAATCTGTGGCAGCTGCAATCCCTTCTGGCCGAGCACGTCCCGCACGAAACGCTGCATTTGGCCGCATGGCATCTTGGGATTGGAATCATGTATCAAATCCCGATGGCAGTGTGATGTACTTTGACTGATTTTCATGCTATGCTCCCATTGTTACACATGCTATAATTGCAGCCGCTTACATACCTGTGAAGAGTCAGTGGTATGTAGGGCTCGATCGACGGCCGACCCTCATGCAGCACAGTTACGTACTTCACCGCCGGGCGTGGCGTCCCATTTGTGATTGTAGCCAGTTAGCATTATGACACACAGCCGCACTTCATTGATGTAATTGTGAATGCAAGCGTTCACAGAAGCCTTTTCGACATAATGTTGCAAGTGAGGAATTCGAAGGCCAGCATTTTTGGTTTTGAAGTAGCGGTGAGGAGACGCCCACAGGTCTGCCTGGAAATGTAACGTTCTATTGTAGAATGTCCTTGGGACAGGGCCCATAACGAGCATGCAATGAATGCCATGAATTGAATGGGATGCGCAATAGCGTAGTGGACGATAAGGCAGGACGTTCCCAAATCCATCTTGCTTCACAACACTACAGATCCGGCCAGGAGCACAGTGGTTTTTGCAGACTGCATTACGCACAGACGCGATGGAAGTTTCAAATATTATGTGAGTGAATATTCATGCGTTTACATTGCGGGATGAGGGAATGATGGATGGATGCATGGACAGATGATTCCATTTAGGGTCTGCCATGTACATGGGTTTTTTGAATCGATCCACTTCCCCTGCGCTATGTGATGCAAGGCTGCCATAGTGGGACTTACGTCTAACTGCCCTTGTCGGATCCTCCCTGTCTCGACGCGCCTTCATACACTTGTGTCTATGCACGTTACTAATCCCATGTCATGGGTTCTGTCTTGACGGACGCATGCACAGTAACCGACGTTCCCAATGGTGTATTTACCTCGATTGATTTCGTTATGAATCGATACTGATTTCGGGGTGTGTATATTCCTTTGGAGTGGGCTAGCATGCATATGGGTGTGGATTTGGTGTGTTGAATGAAGTTTGTAATGCATCATGAGTCCCGTAATGCAATCGGTTAATTTGTGTTTCATTTGGGTGACAGGTATCTCCTGCCCTTTTGCAGATGCCATCTGTACGCCACTCCTCCAGATGGGTTTTACTCTCGACACCTGCAGCTTCGGGTGAATCAGTGGAGCACCATTACGATTTTATGGGACGATCGCCAATGGGCCACATGCCCTTACGCTGTACTGGTGGCTAGGTGCAACATTTCGGCCTTTCAGCTGGACTAGTGCCTGCCTCATGGGACGGACCTGCGGTTCTTGCCGCTTCCATGTTGCCTTTTGGGACGTTGATGTAGGCCCTGTGTGCCATGATGGTACAGGGCGTCACACAAGTGGAAGATGGTCAATTATTGCAGATGCAGCCCTCGGTGATGATGGATGTTTTGGTGTTATTGTGCAAATTGCTGTTAGCCCTTTGTCATTTGGATGTACATTTAAAATGTATTCCGATATTTGCCGTGTTGCGTAATTCTTTGCAGGTGATGTAGCAATTTCCGATTTGTGGCGCTATGTATTGTGAGTTCATCTGCATTGTGTTCCGCATTCTGAGTTGCGTTGCGTGGTACTGGACTGGCAGCGTTTGCCTACGTAGCACAGTATGGTCACGGATAGGGCCTGCCATTGTGACTGTTTTCATGATGTGCTGCTCAGGGACGGGGGATTGGCTTTTGCCCAACTGGTGCCTGTCAGCCAGGTCGATTGGTGGAATGATGGGATGTTCAGAATGTGGCTGGTCACAGGTGCCTGTGTTTGCGTGCGTTTGTTGGAGGGGGACTGGGGTCATGTCCATTGGGTAAGCTTCTGTATTCGTGCCATCTGTGCCCTGCTGCTCCCATCGGCCCCTCTTGAGATGGCCTGGCTGCTCAGTCACTCTGCCAACTTGTGTGGTACATGCTTCTGCTGATGGTTGGTTTGTTTACTGGCAAGAGTACAGGGCTGGTGCTATCCCCCTCAGGATGCTGCTTTGGATGTTGCCTTGCGCTGGTGGCATGCGATGGGGGACTACTGTTGTTTTGTGTCATGTGTTCTTGGTTTTCATTTTGATGTCTTGTACCTTCACATGCCTGTGCTGCATCAGTACGCCTCTGGTGACATGCCGTACATGGATGCCCACTCACGGGGCGCTTTGAGCCCCTGCATGCATTTCTACATTGGCATGCATGGGTGATTTGTAGATTTCACTGGTTGCATAGTGTGAGTACATTGCGCCTGCCAGGTGTTGTGCAATGTGGCCAGGGAGTGGAGTACAGGCACTCAGTGGGCCATTTACGGTTGGTTCACGATGCCGTATTTCTCGCCATGGCGGAATGGTACTTTCCGCCGTGCTTGATGGCGTTCAGTACATGTCCGCTAGGGTCAGAATTCGCGTACCGTTGCGCCATGGCGCTGATTCCGGTTTTGCAAGGCGCGCGTGCGCGTACTTGGTGCAGTTAGCGTTGCCGTTCACTGCGGTGTCGCTAATGGCATCGTACTTTACGGTGACGGGTCATAATCGCAACGAGCGGTATTCGATGGCGGTATTGCATTTCCGCCATCGTTTTTCCATTTCC
Organism: Ambystoma mexicanum; assembly: GCF_040938575.1. Lineage (NCBI taxonomy): Eukaryota > Metazoa > Chordata > Amphibia > Caudata > Ambystomatidae > Ambystoma > Ambystoma mexicanum. The sequence continues at coordinate 137,742,223 of NC_090934.1, read as the reverse complement.
GCCAGGGTCGTAATGAGGCCCAATGTTTCATCTTGGTACCCAGTTTCATCACATAAGCGTCTATAGTCTCCCCCTTGGTCTGCTTCGTGCTATGGAACAAGTGACGCTCGTAGTCCACGTTTGTGTGGGGTGTGAAATATGCTGCCAAGGCATCCTTTAGATCTTGAAAAGAGTCAATGGAGTCAGGGGGCATCTCATCAATGATGTCGCGAGTGGCTGGACCCACCGCCAGTTTAAGGAGGCATTTCTGCCTATCATCCGCGATGGGCCCATGTACAATTCAAAATCTCTTATCCATCGAGCCCATCTGTGACCCATGTTGCTGGTGTCAGCCACGTCAAAAGTGCCCGGCATCTGGGCTGCCAGTGTGTCAGGCAGTCTGTATGATGTCTGTTCTTGTGCTGGTGGCCCTTGTGCTGGGGCCCCCTGGATTTGCGCTTGCGCGTCCTGACCCCCATCTGGGATTGACATTTTAATTCTCATGTGGCCACTCTCTGATATAGCAGTGTCTATGATGTCTCATGGCCATCTGGGTGCCACGGGCACCATGTCAGGTGGAGGTGGGCTCCCCCCCACCCTTTCCGTGTAGCAGTGGTGGCCGCCTTCCTAGGCACGAGCACCCCCACTGGTTGTAAAATCTCTCCTCAACTTGAAATGTGGAATCTGTAAATCCAGGCCTGGGCCTGGCACGTGCTATCCACAGCACGTGATCACTGCCGCTGCCCGGGCTGAATAACTGCCATAGAATGGTTATAACCCATTCTGAAGTATTGCTGTGGCCCAGGGCGTTCCTCCGCCCACACGAGCCCAGAAATCGTCCTCAAAACAATGTTTGACACATGTTCTTTATCACCATCGCGGCCCAGGCGTATCACTGCCTCTGCAAGGCCTGACCGATGTACTCCGGCGCCCCCGCGCCGAGTCATGCAGCCTTATGATGTCGCAATCATGCGCGCAAAATGCTGTGCATGTTGCCTCCCAGGGACCGCTCGAGGCACCGCAGTCCACGACGTGTGGATCCCAGCAGTGGGACTCAACGCCTCGTCACCAGTGTTGTTGCCTAGGTAGGCCCTCACTCGACCCACGCCGCAGGAAAAAATACGCAGATACGGAGCGCTGCAATCATACGTATGCTTTATTCAATTCCTTAATCTGCTCTCCCAACTCCCCGCCCTCCCACGTCACTTCCCTTCCCCGCCTCCTGCCTCCCGGAACATACGTCAACATGACAGTGCATATCCCATCTGCAACTGCTCTTCCCTTAACAATGTATTGTTCTTTGAACTTTGCCACTTTGAGACTTTCATTCAACACAGTTTGGTTTCTTTATCAGTTTTCCCCTCGACTCACCGGCTGTCTCGTTGTGCGGTCTGCCTTGCTCACCTTGTGCTCTTGTGCTCCACCTTTTATCCCTGTGGGGAAAGGAAAGGGCCGTCAGGTGTGTGTGATTCTGGTTAATTGCCTGACTCTGCCTGACCCTTGTGTCGGCACATGTCAGCTAAACAGCTCTAGGGTTAGTCTGCCATCTTACACGGGCTAAGAAAGCGTTTTTTAAAAAAGGGGGGGTTTGTCATGACAAATTATATTTATCGTCCGAGGGTATTGGCAACTTCAGAAGGGTGAAATTGATAGGGTTTGCGAAGCAAACGGGAATTACCATGATTTTTATCATGAAATAAACAAGGGGGTTTGTGGGAATGGTAAAGTTTTATCTGAGCAGGTTGGGAGGGCAGGAAATAATAATTAGAGGGACGGGAAGGAAAATGACTGGGAGTATTTGGGCAGGACATAGGAAAACAAGGAATCTTGGAGAGGCCGTTTATGAGTGTAATGGGGTTTGGGCTCCTAGTTGGTTTACCAGAGGTATAGAGGTGATTGGATTTTATTAAGGGAGCCTCTTTGCGTGAAAGGGAGGTAGAAGTGGAATAACCAAGGAAAACCTCAGGGACTTTGTCCCCCTCACCTTTCTCCTCAATATAATACTGTGTCTCCTTTTGGGTATTCCCCTGAGCATAACCCCGGGCTCCACTACCCAGGTTATCCTCCCTTGCTCGTTCACCCCCAGGGTTGGGATCTGAGAGCGCCAGCCCTTCCCTGGCCACCTGAATATAGGATTCTCGAAGTCGGCTTGGGAGAATACTCTCTGGTTTCTCAAAGTTGCTATGAATATTTTAGAGGTTCCCAAAGCATAAGGTATAAGGGAACACACATAACAGCTTTGATCTGACATCCTCCTTTCACCTTTTTCATGTGCCGATACCATAGGTTATTCTTTAAATGAACCAAATCATCAAGATACGTATTTATACCGTCAGCATTTGCCCCAACATCCCTTTAAAATCGAATTAAATGCCTAGTGAGGTTATAAAAAATGCTGTTTGTGATTCTATCAGGGGCAACAGTAAATGTTTCATTATCATCTACCATCTCTGTATTATTTCTTATAACTTGTCTAAATGTCATAATAATCAGGAAGAAAACACTGATCATAATGCAGAGTGACACCACAATTTTCTGAATGGCAATGAGCCTCTTATATCCTGAAACCTCATTTCTGCTCACACTTGTAATATGTATCTCTGTAAATCTTTATATCAAGAACTGCAGGATGATATATTATCTTTAAAACAATTACTCTAAAGATAATATCCTTGTTCTTAGAATTTCCCAAAAATGTATAACATTAATGTATCTTCTTATTAAAGCTGGATAAGGCTGTAATATGTAGGTAATAATTGTATACAAGAATGTGTGAAGTGTTATTGCAATAGCTAACATAAAGATGAAATGTTCTCTTCTTCTTTCAGCCCTGGTACTTCAATGCATAGTCTTTAAAATGTTCCAGTATAACTGCAAGTCTGTTTACTCCTTGTCAAATGTTTAAAGATATTGGCCTTTAGTCTAGGGCAGCACATATGGCATCAGGGTGTGTGTATGGACCTGCCTCGATCCATCTAGAAAAAGGACATACCACGACCAGCATATATCTGTAACAATTGTATATCTGAAGCATATCTACATTATCTATATGTAGATGCTGAAATGGGCCATTGGGTCTAGGAATTGCTCCTCTCTCTGTTTGCAAAGTCTGCTCTGCAGTAAACATCTTGCACATGATGCAATTTACAATAAACTATGCCACATGCTCAAACAGGTTTGGCGAAGACCACTCTTCCGCTGTTGCAGCAGCAAGACTCTCTCGAGTCGTAGGCACGGGGTAGTGGAGTTGCTCCAATGCTACCCTCAATAATGCTAGAGGCATAACTGGATTTCCAGTACTATCCTGTCTCCGAATTGCCTGGGCGAGGAATAAAGAACACCCCAGCTTTTTTCATAATTCCTTCTCTTTTTGTGGTGCTTGCCCTTTTATCTCAATTAACTGGACAATAGACAGCATGTTAAAGCCCTCCTTTACCAACATGCATCATCCTGTCATTTGTTTAACACTCTCTATCTGCAGCTTCGTTTCCGCAAGAAATTAAATCTGTCCTTTTAGAATGTGCTGCATATTTTATGACTGTTAGAGTCAATGGGAGTGTTAATACTTCATTAGGTTTATCCAATAGGGCCACATGTTGCACTGGAGTGCCGTCTGCATGGAGGAAGACCCTCCTTTTTCAGCGTGACAGACCTGCATGTACAGTTGACGTCACATAGGCGGAGTCAAAGTAGACCGTCCTTCCTCATCTTGAAACCTCTGAAGCGCAGTGTTAAGCGTCACTAATTCTGCAGCCGGAGCTGAGCAATGCAAATGCAATCTTGCCCTTGTCACTACCTCGAAATTACCCTCTCGGTTTAGTTTTACTACTGCTGATCCAGTATGCCTTTCGCCAGTAGAATGATACATTTTTTAAGAACCAACAATAAAAACAACTTCCCCGCTCCAGAGGTCATTTCCTCTAGCTTGGGGAATTTCATTATAGCACTCAGTATACGTTGTGAAATCATGTACATCGTCATCCTCTTCTACTGGTTCAGCTATGAACGTTGCTGGATTGACTGTCTTACATTTGACAATTTTAATTGCAGGATTCAATATTATTACTTCGTAACCTGAGGCTCTCTGTGTGGTCAATGTAATTTTGGGTTTCTCTAAAATCGCAAATAATACATGCTCAACAAATAATGTTACTTACCATACCATTGTTATACTTTTTCAATCATAAGGCCAGCAGCAGCTAAATACTGCTCACAAGGATAATGTCCTTTAATAACTGGATCTAAAATCCCACTATAATGGGCTAATGGTTTGTGTCCATGTCCTAATGTTGTTTTTTTGTGTAAGGATTGCTGTCATTACTTCTCCATTTGAATGAGAAAATAAATAAAACTCTTCATGATAATCTGGAATTACCAACACAGGGGCTGTACTGGTCACCTTTTTTAATTCTTCAAATCCTTCAGTCATTTCATCTGTCCATAGTACTTTAAGCCCTTTTAAAATTGGTTGAATATAAGTACTATAATCGAAAACCCAGGCCCTGCAATAGTGTCATGATTCCTGCCCCTCATGTCCCCAGCCCTCCAAGATGTCAGGCTGGAGCCAGGCCACGATCACCTATATGGCCCTCAAGGGCCTCTCCATCCCTCCAAAGACCCACTTAGAGTCAGACTTGGCGCTTGTGGCACCAGACTCACTCACTCCCTTAGGATAACATTGGGGATTGGACTTGTAGTGCCTTGATGGGGACAAGATGGATGCCCCCACATATTTCGGTTCCCAGAACTGCATGTGCAGTCTAGTCTTTGGGGTGTGGTTCAGCCCAGAGACACCTGGGATACCCAAAGACTATTTAAGCCACGCCCAGGCTGAGAAACATGCTTTGTGTTTTCTGCACCTGCAGCGTGACACTCACCGTGTTCGGATCGGTCTCCGGTAGGCCTGCATCTTTCTTCTGCGCTCAGCTCCTGCAAGAACAAGAACACCGTTAGGATCAGCCTTACCTTGCGGCGCTTCTGTCCATCATTCATCGCTCCTTCTGTTCTGCGGGCATCTTCGGAGGTGTCATTCCCATCCCGACACGCTGCTTCCTAAGGAAAAGGGAAAAGAACAGAAAAAAGGCATTAGTAAGCATTCAGCAAATCTTCGCTTATTTTTTAAAGACTGTATGAGCTTCAAACGCTTACCTGAATCCCAGCCGCTCTCGGGGAACTACGTCTCCGGAACTTCTCATCCATCTGCAAGAGGGAAAAGACACTCCAGGTTAGCGTGCAAACATCTAGAGGCGCCGCATACCGCGCTTACTCATCGCATTTCTTCTTCATAACCCGCATCCACGCTGAAAACGTTGCAGCACCTAAAATATACAGAAAAAGAACTCAGTTCAATACAAATGCAAAAGGGTCGCATCGCGCATCGCGCTCTCACTCACCTTCAGCGCTACACATCTCAGCAGCACATCGCCATCCCCGGACGCCGGCCATCATCTAAGGAAAGAAAGGAACGAAGTTAGAGAACTGTTCAAAAGATTCATTATACTTACCTGTCGGACTCTTGCCAGTGAAGTAACTAGGCAGCAATGAGCCCGCATCAATCAACGCGCCCCTGCGCTGAAATCAGGATGGAGAGCACACTTTCCAAGAAAACAAGGTGAGCTGTGGATCAAAGGGCGGGGTTGGACCCCGGGGAAGAAGGGGTTCAAGCACACAGAGACAATAGGGAGTTAAACTCTACCAATACTGTGTTTCAGGCCCAGTCTCCAGTCGAGTAGACTCCAGGGATGGGTTCGAGGTCATAAGAGGTCAGAACAGGCTGAGTGACGTCCCCGTGGATACCAGGTGAGCGTTACAGAACACAAAGCCTCACATCAAAATCCACCTGGGCGTTATGGAAACGTCAGAAACTGACCAGTTAGCCCACATGTTGGGGCAGCTACGTTCCGAAGTACATGCAGGCAGGAGACCAACACCCTGAGGAGAGAGCTGATAGTAGCCAAAGAACGCACTGATGATTTAAGCCGGCAACTTCTCTAGTCACAAGCAGGGCATGCACCATTGCCGGGAAGCGTGCCCTCGATGCCAGCACCATCAGCCAATCCTGTTCAGATAACCCTTCCTGGGGCAGTTCCCTTGGCCCCGCCTGAACGATTTACGGGGGATCCCAAGAGGTTTGCAATGTTCATGAACCAGTGCCGCCTGCACTTCCTTTGTAGACCAAGGGCTTTTCCGAATGACCAATTACGGGTCGCTTTTGTGCTATCCTACCTGAGTGGTAGCGCCGCGGACTGGTCTGTACCCTTTGTGGCCCAAGACGATCCTTTGCTGCATGACTTCAGGGGCTTTCAGCAGGAGATGGAAAAGCTGTTCGCCCGTCGTACTCATGGGCAGGCATTAGAAATGAACTTCTGTCCCTACGCCAAGGGAATCAAGACCTAATAACATACATAGCCACGTTCAATAGACTCGTAGTTGAAGCAGAAGGCCAGTGGAGAAGAGAACCAAGTTATTTCATCGAGGGTTGCGGGGGGAGCTCAAGGATGTTCTCGCACAAGTAGTAAACCCCCCGAAAGACTGCTCAGAATTCATTGACCTCGTTGTTCAACTGGATCATAGGTTGCAGGACCGAAGAGCAGATCGAACCAGACCAGACCCTCGCTCTATGTATGTGCGTTCAAAGGACAATATTGCCCGCACAACGGAAGGTTCAGGAGATCCAATGCAAATCGGGGGGGTCAGATCCCCCTTGACTAAGGCAGAAAGGGATAAAAGGAGACAGCAGCAGTTATGTCTGTACTGTGGAAGGTCAGGTCATTTCTGTTAAGTATGAACATCCGGACAACCGCAAGTTAAAGGAACTGTTTATTTTAAGTTATATTTATAATGAAAGGACCTCCAGCAGCATAACACTACAACCAGGCACATAAGAAAGCAGCAACAGATTCACTTGGAATGCCAACAAAAGTAAACAGCAGCATCATAGCAAAATGGAATGTTCTCTTACAGTATAACATACATCCATTCCAGGCTACATTGAATAGACAGGGCTGTATTCTTTCCATGGCAATACTTGCTTTCCATTGTTATTGAACACAACATTTAACTTGCTTATATTTCTATATCTTGAACCTACATCTTAATTGAAATATATATATATGTCTCATAAAAGCTACACCATAACACATCTCCCTCCTTTATTTTATTCCAAACACATCATCCACCCCTTTTCACAAAAGCAACGCGATTCAAGTTCCACACTTGTCCTCCCACTACCCGAATCGCTCCACGCAGCACAGCAATTACCTTTACAGGATCGGAATAAAGTGCTTCTCCTTTCTTCTTCAACACCCCTTTCTTTATCCTCACCATGTCTCCACATTCAATTCTCAAAGTGTTCTTCCCTCTCCTTGCATTCTCACGTGCTACCCATTCATTCTTTATCTTTTTCAAATCTTTGCTCACACCATCTACCACACTTTCTCTGCTTCTTCCCAACCATGGAGGACTGACCACCGTGTTTGGTTTACGTCCTCTCATTAACTCAAAAGGGGTTATTCCCGTAAATGAATGAGGTGACATGCGTAGACCAAAAATCCTGTCCTGGATTGAAACTTTCTATCACATCCTGTTTCAGTTGCCATCCTAATACTTTCCATGATACATCTATTTATTCTTTCCACACACCCATTTGTCTCCGGGTGATATAACGCAGTCCTCTTGTGTTTGATTCCAGCCTCTTTGACATATTTTGCAAAACATCCACCAACAAATTGAGGACCATTGTCAGTCAGAATGCTTTCAGGGACACCTTCCCTAGCAAATATCTGCTGTAACTCCTTTACTAAGGCCTCTCCGGTGGTCGCCTAACTATAATAAACTCACACCAGCGCGAAAATAGATCAACTAGAACAAATATACATTTTCCTCTTCCATACCCTAAATCAACTGGGCCCAGGATATCCACAGCCACATCTCTCCAAACTCCACCTGGTACTTCTACCTCTACAAGGGGTTGTTCTCTAGCCACTTCTCCTTTTCCAATCTCAGTACAAATAGGACACTCAGCAAGTCTTCTTTCTATGTCCCTATCAAATCCAGGCCACCAATAATCGTTACGTAAAACACTTTTTGTTCTGCTAATGCCAATGTGTCCTACATGAGCTAAATCAGTAATTCTGTTTCGTAACATTTTGGGAACCACATCACGCTCCCATCTGAATAAAATACCACCTACCTCACTTAGTTCATTCCTGACCTCCCAAAATGGGACGCTATCTTCTTTCAATTCTGTTTTCTTGGGCCACTCACCCGAATCCACATATTTAATAACCAACTTTAAACACTCGTCCTTGTCCATTTCCTCCAACCGTTCTTCCTTGGACACTATGCCTTCAGTATTAATGAAAACCATTTCCATTTCCATATTCTCACCATATGAATCATTTTCATTCTCTTGTTTCCTTAACCTTGACAAACTATCTGCTAGTATGTTTTCTATACCCGGAATTACTTTAACCACGAACCTGTGACATTGCATGCGGGTAATCCATCCGGCAACCCTCCTGGACACCTTATCTAGGCCTTTATTCTCAAAAATGTCTTTAAGTGGTTTATGATCAGTGCACAACATAAAACATGTTCCCCATATAACATTTCTGAATTTCTCCATGGCCCAATTACAGGCTAAAGCCTCTTTTCAAGTACAGAATACCTAAATTCAGCTCCTCTTAACCCTCGAGATGCATGTGCTATAATCTCTTCCTTTCCCTGATCATCCACTTGAGACAACACTGCACCAATCCCCATTTCGGACGCATCAACAGTGTCTTTACTCTGTCGGTATGTATCGAACTGTCCTAATGGTTGTGCTAAATCTATTTCCTTCTTCAATCTGACAAATTCACTCTCACATTTGGACGACCAGACAAACTCACTTCCTTTCTTCAGCAGTTTTCTCAATTCAGTCACCTTACTAGCATAGTTGTGTACAAACGTCTGATAAAATGCAGTCATCCGAAGGAATCCTTCTGATAAAATGCAGTCATCCGAAGGAATCATCTCAATTGTGCTTTGTCCTCTGGGCTTTTGATATCTTTTATGGCACTTACCAAACTCTCCTTTGGCTTTAAACCATCTGCCGATATTTCATGGCCTAAATATTCAACTTTAGAAATACCAAACTTACATTTTCCTTCCCTTAACACTATGTCATTCTTTTCAAATATCTCCAAAACTCTATGCAGTGTGTTATTGTGTTCCTCTTCACTCTTCCCACAAATCAAAACATCATCCTGAAAACAATATACACCTCTGATTTTTCCAACTAATCTGTCCATAACCTTTTGAAAAACTGCAGCAGCATGCGTTTGAACTGGAAAACTCCCTCATGGGTGACAAATACTGTGAGCTTTCTGAATCGTTCTTCCAATTCTATTTGATGGTAAGAAGAAGCCATGTCTAATTTCGAGAATACCTTTCCTTGCCCAATTCTCGAAAGCATCTCTGACAGATTAGGTAGAGGATGGTGATCTAACAACACACACTTATTGAGTTGACGTAGGTCTACACACAAGCGGAGCTCACCTGAGCTTTTCTTAACTACCACTAGTGGAGAAGTCCAGTCTACCCCTCCTGTTCTTTCAATAACACCTAGTTTCAACAATTTCGCCAGATCCTCTTTAACTCCTTCTCTAATTGCCAAAGGTACTGGCCTCAATTTTGCAACCACAGGGATACTCCCTTTTCTTAACAAGATTTGATGCTGTATACCTCTAATCTTTCCAATGCCCTCTCTAAATACTTTGGGGTGTTTACTAATGATTGAGTCATTCACTTGCAACACTTGTTCAGGACTATTGGGACCTAACTTGATCTTCAATTTCTTTTGTTCCCTCCACCCCAGTAGAGTAAGACCTCTTTTGGTTACATACATTTTCCCTTCACATTCCCTGTCTTTAAATTGAAAGCGATTCTTACTATACCCTAAGAGATCAATGGAGTCCTGATTGTAGCCACCAGGCCTAATATCAGGTTTAAAAAGTCCTCGTACATCCCCTTTCACTACTCTTCCAAACACTTCCTTGGACATGAGTGTTATTTTTGATCCTGAATCTGCCATCATCCATACTTCTTTACCATCCACTTTAACACTCACATAAGGACGCTCACATTCATCATCTTCATTATCCACATCATCAACAGCATTAATGGTATCAGTGATGGTGTTAACAATAACATTATTAACTGGAAATTCATTCTCATCATCAGAAGACTTCTGTCCCTCATCCTCAGTAACATATAGGACTTTCTTTTGAGTGTGTTGATAGTTTTTGCAACAATTTGTAAAATGTCCCTTCCTCTTGCATTTCGAACAGGTTGCTCTTCAACCAGGACAAACTACTGAGGCAGCGAAGTGTGAACTACTGGCACAGCGATAACACAAGCGTTAATCTTTTTCTCCTTTGTCTCCCTTCTGACTGTAGTTCTTCGACTCTGTTCCTCCTCGATAAGACTGTTTTTCCTTATCTTTGAATTTCTTTTTATTCTTGTGTTCATTCACATTCAATGTCTCTTGCTTCACCTCTTTTGTATCTATCTTTGCCAGTTTAGCAATGCATGCTAAAGAATGTTCAACTCTTTTAGCAATGGTTATTACTTCATCCAATGTGGGCTCATCTTTGAGCCATAACTCCTCACGTGTGCTATCAGAGTTGCAGTGAGTCATGAATTGGTCACGCAGATGCTCATCATGTGCTCCAAGAAACTTGCATGAGGATGCTAACTGTCGGAGTGCAGTTATGTATTCTTCAACTGATTCACCAGACTCCTGTACTCTCATGCGAAGGTTATACCTTTCCAGTATAGTGCTTGTCCTTGGGTTAAAATGCAAATCCAACTTCGCAAATGCACTTTCCAGATCAGAGATGTTGTCGCCCTCACCGTCTCTTGCAACCTGTGGCAAAGTCTCAAACATTATCTGTCCTTCATAACCTAAGTGGTGCATTAAAAGAGCAAGTTTTCTGTCATTGGAAAACGAATTTCCGCCAGCTGCTTTCAAGTAGTGCATGAAACCCTTCTTCCACTGTGCCCATTTGATATTTATTGGTCCTGGAGTGGCCATAAACATGGGTGGGCCACTAGGATTCGACTTAAGCATGGTGCTATTTGTGAATTATCACGTGTTATGGTGCAGGTAAAACTTCTCCCACTTCTCAACTCAAGTTTCTTGTTGCAGCTATTTATTCCACTATAGAATGATGTCTGTGATCACTGAGAACACCTCTCCCTGAGCAAACACATAGGGCAATGTTCTGCTTCAGGTCTTAGGTCCCAGGTCAATACAGGTTTCAATTGAGCACAATGAAGGCAATATTGCGGGTGCTGCCTTCTGATGAGATTCTGAAGATGCAGCCACCAGCTCAAACCCCTAATGCAATAATGTACCTTTTCTGACAGTACTTGTTTGTTGGCTGTGTCAGCAACGTGCCTGCTTCTCAAAATTTCTCTATGTAACAATACATCTTCTTAACTGTACTTGCTTGCACACTGTTGGCTGTGTCTGCACCGTGCCTGCTTCCAAAACCTTTTCTATGCACTTCCTTATTGCTTAGAAATATCTTCCCGCTCCTATTTGTAACTCAAAATATATGTCTCTTCAATGTCTCACGCTCCACATGGAACATATGTCTACTTAATGTCTCTTTCTCTTGTGGCTGGTTCCCCTCTTTTTCTTACATGTCATCACATGTGTTCTCAATGTTCACCCCTCCACACTCCTCATTCCAAATCAGTCTATTGCTTTGCTTTGCTTTGCTTATTGTGCTAAGGCGCGGAGAGTCAATGAGAAGGCAAGCCACTTACCAGGCCGCTACAAACGTTCAAAGAACGGAGCGGCTGCTCACCAGTGTGCAGAGGAGGTCCTGACTTGCTTTAGGTTGTCTGGGGCAGTGGTCTCTCTTCTTTTGCTGCTCCCCCACCTTTACTCTGCTTCTGCATCAGGTTCTTGAAAATCCTCGTCGCCAATGTTAAGTATGAACATCCGGACAACCGCAAGTTAAAGGAACTGTTTATTTTAAGTTATATTTATAATGAAAGTACCTCCAGCTGCATAACACTACAACCAGGCACATAAGAAAGCAGCAACAGATTCACTTGGAATGCCAACAAAAGTAAACAGCAGCATCATAGCAAAATCGAATGTTCTCTTACAGTATGACATACATCCATTCCAGGCTACATTGAATAGACAGGGCTGTATTCTTTCCATGGCAATACTTGCTTTCCATTGTTATTGAACACAACATTTAACTTGCTTATGTTTCTATATCGTGAACCTAGATCTTAATTGACATATATATATATACGTCTCATAAAAGCTACACCATAACAATTTCCTTAAAGAGTGCCCTGTGAAGCCACCGAGGAGGACGGTAGGGGCCACGGACAAGGAAGATACCATCAAGGAATCGGAAAACTCCCCAGCCCGGCAAGTGTAGGGGTCCACTTGTCGAGTGAAGAAAGTGAACTACAGACCTCCCATTGTGCACTATCTGTGGTCTTCATCAATCGCCAACAACCATCTCGGAGGCACGCAGTAAGAGCGTACATTGACAGTGGAGCCGTTGGGAATTACATCGACCAGTATCTTGCGGCAAAGATGGGGCTTCCGTTATGCCCTAAATCAACCACCGACACTGTTACCACTGTCGATGGCACGGAAATAGCTTCTGGTCCAGTATCCCAATGCACTTCAGCTTTAACGCTTCTGTGCCAGGATGGACACCAAGAATCTATCGTTTTTTCGACCTCATTAAGGCACCACAGTTCCGGTTGATTTTGGGAATGCCATGGTTGGTAGGTCACAATCCTCGAATCAATTGGCGAGCAAAAGAATTGGCCTTTCCCGAGACTTGCACCCACACATGTTATCGCCAAGAGAAACAACCAATAGACATCAGAACCTCCACACTTGTGACTGTGGCAATCGGCACCCTAGCAAGTGAATACCAGGACTTTCAAGATGTCTTTCTGAAAGAACAGGCTAATACCCTGCACCGCATAGACCATACGATTTCCAAATCGACCTGATACCCGCCGCACAAATCCCTTGTGGGCGAATTTACGCACTCACGGAATCAGAAAACCAGCACCTAAAGGCCTATCTTAACCAATACCTGGCCAACGGGTTCATCCGTCCCTCGAAGTGTCCAGCAGCCAGTCCTCTATTCTTCGTACCGAAAAAGGAGGGGGACTTGAGAACGTGCATCGACTATCGTGCACTGAACCAGATTACCGTAAAAAAACCACTACCCCCTGCCACTGATCCCTGAATTGCTTGATCAAGTCAAAGATGCCCAAATCTACACAAAACTAGACCTGAGGGGGGCATATCACCTTGTTCGCGTTAAACAGGGGGACGAATGGAAAACCGCTTTTCGCACCAATTAAGGCTTGTACGAATATCAAGTAATGCCCTTTGGCCTTTGCAACGCGCCTGCAGCATTTCAATACTTCATGAACGATGTCCTACGGGAATTGATTGATGTCTGTGCTCTAGTGTACATCGATGATATTCTAGTATATTCCGCATCAAAGCAGGACCACGTTAAACACGTCCGATCCGTATTGGAAAAACTCAGTCAATACCAGCTCCACACCAAGCTCGAAAAGTGCTCATTCCACGTCTCCGAGGTAGAATTCCTGGACTTTATTCTCAGCCCGAATGGAATCCGAATGGGTGTACACAAGGTAGATGCTATCCTGAAATGGCCATCCCCAAATTCATTCAAGGGGGTTCAAAGTATGCTGGGTTTTGCAAACTTCTACCGCCGGTTCATCCCAGGATTTTCGCAAATTGTGCATCCCATCATTTCATTGCTAAGGAAAAGCAACAAAAAGTTCCAGTGGACAACAGAAGCTGAGGAAGATTTCCAGGAACTCAAAGCAAGATTCCCATCTGCCCCAATTTTACGCCACCCTCGCCCTGATCTCCCATACCTGGTGGAAACAGACGCCTCAAGCATGGCTACGGGAGCCGTCCTCTCACAAAAGGACCCCGAAACGGGCCAGTTACACCCTGCTGCCTCCTGGTAGCGTAAATTCACACCCCCTGAACTCAATTACGCTATCACAGACAAAGAACTCCTGGCCATTAAGTCAGCCTTTAAGGCATGGCGGCACTACCTCTTGGGCGCCAGACACACAATCACCATAATAACTGACCACCGTAACCCCCAGTACCTAAAAACGGCAAAGGCCCAATCCTCACGACGACTACGTTGGGCTCTCTTTTTTGCTGAATATGACTACGTGATTACATTTCGACCAGGGGTGAAAAACGGGAAGGCCGATGCCCTTTCCCGTATGGGGGTGGAAGAGCAAGGGTATCAGACCCCTGACCCAATAGCAATCATCCCGAGTGACAAGCTCCTAGGAATCACAGCAACCATAACTCAGAAAGAATTACATGAAGAAATCCAAAACCTGATGAGTCCGGAGCAATTACAAGCGTGGAGTGCACAAGGAGAACATTACATGATAAAAGATTAGTTGCCCTACTTCAGGAATTGTTTATTCTTACCAAACCAAGAACTACGAGAACAAGTCATGTCAGGTTATCATGATTCCTTGATCGAGGGCCAGCCCGGGATCACTAAAACAATAGCCAAGATAAAACGAAATTATTGGTGGCCCACGTGGCGTAAAGACATTATCCAATTCATCCTATCTTGTGGAGTGTGTGCTCAAAACAAGTCATCCAAGCAGAAACCGGCTGGGCTATTACAACCATTGGAAATCCCACTAGCATCCTGGCACACATTGTCCCTCGATTTTATTACTGACTTACCACCCAGTCAAGGGTTTAACACTATTCTTGTGGTCGTGGACCTATTTTCAAAAATGGCACTTTTCATTCCTCTTAAGGGGCTCCCAAATGCTTCCACTCTGGCGAAGGTATTTCTTGAAAGCACCGTACGGCTCCATGGGTTTCCTTCTGTTTTGGTCTCAGACCGCGGTACTCAATTCATATCTAACTTCTGGAGAAAATGTTGCTCTATGGCCCAGATCGACATCCGGCTATCCACCAGTCACCATCCCCAAACGGATGGTCAAACTGAAAGGACAAATCAGACGCTCGAGCAGTATCTGCATTGCATGTTACACCAAGTTGAAGGAAGCTGGTTCGACCTATTATGGATAACTGAATATGCTTATAATAATTCCCTACACACCAGCACTGGGCAGACACCCTTTTATACCATGTATGGCAGGCACCCACGTACTTCTGAGTTGGACGTTCCTACAACCCTGGAAATGCCAGCAGTCAAAACCTTGCACACGACCATTTCTCAAACCTTTAAAAGAGCAGCTGAACACCTACTTCAAGCTAAGAATCGCAAAAAGAAGTTTACTGATCAACAGCGAGCAAAGGCCCCAAACTACCAACTGGGAGACAAAGTCTGGCTGGCATCTAAACACGTGTCCATTAAAGAAACCCGAACTTTCCGTCCAAGATATCTGGCTCCATTCACTGTCACCTCTGCGATAAATCCTGTGGCGGTCAGACTAGCTTTGCCGTCAAACATGCAGATTCATCCTGTGTTCCACGTGTCTCTCCTTAAACCTGTTCAACCTGGGACCTGGGTAGCAATGCCACCGCAGCCAGTAGTAGTCGCCGGGGAGCCAGAATTCAAAGTCATGGACATCCTGGATTCAAAGTACATCAGATCCAAATTATACTACCTAGTAGACTGGAAGGGGTATGGTCCACAAGACAGGACATGGGAGCCTTGTGAGTACATCCATGCACCTCGCTTGCTTAGACGATTTCATCAAAACCATCCAAACAAACCAGGACCAGACAGAAGAGCCACCTTGAGAGGGGCCTTGGGGGGAGTGCTGTCATGATTCCTGCCCCTTATGTCCCCAGCCCTCCAAGATGTCAGGCTGGAGCCAGGCCACGATCACCTACATGGCACTCACTCAAGGGCCTCTCCATCCCTCCAAAGATGCACTTGGAGTCAGACTTGGCGCTTGTGGCACCAGACTCACTCACTCCCATAGGATAACATTGGGGATTGGACTTGTAGTGCATTGATGTGGACAAGATGGATGCCCCCACATATTTCGGTTCCCAGAACTGCATGTGCAGTATAGTCTTTTGGGTGTGGTTCAGCCCAGAGACACCTGGGATACCCAGAGAATATTTAAGCCACACCCAGGCTGAGAAACATGCTTTGCGTTTTCTGCACCTGCAGCGTGACACTCACCGTGTTCGGATCGGTCTCCAGTAGGCCTGCATCTTTATTCTGCGCTCAGCTCCTGCAAGAACAAGAACACCGTTAGGAACAGCCTTACCTTGCGGCGCTTCTGCCCATCATTGATCGCTCCTTCTGTTCTGCGGGCATCTCCGGAGGTGTCATTCCCAATCCGGCACGCCGCTTCCGAAGGAAAAGGGAAAAGAACAGAAAAAAGGCATTAGTAAGCATTCAGCAAATCTTCGCTTATTTTTTAAAGACTGTATGAGCTTCAAACGCTTACCTGAATCCCAGCCGCTCTGGGGGAACTCCGTCTCCGGAACTTCTCATCCATCTGCAAGAGGGAAAAGACACTCCAGGTTAGCGTGGAAACATCTAGAGGCGCCTTATACTGCGCTTACTCACCGCATTTCTTCTTCATAACCGGCATCCACGCTGAAAACGTCACGGCACCTACAAGACACCAAAAAAGAAATCAGTTCAATACAAATACGAAAGGGTCACATCACACTCTCACTCACCTTCAGCGCTACTCATCTCAGCAGCACGTCGCCATCCCCGGATGCCGGCCATCATCTAAGGAAGGAAAGGAACGAAGTTAGAGAACTGTTCAAAAGACTCATTATACTTACCTGTCGGACTCTTGCCAGTGAAGTAACTAGGCAGCAACGAGCCCACATCCATCAACGCGCCCCTGCGCTGAAAGCAGGACGGAGAGCACACTTTCCAAGAAAACAAGGTGAGCTGTGGGTCAAAGGGAGGGGTTGGACCCTGGGGAAGAAGGGGTTCAAGCACACAGAGACAATTGGGAGTTAAACTCTACCAATCCTGTGTTTCAGGCTCAGTCTCCAGTCGAGTAGACTCCAGGGAAGGGTTCGAGGTCGTAAGAGGTCAGAACAGGCTGAGAGGCGTCCCCGTGGATACCAGGTGAGCGTTACAAATAGAGACATAGGCCTAATAATTGTTGCATTTTCCTCACTGTTTTACGTTCTGAGGTCTTCATAATTGCTTCTGCTCTTTCAGGCGCCACTTTCCTCACTTCATGAGAAATCAACTGTCCTATTTGCTAAACCTCTTCCTGACAGTATTGTAACTTCTCTTTGTCCACTTTATAACCTTTCTCTTCAAGGATAGTCATCTGCTTAATAGAATCTTCAATACATCTATCCTCTGTCTCACTGCACACCAAAATGTCATCCACGTATTGAACTATTGCACTTTCGAGCTTAACATTGTCTAAGTCCATCTGGATGCCTCTTTTAAAGATTGAAGGGGACTCCCAGTACCCCTGAGGCAAACAAATATGTTTCAGGCGGTTCGTTCTATATGAAAAGGAAGTCAAATCCTGTGAGTCTTCATGGAGGGGAATTGAAAAGAATACATTTTTCAAATCTATGACCGTAAAATATTTGGCCTTAGAGGCCTGTTACACAATATTGTCCCGGGATTTGGACCTAAAGGAAACTCAGCTTTCACTACATTGTTTAGAGGGGGCAAAGGTCCTGAATAAATCTCCAAGACTCCCCCACTGTCGAGTTTCTCACTAGTTACACTCGCTCTGTTACATGGAGAATCAGATGGTACCAATATTCCTTGCTTCATCAAAGCAGAAATGGTCTCGAGTATACATTAATCCGCCGCTCCGGACATGGGGTACTGCTTTGCACGTGCTAGAAATGCTCCTGGTTTAAGCTTCATTTTAACTGCTCCTACTCCTTTTTTATATACCCACATCATATGGACTTGTGGTCAATAAAATCATTGCCACTTTCTCTAAATCTTCCTGGAAAAATGACAGTGTCTTTTTTTACCAACGCCATTATCTGCAGTATGTCTCTATTCTCTACTTTTATCCAATAAGTGAGACTTATGAAAAATACTAATTCATCATCATCTGAGTACTCATCTTTAAAAAACTCAAATCTGTCAGTCTGTACTCTTCACTGAGGGCTATCACTGTTCTCCATTCTCTTCCCTCATCATCTGTCCCATGAAGAACCACCCTTTCCTCTCTGACCACTGCTGCATCTAACTCCAAGGGGCTAATCTTCCCTTCTTCATCATCTATAGGGATTTCTGGTCTGAACAAAACCTCATCATGTATTCCTAATGCTTTCTGACCCATAAAGGATAATATAAACTCTCTCACATTCATATAATGTATCCATGGAGTGGAACATAGTATTCCTTTGTCAGTAAAAGATATTATTGTCATGTTAGGTTTCGTCATTAAGTCACGCCCTAATATGTAAACTGGTGTTTGCCTAGAATATAATATTGGCATACACATGTCGTGTTCTCCTAGAGATTGGTAATTTGTCTGTAAAATCAACTAAACTCATCGCCCTAGAGAATCCCTGCACATTCATTGCAATACCTAACATTTGCAGTGTGTAGGTCTGAACCTGCGTGTGATCTTGTACATAATACTCAAGTGGTTCTGTATTATATTGTGGAGCATAGCCCATCCTTCCATTGGAGCTGGCCAATTTTGCTGCATGCCTCCTCTGCTTCTACATGTTCTGGCTATGTGTCCTATTCTTCTGCCATTCCAGCATTGTTGCGACTGTCCTCCTCATCCCTTGAAATCCACTTTGTCCTCCTCCTATTGGCCCATTTCCTCTTCCTCTTGGACAAATATTTTACCCACTCTGATCTGTTGGATAACCTACATTATTTTACTGCACTGAATGCATCTCCTGCCGCCAATTCTCTCGAATATCTTGAATATTAGCAACAGAGTCTTCATCCTCCCCCATTTTCCTAGTCATAATCACACCCATGTCTGATGTATCAGGATATTGTGTTCTGAGTGCCTGCCTTAGATCTGCTCTGCAATTATTAAATGGCACTCCATCATGTGTTGTGTGCAGTCACACCTGCATATCCTGCTAATTTCCAAATGTTGTCAGCTCTCTCCCCTGTGATAGGTGCTAGCAAGCCTTTTATATCACCTATAGCAACCATCACTCCTGATGTCATCCTTTCCAACACATAATTAGCAGCATAAACTAGCAGCACAAACTTGGAACACCCTCCCAAAAGAAATACACAATATGAAGGATCACCTAAAGTTCCGAAAATTACGTAAAACCTGGCTCTTCACCTCAGAATCAGACGGGAACGACTAGAAAAACAAACACACCACAGGAAACAGAACATGGAAGAACGAAGCCTGGGAGGGAACCCAGGAAATACCCACTCCACAATAATACCCCACTTTAGCCATCACCCTAGGGACAGGCCCCATAGCTGCAGATGGGGAAGTACTAACCAATAACTGGCACCCAAAGAGGCCTTAGAGCTCCTGGTCCCCGGTGGGTGGGGATCTTGCCCAAGGAGCTTATGGGGCAATGATAGACACACCCTTTGTCAACTTAAGAGCAAACCCTTCAACCTTACCCATCTCCACCCAGGGGTGGAGGGGGTGGCCTCCACCACCTCATGCCAACAGACCGCTAGACAGTTACAGACCGCTAGACAGTTGCAGAGAAAAGCCATCACCTTGCACAGAACCGTTAATGAACCACTACAAAACACCCAGTACACAGCATGGGCAAATGCTGAACACAGATGTCTGAAGCAATGAGGTAAAAAAGCCCCACTAACCCAACCCTAAAACCACAAGCTCTACATACACCTTTCAAATGCTAATCAAACACAACCTCCTCTCTGCACAGCAATACGCATGCACTTCACTCCACTGCAACAACATACCAAACCAAACATAGTCCCACACAACAGCACATGGGAGTCTATAGAGCCGTAAATCATACCCAAGCTCAGCGAACAGTGCAAACCGAACTGAAGCTGTCAACAGGACATTACAGCTCTCGCTCTACCACTTCCCACTATACCCTACTAACCCACCCCACAATGTTATCTTTCAGATCCACCAGAGCGCCAGGGGACCACACCGGTGGTGATAGTGCATGCTATAAATAATATTTAACATTAACATACATCCATTTTCCTTTACCAGAAAATACATTCAGTAATGTTCACCTTCAATTTTCTTTATCCATTTGTGGCCACCGTATATATTGTGGTGTCCCCCCCGCCCTCTTTTACATATGGCCCCCCGCCCTCTTTTACATAAGGCTGGTGTGATTGTGCTCGTTTGCTTATGGTTTTTCAGTGTATGGTGTTGATTCTTGTGTTCTCTCTTTGGGTCTTCTAAATCTGACCATGTTACCTCTTTTTCTACACTCGATTCTTTTGAAAATCTACAGGCGCTCTCCCTTCGCGCTCCTTCATTTTATTCCCTTTCTGCGTCTGACATAATTATGCCCCAGCCTGTATGCCTTTAATCCTTTTTCACATCATCAAGATCTAGTCTGCTTGAAGACAGTGTTCTATGCTTGTCTGGCATGATGTCATCTGGCCTACACCCAGTTTCCCTTGAAAGAGATCCTTCTATGTTGGGTTTGATACCCTTCTTTATCCCTCATTGGCCTATTCTCTCCAAGCCTTTCTCTATGCTTTCTGTATCTCGCCCATGATAATATTCTTGGTACCCCTTGTAGCTCCCTGTGGGGCTGTTGTAACCCTCTCCCTTCTTCAAATCCTTCTTGTGTTCGATGGGTACTATGCTTCAATGACATAGATAAAATATCTCGTCATCTTTTTGTCTCCTACTTCTATTAATTTCTTCTTCCCTTCTCCTCATCTGCCTTAATTCATCTTCCTTTGCCTTTTTTGCAACCTACGTTCTTGCATTATTTGTGCTTCTACCTCCTCTTGTCTCTTCTCTTCTAGTCTTTCCTTCTCTTTAATTGCCTCGTGGCCTTCTTCATTCTTCAGTTTGCCTGAATTCTCTTTGTTTGTCTTCTTCATATGCTCTCCCCTTTTCCTTTTCT
This sequence comes from Ambystoma mexicanum, assembly GCF_040938575.1. Taxonomy (NCBI): domain Eukaryota; kingdom Metazoa; phylum Chordata; class Amphibia; order Caudata; family Ambystomatidae; genus Ambystoma; species Ambystoma mexicanum. The sequence goes on along the minus strand of NC_090934.1, from coordinate 137,721,171 downwards.
TTCTTTTCTCGCTCTTCTCTTTCTTCTCTTTCTCGAACCCCATCAATGCCCTTATCATCCAGCTTGAGTAATATCTGTCCTGCCATCCATTCGTACTATGCTATTGTTATTCCCATACCTTTATCCTTTATTTATTTTTGCTTCTTTTCTTCTTCCTCTACCTCCTTTTATCTTGTCTGTCCTTCTTCTCATCACACTGTTTACTTTCATTGCGTGTCGACATATGTTTGTGTTCTCTGTTTTTACTCTCTTCTGGATTGTCCTCACTGTTATAAGCAGGGGGATCATATCTCCGATTAACATACCCTGCTGCTGCTTTCAATTACTTTAAAGGATAAAATCCCTTCTCCTCTCTATCTATGCTCTTGTTTTCAGGAGGGAAAAGGGGAGCCAAAGGCATTCTATCCTTGTCTTTATGCCGATTAAGCATCCACTCCTTCTCCGCTGGATTGTCTTTCTCACTCTGATGCATCTTCCAAAGCTCTAAAACAGCCAACCTTTTCTGTAACTTCTTTACCTTATATGTAGGATGCAAATACCTTGTCATATGTCGCAAAACAGTTTTTGACAACAAACCCTCCTGAGGCCACAGCATGAGTGTCTTATAGGTCGCGTCTCGGAGGATTGGGTCTATTTGACCTAAAGCATTTGACATAATCACATTTGATTGAATTTATGTGACCTTTTTTGTTGGTCTAAAATGCAGGGGGAGACCACCCGCAACCCCCTGCCCACTTCCCCTCAAGCTACTCTATAGCCTTACCCACCCCCATATATATATTTCATTAAATTTGACCAAAAAAGGGTAAGAAAAATGCGATCAAATGTTTTTAGGTCAATTATGCTAATACTGTCTCAGACGCATTCTGAATGATATTTCCTTATCTTAGCTGTGTATACGGGCAATGTCCTGCAAAAGTGTAAGAAAAGTGCATCTCCCGTGATGACAAGTCGATCCGACTGGCTATACTTACCCAATTTTTATTCTTCTCTTTATATTATCAAATATACCACACTGATCAATTTGAGCAGGCGCCATCAATTGCCACTTGATTATCCGAAAATCAAAATATTGTAACCATTTTTAAAATTCTACACAACGATATTCTTGTTGTTCCTTCGTTCACACTTTCTATCACTTTTTAATAGTTCATTGTTCTACCATTGATATTTTAAGAGTCTCTTTCTTATTTATTCATTAGTTGTCTTTGATTTGTATCCTTATGCTTGACGTCAATCTTTTCATGAATGTTTTTTAAATCACCTTAATTTTTTTATATCGTTTTACAGCTACTCGTTTAAACTCAACAAAAATGTTATACTGACATATTTATAAGCCCACACATGTGCCCTTTAATAAATGTTCCCCTGCGTACCCCTTCCTTTACTATCTTTACTAAATGTATCTAATCTCATTTTTCCCCCATTTTGTAGATTGATACACACTCCTCTTGTTGGCTTTGCCACAGGTGTCCTTAACACCCCTATTTGGACTCTTTTTAGTGCGTACTCTTCTGTCCCCTTGGAACCGGGAATCGAGGTATCTACTTCTCTTCTTTAGAATCCCCCAAAAAATCTGTTTCTTTTATACATATATATATATTATTTACAACACAGTCCCTCCCCCTTATTTTTGCCACTGTCACTGTTCTACTTACATCTGTGGCTCAGCTCGAGTCCCTCGGCATCTACTCTCCATCAAAGGACCATTTTGCTTTCCAACCACGGGGCACCTGCAGGGACCGGATAGGAATTTCATCAAAGGGGGACCTGCTAACCATATCCTTTTCACATGATTTGTTGCGTGATGTTCTCCACAGGAAGGTCTTCTGGCTAATGGTGGGAGCAGGCAAAAGTCTGAGAATCTGGATCTGGGCCCAGGTCAATTAGACCTGAACCATCCACACTGCTACCAACATGTGCTCTAGTACCTTGAAGCATCTCTTATGCTAGATGGAATTACCAATAAAGATCTCAGACCAAATAACTGGACAGACTCAAGGAATATGGCAAAGTAATGCTTTATTCTGAGATTAAATAAAGCAGGGTCAATTGACAAACATTAGACAGATGCTTGCACACTCGCACATATACTTTCACAGACGTCTTATACCCCAATATGCGTCATCTATGATGTCATCCCATGTGGCGAACCATTAAACTTATTTGCAGGAGGGATTGAATTAGGGGAACATATCCACTTATAGAATATATACTGGTTAGTACTTCATTGGCTGTCTTTTATCTGTAAAACAACCCTCGAACCACCTCTAAATACGTATAATACTAATTATAGCAAACAAAATGGCAGTGGATTGGTCTATTCAACATTGTATAGCAAGTTGCCCCATAGACCCACTGATTAGTTGGCATTCTCACCCAACCTTGGACTTTCAACTCAGCTAGCAACACGCAAGGAAACCGAAACCCAGGTGCTTGGATCAGGTCAGATTACTCCCCACTTTCCCAATTAGTCCATCATCTCTCATCAGACGTGCCATGAGCCAAAGTTTCCCATCTGTAGTTGACCTTGTAGCCTGTCCTCTGTTGTAGGACATTCAAGGGAGTGAAAGCACATCACTATCTTCGTTCGAGGCTTAATGAATAGCCCTTGTTTTTTACTTCTGAGTCACATGTGAAGAGTCCAGGAATTTGTCCATTTCAGCCTCTTATTTACTGCTATTTGATTTTAATTAGGGTGTAGTTCCTCCCATTGGCCTCCTCTTGGCCTCTAGAGACTTGCTCACTCTACCTTATATAGACTTTAAACACTTGTAATTATCCAATACTTGGCTCTTGCTAATGTTTTCTTCCCTTTTGATCTAACAGAAATATGTCTCTTCCATGGTTTATCCATCTTCCTCTATTTGTGCTTTGCAGCTATTCTTTAAAAATGGCATTCTTGATCCCAAGCCAACATTGACTCCTCTTTGCTTTGCACACAAAGCTGTTCTTTTAGCTTCTTCTGACTCTACATTGAATTGAATATTTACACGAGCCGGCATCCATTTTCCAATATTGCCCATCCTTGCCACATTATATATTCTTCTATAGCAAGCTTCTATGTATCTCTTCTACCTTGCATTACTGCGTATATACGCTTATTGGTCAGCAAGTTACTTTATCTTCTTTTTATGATTATTGTTTCATACATGTTTCTCTTATCACTTTAGTTACATCATCTGTCTTCAGTTTTTTCATATCGTTTCAGCAGTGAGGGGGCGGGAGCTAGGGAAAATAGATCCACCTGCTCCTCTACAGATTGGAGGTCATTTTACCTTGTATGTATTACTCACCCTTCTCCTGACTAGCATACTTACATAGTCATTGCTAAGATCTCTTAGCACCTTACAGTACACCCCAAAGATGTCTGCCACTGGCCTAGCCATTACAACGCCAGAACTAAATGAATTACGATAAACCTCTTGAAGAGAGGACCTGACGTCACAGTAATGAGTGATGTACCTCATTCCTGGCCCCCTCCTCTCCATCATCAAAGTATCACAGATTTGAGATACGTTATTCACTCAGACAGCCATTTAGACCCTTTCCTGATGATGTTGTTGAAGAGATACATCTGCAATCGATGGAGCAAATTGACTGCAACCATAAAGAAAGCTGATGATGACACAACTAACCCCATGACATAGATGTGTTAGGCATGAAGCACAAACGCATTCCTGCACGTAGTTATGCAGACACTTAGGCTGCATTACTCTTAGACACGAAGAACATGCTTATGGCTCATTTAGCTAGAAGACGGACACGCCTTTGCTATGCAGTAACTGCAAGTTGCTCAAGAATACCTATGCAAAAAAAAAAACAAAGCACAGTCTTCAGCTGATTCCGGCGCTACTCTTAGGTTGAACTTGGTGTGCGTGTAGAAGCAGCAAGGCACAGGTCTAAATCTCCCAGACTGCAGAGAGAACATAATTGGTACTACTTCAGACTAGACCTCATTGTAGCCTGCGCTCAAACAAAAAATTGCAAATTTTGGAAAATGCTCGTTGTATAAATCCAGATAGATATAGAAAACTCTTAGATACGACAACTGTTTTTGGTTTTCTTAGCCTTCCAGGCCTTGATTTATTATTAGTTGAAAGAAAGTCACTTCAATTTGAATTCAAAGACTCATTCAAACTTGAAAGAAATAATAATAGAATTTCTGTTGACCAGCCTTGTCCCTTATCCCGACACGTGTTTCTCCGCCTATTGTGTGGCGGTTCCTCAGGGGTTATAATGGCTGAAGGTTCTCACTATATCATACACATTATTCTCTTGCATAAAGGTTGATAATTGGACATTGCAATCCTAATGGAGCAAAGAAGAAATGGAAAAACAAATAAAGGGCTGTAAATATTTTCAAATATAATCAAGATTTGATCTTCAAGGCTACTTTTTAGAAGTGATGTAGTGGTCGAGCCAAAAAAAGTCAAAACACTTACATGTGTAGTCTTTAAATGAAAATGTGGTGCTTCACAAATCTCAAATTCGATTTTGATACGGTATCTCCATAAACAAGTCTAAATTGTGTAGGTAAAAAGAAGCAAAACGTTTTTAGAATCTCCTTTTACGGAAGATAAATGTTTGGTTGCCGTGCATATCGAAGTGACTATTGAAAAGATTGGATGCATCTTACCTATGCATCTTACCTATGTATTGTCGAAATTCTGCAGTGTATACAGCATATACTCCAGCGGTACGATTGCCGAGCAAACTGTGGTCCGCGCTATCGTGTTTGGATTGGATCACGCGCGAAAAGAACTCTCACGCATATATCACGTGAACTCTCTACGTGCAGCAGCTAACATGCCGCCATGTTGGATTGGGGAAAAACCCAGGACAGCCTATATGTTCAAAGGTATATTTTGATACAAGAGTATGTTGTGTCAAAAAGTATCTTGCTATGTTAAATATAAATAAACATGGAGGCCAAAACAGAAACCTCATTGTGGTATGGAACTAAATGTTATAGGTGAGTGTGACTAAATTTAGACTTCTAAAAGCCGTGAAGATCTCATTGTGACAAAATGTGATATTGGATAGGCTAAGAATTTGTTACTCATGAAAAAATGTTGGCGAAAAGAGAAATTTCAGAGAGGAGGCATAAAAGTAATGAAGAAAAATAATAATAAATAAAGGTGGCAGCACAAAAATAACACTCAAAACATTTTCTCATAAGACAATGAACATTTCTTTCAACTAATAATAAATCAAGGCCTGGAAGGCTAAGAAAACCAAAAACAGTTGTTGTATCTAAGAGTTTTCTATATCTATCTGGATTTATACAACGAGCATTTTCCAAAATTTGCAATTTTTTGTTTGAGAATGGGCTACAATGAGGTCTAGTCTGAAGTAGTACCAAGAATACCTATGAACTGCTTGCTGTTAGCTAAGGTTTTCATAGCAATTATAAATCTTCCTGACCTGTGTCAACCCCAGAACTTGTTGCTTTTACTGGTGGATTATTTTTCCTTATACCTCTGTGAGTGGGTGTCATTTTTATGACTCTCCATAGTGTCTTTTAAAAGTTATCCTCTTTGACAACTTTTTAGTAATAAGTGCCTATTGTTGCTGGGTTGACCTATGGACTCCCCTTTTAACTTTCTCTGGCTAACCTTGTGAGAACTTCCATTCCCATGGGTACAAAGGATCTTTGGATTCCTTTTAAATGTTATTAAGTGAGACCAGAACCTCCCACCTTATGTGGAGTACTGAGGAGATACTGAGTATCCCCTTTCTCATTTTAAATGTATTGTATTGTATTGTATTGTATTGTATTGTATTGTATATTTGATAATGCGCACAAAACCCAGGGGTAGCCGGGCGCAGCAGGTACAAGGTTACTTAAGCTTAGGTTACATACAGAGTATAGGCGAGAAACAACATAAAAGTACAGTAAGACATATCAATACTCGCCGTGTGGCAGAAAAAAAGAAAACTAGCATATTGTAGTTTTGAGGGGGTGTACAGGTATAGGTATGAGAACAGAAGTCATTTTGGACAACGGTATCATGGTCATTAGGTGCCTCAAGAGTTAGTTGTCGTTTGTCCAGAGCCAGTTTTTTACCTTGCATCTAAAATTGGAGTAGGGTAAGTTGGCTCTTAGTGCAGTGGGTAGTGTGTTCCAGGCCTGGGCAGCTTTGACAGGGAAGCTTGCTCCGCCCGCTTTGGAGCGTCTGAATCTGGGGGTTTCGAGCAGGTAGTGGTTAGTAGCCCTGGTATGGTGCCTAGTTGATTTTCTAGTCAGTCTGGCTGAGATGTAGGGGGGAGCAGTGTTGTTGAGCCCTTTATGCACTTTAAATGCATTATGCATTTTAAATGTAACAGTTATGTTACAAGGACAAACTTACCTTTAATGGCTGGTGGCAGTGAACCTTTTAATTTATTTGCAAAACAAGGGGGGTCTGGGAATCCCATTACCAGCATGAACACAGCCCAATGACCTCATCTTGGGTGAATAACCCCTGGGAGAGACTCTACCAAGTCTTTAGCTCACTGTCCCTTTCACAGAGAAGAAATGTCCCTGCATATCAGTCTTTGTCCTGCCCAGGGGCAGTCCAGCACCAAAATACTAGGCAATTCTTCTCTGAACAAGAGTACCAACAGCAACCCCATACACGTGTTTCAGCTTGTTGGGCATCATCAGTGAGGTGAAGCTCTGTCTTTCTAAGAACAGTGAGCAAGGGGTCCACGTCTGGATCGCCCTGTCAATTTAGGGTGAGACCCAAAGTTAATTTATGCAAAGCAAGGGGGGTCTGGGAATCTCTCTACCAGCACGAACACAGCCCAATGACCTGTTATTTAATTTATTTGGTGCACTTTTACTGTGGGAAGTTTGCACAGCCCCGGTAAAGGCCCCCATGGGTGCTCATTTTACCAAAATGGCCCCAGTCTTGTTTTTGCGCCATTTTAGTGTTCTGCGTCCTTTATTGTTCCTTCCCCTGACATTCAGGGTGGTTAAATCTTTTGTGTGATTTTTATCTTCGGCAGGAGTACTGTGGACTCCCTGCCCAGGCTCCAGAGTGTCTGTCAAGACAGGAAGCTGGGGAGGAGTCCAAAACTCTTCAGCCTTTTGTCTTCCAGCCTGAGTGTGGGATTCCAGTTCAGACTGAGATGCTGGCTATCCTTTACCGGATTGCCAACCCCCCAAGTTTGAATGTTGCAAGGCTGTTGGATTGGCTGGGTTCCTGCATAAAAGTCTGATCTTGGAAGCTGAAGAGGTAGTCGACCACTGAAACCAAAACCAAAGAGGAAGATGAAGAATTTGTGGCTGACACGGTTTCCAGCGACCAGATATATAACCAGAGCCTGCTGTAGCCCTTCCTTCCAATTGACCTGGGGGCTCTGAAAATGACGTCCCCGATGCAGAGCCTGGTGAGGTCCACTAGAGTCAAGAATACCTGCATTTTGAACCATCCCATGCCATTCTGTGACCTTACAGGGCTGCAATACCCCAATACCCTGGGACCTCAAGCCATTGTGTGATACACAGTCTTTGGAATACTGAATCTCGCTGAAACTCTGTGAGAATACTGCTGGATATCAAGAGGCAAAATTCCAGCCCAAATATTCCCCTCGCTGGAATGCTGGACCTTAAAAACTACAAGAATCCAACCGGCAATATTATCTTCTTCTGTGCTCCTGAAAAGGCGCCAAATCCCCAGAGCTGCATCCAGACATGAGGAAAACCTTGCCTAGAGCCTTACCAGTGATCCTTGCTGCAAGGGTCCTTCCAGTGTCCTGTCTTCTGTCTTCTTGATGAAGGAAATCAATAACCAGGTTTTTGGCTGCAGATCCTGAAGTCCTCCTGCTGCAAAATTCTCTTCTGTGCTGAGGCACTGTGCTGGCTTAGATATTTACATAACTTGAGTCTCTTGGGATTTCTGTTTAGTTTTGGGGTGTTCTCTGTGATTGGGAGGCCTCTCGCCCAGTTCACCCAGGCCCACTGCTTGGAACGTCCTAGGGTGTCTTCTCTGAAGCCTTTGGACCCACAACTAACTCTAAAGTAAAGTACTTACTTGTTTGAACATTCTTCCTTAGGAACTCTGACTTGTGCTGCTTAAGAACCTATCCTGACCTGTCTGTTGGACACTAGACCCTCATGACCCCCCTCTGCCACTGAGAAGACTCATGCTCCAAGAATAAGGGAAATACTTCTAAGGATTGGGCCTTTTGCCTAGAGAAGAGAATACGTCTTTAAAAGTTACTTACTTGCAAAGGAAGTTGGTTGGTAACTGTAACTCTGAGAGTGAACAGTTACAATAGTTATTACTTACCTGAGAAATATTTTGCAATTCTGAAAAGTATATGTAACATCTTTCTTTCTTTAGAAACTGTTCAGCCATTCTACCAGAAAGTAGATGTAAGGTTATATTACTCGCCTTTGATTTGGTTGTGTCTATTCCCAAAAGTAATGCTGTTGGTTTCACTTCACTATTCCTGTTAGGACAAATGCATGAGTAGCCCCAACTGGGACTTTCCTCCCCCTACTTGCTGTTAGCCTGTTCAGAATAAGTCTGCATTAGGTGTTACCTACCTACAATAACTTTCAGTCATTCATAAAGTGTAACACAGGGTTTTGCTTTCCCTGGTCTGTTGTAGACAGGCACAAAAACAGTCTTAGGTTTATACCTGCCTTTAAGTTGCGGATAGCTCCTGTAAAAAGTGTTCAGGTTTTACTTACCTTGAGTATAACTGTGTTATCCTAAAATAAGTTAGTTATTACTTCCCTTAGTCTGTGAACTAAAAGCAACTGTAATTGAATATTACATCAAAAGGGTTTACTTACCTTGAGTATAACTGTGTTATCCTAAAATAAGTTAGTTATTGCTTCCCTTAGTCTGTGAACTGAAAGGCAACTGTAATTGATTATTACAACCCAAGGTCCAACTCCCCTAGAATGACTGTGTTATCCTGAATCAGAATTATTGGTTTATACTGTTCCTAGAATCTGTGTTTCACTAGATCATAAAAGTATGTTGTCCAGTGGATATTACTATGTGATTTCTTGCTGAGTGTCACGGTACAACTGATAGGGTCTACTACCCTGGTGTTACTGAATCTAAAAGTAACTATTGGTTTTAACTCCCGTAGAACTCCTGTTAGGTGTTCCAAATAAGGTTATATGCTTTGGTCTGTGTACCTTCAAGCATATTGTTGTGTTTTTCTCAATGTGAGTATATGATCTGTGATAGCACTTATTTCCCCCACAATTTAGCTGGGCCTACTTGTATTTAAATAAACCATTTATGTGTACAGTCATAGTGTTTCAGTGTTTCATTGGACCATTTGTATCACAATTTCTTTGTACTGATTCTACAGCCCTCTCTCCCTCCTAAGATAAGCCTGGCTGCTCTGTCTACGCTACCCTGAACTCGGGTGGTACAGCCTTATACTAAGAGTGGAGTTGTGTACTGCCTCAGTTGAATGGTTTTACTAAGCCCTTAGTCGGACTTCAGAAAAACTGTCCTAACACTTGCTAATGCTTAAACTCAACTAACATGAACGGCCATGTGAACAAAGATGGAAGCCACAGCCGCATTGAAATGAATGGAAGACGCTGGAAGGAACAGAGAATCCAAAGAGAGACCTGACATGCCGACTTTTCTGAGACACTCAGACCAGGCTGGCAGTGCAGCCAATGTGCACAGCCCTGCCAAGGACACAGAGAGAGGGAAGGTTTCAAGTTAATAGAAGAGATAGGACACCTACAAGAGTGAAAGCCAAAAATCCTCATAAATATAAGCAGGAAAAGTAGGTTTGTGGTCCCTGCACACGTGACCTGAAACCTGCAAGAAAGAGCCTATTGATTCGAGCCAGACGGAGACCATTGCTCACCTCACTAACCAATCCTGTGTTCCCTTAGGTTTTTGGCGATCTAACTTGTATTTTGTGACGTTGCGGGCCCTTAAAAGACTGAGACGAGCCTGGAAGCAACGAGAAGGATTTGGAGAATTGGTTATTGCCCCGATTACATATACCGAAAGCTTTCAATAAACAGAGAATGTTGTCATATTGCTGGACTCTTCCATTTTTGGAGAAGGGGACATCCTCAGTCCAGTTCCCCTTGCTTGTTGGGGAAGACCCCCAGGTATGTTATGTTATGGAATTTTGTACAGGGCACGGTCGCCCGAAGGCATCATGGCGCTAGAGAGGAGAGAAGGCCATAGAGCCAGGCAACAAAAAGGGCCGCAAGAGAGGAAGTTGAATCAGAACAGAAAAGTCTTTAAGGCTTTCCGGAAGATCAGATGATTAGATAGAAGTTTCACCGATAGGGGGAGGGCATTCCACAACTGTGCTGCGGCAATTGAGAATACCCAGCCACCCACCAGGGAAAGCCGCAAGGAAGGCACACAGAGCAAGCCGGAGGCTGCCGACCGCAGAGAGCGGTTAGGGATATATCTTACGAATTTGGTGCGCAGGTATTCAGCTCCTTGGTCGTGGAGAGCACAATGAAAAATACTCAATGTTTTAAATTGAATGAGCTGGGCCACTGGTAGCCAATGTAGGTAGCGCAATATGTGGGTAAAATGGGCTCTGTAGGGGGACCCTGTTGCCACCCAGGCTGCCATATTCTGGAGACGATGCACATGGCCTACCCGCCCTTAGGCTAGGCAAGGTAAAGGGAGTTGCAATAGTCTAACTTGCTCAGAATCATGGCGTCTACCACTGGGGGACGTAGGGTGAGGGGGATCACTGGTTGGCCAGAGGGACACTGGAAGTCCGCGGACTTGGAAAGCCCAACTCGCTCCCCCCAGGATGCACTTGAGGATTCAGTCAACGGCAAGTTCGGACTGCGGTTTATTACAGGCAAAACCAACAGGGATCAACACAGGAGAAGGAAAACTCCATGCACATCTCGCTCTTCCTCGACTCGCAGGCTGGTTTTGCTACCCAATTTCGTCAGTGTGACATCACACCCTGGGCCATTCTCCAGAAAACCTATCGCACCACAGGATTGGGTATTGAGTATTCTACCAGCTAGAGAGAATTATCAATGTTACTCTACTGGCCCTCGCATGTCAGGTGGCTGTCTGGGTCCATCCCCAAGTCACTAACTATAACATTGTTGCAGTGTGGTGGACTTACCATAGGTTCTTGCCCATTACTACCCATGCCTAGGGTACTAAACTGTGATTGGCTAGTGCTAAAGTCCCTAGGCCTGGGATCCACAAAGGTTCTCAGCTTGCCGTGTACCTCTTTAAGGTAACAAGAATGACTATGGGCCTCATTACACGGTAGGCGGTAGGGATTTACCGGTACCGGTAAGGTATTACCGGTATCATTAAATCCCCTCCACAATCACGACCCGAACAAACCGCTATTAGCGGCACCGCTAAGTACGGTGGCACTATTAGCGGCAAGTCCGTGGGCGCGCAACCCCTCAGTCCGGAAATAGCGCCATAGCGCTAATAGCACGCCATCACAAGCCATGCGGACATGGTAATACCGGCATGGCGAAGACCCAAAAAAACCTTAACCGTCAAGGCGCTAATACAGGCATCGCGAACCACCCGTTAAAAGACCTTTGCAGTGTTCCCACCTGCCACAGGTTGACAAAATCAGCACAGGTGGAGGCAATGGAGACTGGCAGCACAAAAGAGCACACCACACCCCTTCCCACACCCATTTCCACACCAAGATGGATGCAATACTAGCAGCATTACATGGGCTGGAGGACATGATTGCAGTGCAGCAGCTACAACAACAGGCAGCACAGAGGAGACGCAGGAGGAGGAGGAGGAGGGCAAGACAGGCGCAGCAAGCACCACCAGTGCACCTAGTGATACCACAGAGGCAGCCACCAATTCCCAGGATCAGAGCCAGTCCATTCAACCTAACCCCTGAGCAGATACACACCCTGTACCGTCTGGACCGGGGTACCATCACCACCATTGTAGACATGATATACGACGACATTGTGAGTCTCATAGACATCCGTACTGCCATCCCCCCTCTACTGAAGGTGGTAACTGTGCTCCACATCTTGGCCACAGGCACCTACCAGCATACGGTAGGTCAGATGCATGGCATATCACAACCAGTATTCTCACGCACGCTGAACCAGGTGCTCGATGCCCTCCTGAAGCACACAAGTCAACACATAGCCATGCCACGGACTGCCCAGGAGATCTCCAACACCAAAGTTGGCTTCCGTTCACTGGCAGGCATCCCAAGTTGCATCGGGGCCATCGACTGTACCCATGTTGAACTGTTGGTCCCACATGCCAATGAGGTAGTCTACCGTAACAGAAAGCAATACCACTCCATCAACGTCCAAATGGTATGTGACTCCAACAAGATCATCACACATTGTTGTGCCCGATATCCCGGATCAACCCATGATTCAATGGTCCTGCGGAACTCGACAATACCACGATACATGGAGCGACATGCTGGACAACGTTCATGGCTACTTGGTGAGTAGCAGGCCAACCACATGGCAGTGTGATGTGGATTGTGAGTGTGGGGGGGTGCATACTCCAACTGGGTGTGAGTGGGGGGGAGATGCATACTCCAACTGGGTGTGAGTGGGGGGGGAGATGCATACTCCAACTGGGTGTGAGTGGGGGGGGGGGGATGCATACTCCAACTGGGTGTGAGTGGGGGCGGGGGAGATGCATACTCCAACTGGGTGTGAGTGGGGGGGAGATGCATACTCCAACTGGGTGTGAGTGGGGGGGGGGAGATGCATACTCCAACTGGGTGTGAGTGGGGGGGGAGATGCATACTCCAACTGGGTGTGAGTGGGGGGGAGATGCATACTCCAACTGGGTGTGAGTGGGGGGGGAGATGCATACTCCAACTGGATGTGAGTGGGGGGGGAGAAGCATACTCCAACTTGGTGTGAGCGGGGGGGGAGATGCATACTCCAACTGGGTGTGAGTGGGGGGGAGATGCATACTCCAACTGGGTGTGAGTGGGGGTGGGGGGGTAGATGCATACTCCAACTGGGTGTGAACTGGTGTCAGGAGAAGAATGGACATACATATTAGCATCACTGTCCAGTGAGGCAGCCCACAATGGACCAGACACAAAACCACTTGCAAGTTGTGATTTGCCGGACAAAGATATCAATCCATTACGCCAAACATGCCATTTCCAACCACATGCACACCGCACAACACACTATTTGCCCCATAACACAAATCAGCAATATGCATGGAAAAATCACATCAGAAATGTACGCTGAACAACATCAGAAATGATCCGCGCCCATGAGTGCATACAAATGGATCTCCTGTAGCCATTGAAGTGAACCACACCCGTACAACACTACTGAATTGCCATTAAACAGCATGGTGACTTCAAATGAGGAATGGCAGTATACTAGCAGTGTGGTACAAACGTTGCCAGGGCCGGGAAACAGGAATGACTTAAACGCAGCCAGGACATGGCAATCTCTGCCGTATGCATGTATGGTGCATGTCCACTTGCAAGGACTACCTCACCTTCCCACATTGCAGTTACCCTGATTGCCATGCGTGCTTGGATCAGTGGATGTCATTCACAATGCTATGATTGTTTGTGTGATATGTACAGGTTCCACTTGATGTAAACACTTACACATACCCATGGTTGCACCCATGCAGGTGATGCCGGTTATCCCCTGAAGAGGTGGCTCCTTACCCCTGTACGGAACCCACAGAACAGGCACGAAGAGGACTACAATCGTGCACATACCCGTACCCGCGTGGTAATTGAGCAGACATTTGGCCTTTTGAAGGCACGCTTCCGGTGCCTCAGCAGGTCGGGCGGGGCACTCCTGTACGGGCATGAGAAGGTGGCCAAGATCACCATGGCATGTGTCATGCTGCACAATATGTGTATCAGACGGAATGTGCCAATGCCCCCTGACATTGAACTGTAACCACCTGCTGAGGATGATGACGGGGATGAGGATGGAGGAGAGGGGGCTGCAGGTCATGCAGGTGGTGATGCCCAGGAGGGACGTGCTGTGTGCCAGCACCTGATAGACCATTGTTTCTGATACACATGGATTAGGAGGGTGCAATTGATGTGGAGCTCAGGGCACTGGGTATTGGGAGGAGATTGACACTGTGCACCCTTCACCAATAAAGCACACATACACAATAATCAATGTCCAGTCATGTGATTATCCATGCCATAACGTGTGTATTGAGCATTATGTGAATCAAAAGTGCATGTACCCTCCACCCCAAACATCCTCTCCCTTCCCCCCTCCCCCCACAACTCCCCCAAACACCCTCCCCCCCCCTCCCCCCATAGCTCCCCCAAACACCCTCCCCCCTCCCTCCACAACTCCCCCAAACACCCTCACCCCCCTCCTCCACAACTCCCACAAACATGGTGTGCACATCAGTGCTGCATTAGTCTGCAAGTGTCAACAGTGACAGGCTGGCCCTACTTCCCTCCTCCTCTACCACCATTGGGGGGTTGTGAGTCTGGCCGCCGCAAGGACCGGCTGGACCTGCGCAGGGTGCTTGTTTGGTCGGAGCTGGCAGACGAGGAGGTGCCTGGTTGATCAGGTCCCTGTGTGTGACGCATGCTCTCCATCGCCTCAGCAATGCGGGTTGGGACCTGCCTCACAGCGGCCATCTCATTACATAAGCGCGTCGTGTTGCTGTCCATGGCGGCTTTCATGTGCCTTGAAAACTCCCGAATCTCCTCCCTGGACAAGGCAGCCTTGCTCACATGCCGGCCAACCAGGGCATTGAGCTCCTCCTGGCGCTGTCGTATTAGGCTTATGCTCTCGTCTGTGGCCCTGCCCCTGTTTTTCCTCGGCGCAGCTTGCTGCATGTGGCCGCCATCAGGTGAGCTTGCCACGGGACTCAATAACCCTGCCAGTGATTCTCCGGCATACACCTCATGGATGCTGCCATTTGGTGTGTTGCATGGGCTGTGGTGTGGAGACAGCTGGGGACTGGGTGTACGCTGCACTTCCGGTGTCGGACATGGGTCCTCCACATCACTAATGGGTGCCGTGGTAGCTGCGTCCCCGACGGAGCTATTGGCTGCGGACAGCGTGCCTTTTGCCACTGGCTCCTGAGTGGTGGGGGTGGGTGGTGTGGGTGCTACCACAGTGTCGGATGGGATATCAACCCTTGGTGTAGTCGGTGCGTGTGTGGCTTTGGACCGCTGGGCCACTCCAGATTTCCCAGTGCCCCTCGATGTACTGGGCCTGGTGCCTGCATCCTTGCCCTTGGCCTGCTTTTTGGGTGGTGGGGCCTGCGTTGCAGAGTCCAGCTCCTCACTGTCAGATTGTGAGCCTGTGGGGGAGCAAGACAGGGATAGCATCAGTGATGGGTCAACGTGCATCATACATATGTTGTTGTTGCTGCAGTTCTATGGATTTGGACATCTAGTTTGGACATGCAGTTGTTGGCCAGATGGGTGGGTCATCCAGACAAGAGTCAGGGTGACACGTGTGTGCGGTGCTGCATGCATGTGGTTGTGTGGGGATGTGCACGGCATATGTGCAGGGTTCTATACATGTGTGTGTGATGCCCCCATCCATTAGATAATTCCCATGTCACATTTGGGGGAGGACCTCATGCTTTGCATTGCAGTGTTTTGCGTGGACACTCACCTCCATCTGACGTTGTTGCCACACCGCGCTCCATTTGGCCCACTCCCTCGATGGATTCAATGCCAATGATGCTGGCACATGTCTCCTCCCACTCCTGCATCTTCATCGGGGATCCTCCTCCGCCTCCTGTGCCCATGGCCAGACTCCTGTTGGCCGATAGTATACTGCATACACGGAGGCGCAGATCGTCCCACCGCTTGCACACGTCCTTTAAGGTGCGGGGGGTGGTGCCCTCCGCACTGACTTTCCGCGCCACCTCTGCCCAGATCTCCTTTTTTCTCAGCAGTGTGGGACGCCGCATGTCGCTTGCAAACACTACATCTGCGTTTTCAGCTAGTGTGTCTGCTAGCATTGTCAACTCCTCGTCGGAGAAGCGTTGTTTGCGCTGGCGCGCATCACCTTTCTTTAGGGCCTTGGGCATTCTTTGATGTCGTGGGAAGAAGTTTTTCCAGCTGTGGTGTTGCTGCAGGTCCTGGGTGCAGAGGATGGCAATGGATTGTGTTTTTAAAGATGGCTGCCAAGCTCTTTCCCGTTCCTGTGCAATGACGCTATTTCCGGTTCCGCTTTTTTACGGTGACCGCTAATGGCGGTAAGCGCTATTAGCGGTAACCGCTATTTCCATGTAGCGTTAGGGCGGAGGTGCTATCAGCACTTTGGTCAAAGCCGGTAAGGTGCTCTTGGGGGACTTTTGCAGCATGGCGGTAGGATCATTTAACGGCATGGCACTATGCGTGTGTCCGCGTACTCGGAATGGGGCGCTATTAACGGTCGCCTGCGAGGGCGGACACGCTAATAGCGCCATGCCGGTAAATTCCGTTTTTTACTGCCTACCGTGTAATGGGGCCCAATGTGTCTGCATTGTATCTCGTGTGTACCACTTTAGCTCTCCTGATCGGCGCAACACTAGTTGCATATTGTTGCATACTTGTCTCTGTCTGTGTCTGTCAGCCTGGGTCCAGAGCTCCTTTCCCACTGCTGATCGATGTCCCTTGTCTGCTTTGGTGCGTCACATCTTCAGAGACCATGATATTGAGCTTTGCAGCTCTGAATTATGAGGATTTAATAGCATTTTCCGCAGATGGTCCCTTTATCATCTGGGGATTGGAATGTCATCCATATCTCTGGGCCTTGGCTGCAGGTTTTGTCTCACACGTCTTGCTCTCTGTCCAGACTGAATCAGCTTGGCTTGTCTCTTGCCCTGAGGCCCAAGTTCTGCTGTAATTTTCCTAAAACGTATAATGCGGTGTCTACAGTGTCCACACTACACTACATTTCCATAGGTTAGTCACACTTGGTCCTGTCAGGTCCCATATGTGCTCCTGAAGTTCTATAGGGTTATTCACATGTAAGCATCTGCAAGCTCTGCTCAGGATCTCTTGCGTCTTGCAGTTTCTGCGTTGCATTATGACCGTAAACACTTAGCATCTCGTCGTTCCTCAGGAAGGTTGCCCCACGCCTTCTCTCAGGTCTTTCTCAGTTGACTTCTCTCTTCCCCTCTGAGCCTTCAGAAATTGGATTTTGGTAGGTGGTTCAGCGGGTCCTCGAGTAGTTTGACATATTGATGGTGGGTTCCTGGACTGGTTTACCCATCACGTTGAACACATTGGAGGCCAGAGTTAATGTAAGGATGTATGCTACCCTACACAAAGCGGCTTTCTGTCGCAGACCCCACAAGAGAGCAGATATGATATTTCCGAGAACAAAATGGCATCACATGCTGCAACTCTGCTTGTGGCAGAGGCACCCGCTGCAGCTGCAATGAGTCCCCTCATTGTAGCACCGGCCTGTGGAGGGTATTCATTTGGTATACTTTACCCTTGTGGTTCCATGTTTAACTGTTTTCCCCAGGTGCCTCCTATGGTTTCAACACATTTTATTTTTTTATTTACAGTGCACTTGGTTTAACAGGAAACCTTACACACAAACAGGACAACATACAAATACAAAAGAGAAAAAATAAGCAAATTATAAAATACACACACACGCAAAAATATAAATGATCATTTCCATCCCTAATAAAGCAGATACCCAGAAATACATGGATTCATCTTCTAAGCGCTGCAAATGATAGAGACACATGATGTCCTAATAAAATATCATCCCAACAGTGATCAGCATTATAGAGCCTAAAACTACATGAAAACACATTTTCTGGTCAAAATCCTTCTCGGTTGGGTCATTTCTTTCTCACTGGACTCCCTTCAGATGCTTCCTTTTCTCTCGCTTCCCCCCTGCTCTAGTTCCTGGTGAGCTTCCCTTTCTCTAGCTTCCCCCCTCCACTAGTTCCTGGTGAGCTTCCTATTCTCTTGCTCCCCCCCTGCTCTAGTTCCTGGTGAGCTTCCTTTTCTCTGGCTACCCCCTGCTCTAGTTCCTGGTGAGCTTCCTTTTCTCTCGCTTCCTCCTGCTCTAGTTCCTGTTGAGCTTCCTTTTCTCTAGCTTCCCCCCTACTCTAGTTCCTGGTGAGCTTCCTTTTCTCTAGCTTCCCCCCTGCTCTAGTTCCTGGTGAGCTTCCTTTTCTCTGGCTTCCCCCCTGCTCTAGTTCCTGGTGAGCTGCCCTTTCTCTAGCTTCCCCCCTGCTCTAGTTCCTGGTGAGCTTCCTTTTATCTAGCTTCCCCCCTGCTCTAGTTCCTGGTGAGCTTCCTTTTCTTTCGCTTCCCTCCTGCTCTAGTTCCTGGTGAGTTTCATTTTCTCTCATTTCCCCCCTGCTCTAGTTCCTGCTGAGCTTCCTTTTCTCTCGCTTCCCCCCTGCTCTAGTTCCTGCTGAGCTTCCTTTTCTGTAGCTTCCCCCCTGCTCTAGTTCCTGCTGAGCTTCCCTTTTTCTAGCTTCCCCCTGCTCTATTTCCTGGTGCACTTCCTTTTCTCTAGCTTCCCCTGTGCTCTAGTTTCTGGTGAGCTGCCTGTTCTCTAGCTTCCCCCCTGCTCTAGTTCCTGGTGAGCTTCCTGTTCTCTAGCTTCCCCCTGCTCTTGTTCCTGGTGAGCTTCCTTTATTTTGGCTTCCCCCCTGCTCTAGTTCCTGGTGAGCTTCCTTTTCTCTGGCTTCCCCCCTGCTCTAGTTCCTGCTGAGCTTCCCTTTCTCTAGCTTTCCCCCTGCTCTAGTTCCTGGTGCACTTCCTTTTCTATAGCTTCCCCTGTGCTCTAGTTCCTGGTGAGCTTCCTGTTCTCTAGCTTCCCCCCTGCTCTAGTTCCTGGTGAGCTTCCCTTTCTCTAGCTTCCCCCCTGCTCTAATTCCTGGTGAACTTCCTTTTCTCTAGCTTCCCCTTTCTCTAGTTCCTGCTGAGCTTCCCTTTCTCTAGCTTCCCCCTGCTCTAGTTCCTGGTGAGCTTCCTTTTCTCTAGCTTCCCCTGTCTCTAGTTCCTGCTGAGCTTCCCTTTCTCTAGCTTCCCCTCTGCTCTAGTTCCTGGTGAGCTTCCTTTTCTCTAGCTCCCCCCTGCTCTAGTTCTTGGTGAGCTTCCTTTTCTCTAGCTTCCCCCCTGCTCCTTTTCATGGTGAGCTTCCTTTTCTCTAGCTTCCCCCCAGCCCTAGTTCCTGGTGAGCTTCCTTTTCTCTAGCTTCCCTCCTGCTCTAGTTCCTGGTGAGCTTCCTTTTCTCTAGCTTCCCCTCTGCTCTAGTTCTTGGTGAGCTTCCTTTTCTCTAGCTTCCTCTCTGCTCTAGTTCCTGGTGAGCTTTCTTTGATCTCACTTCCCCCTGCTCTAGTTCCTGGTGATCTATCTTTTCTCTAGCTTCACCCCTGCTCCAGTTCCTGGTGAGCTTTCTTTTCTCTAGCTTCCCCCCTGCTCTAGTTCCTGGGGAGCTTCCTTTTCTGTAGCTTCCCCCCTGCTCTAGTTCCTGGTGAGCTTCCTTTTCTCTAGCTTCCCTCCTGCTCTAGTTCCTGGTGAGCTTCCTTTACTCTAGCTTCCCCTCTGCTCTAGTTCTTGGTGAGCTTCCTTTTCTCTAGCTTCCTCTCTGCTCTAGTTCCTGGTGAGCTTTCTTTTCTTTCACTTCCCCCCTGCTCTAGTTCCTGGTGATCTATCTTTTCTCTAGCTTCACCCCTGCTCTAGTTCCTGGTGAGCTTTCCTTTCTCTTGCTTCCCCCCTGCTCTAGTTCCTGGGGAGCTTCCTTTTCTGTAGCTTCCCCCCTGCTCTAGTTCCTGGTGAGCTTCCTTTTCTCTGGCTTCCCCCTGCTCTAGTTCCTGGTGAGCTTCCTTTTTTATCTAGCTTCCCCCTGCTCTAGTTCCTGGTGAGCTTCCTTTTCTCTAGCTTCACCCCTGCTCTAGTTCATGGTGAGCTTCCTTTTCTCTAGCTTCCCCTGCTCTTGTTCTTGGTGAGCTTCCTTTTCTCTAGCTTCCGCCCATGCTCTAGTTTCTGGTGAGTTCCTTTTCTCTCGCTTCCCCCCTGCTCTAGTTCCTGGTGAGCTTCCTTTTCTCTCCCTTCCCCCCTGCTCTAGTTCCAGGCAGGGGAGTTGCTAGGTCTTTTTTTTAAATTTATTGTGATATAACCACATTTGTTTTTTTTTACACATTCTAGGTTCAATATAAAGAAAGAATATATACATATAAACATCACATTATGAACTATATCAATTTAAATAATATTCATTCATGTATCATTTAAAACCAGTTCATCACAGTCTTATACATTTAACATGATTAAAATGAATTCATTTCACATCAATCAAAAATATCTATAAAACAATTTTACTCCTTAATTCCATAATCAGTTACCAATATTCTGGTGATATAAAACCTGTCAATTGCAGAACTCTTAAAATGTTTAAAGTCAGTTTGGTTTCATAGCCCGCGATCATTCTTTCCCAAAAAGCATCAGAGGGAATTCGATCCAATGACACGACTGAGTTCCCTAAATGTTCCACCCTGATTTTCCAAGTGCCTTTACAGAATCTTAACAGATGCTCTAAGGTTTGTTTAGTTAAATCTGAGCATTCCGTACATAGACTCCGAGTTCCTCCAGTGACACCCCATTTGGTTAATACTGAGCCGGTCTTAATCAAGTTCAGCCGTACCCTCATAAAGTTTTGCCTTCCTTTTAAATGTGGGAACTTTATCAAATACCTTGGTACGATACCCTGTTTTTTCCCATACTTAAAAAACCCTTCAGGTATGGAAGATGATCTCACCATATCCCCTGTAGAGATCCAATCTCTCAAAGATAGGGATTTCTTAACTTTCAACGGATTTGAAATGAGTGTACATTTTTCTGATTCACAGTGAATCAACAAATTTTCTGCCGTCTTTCTAAGTTCTCTCAGGGTTAGTGAGGAATCAAGATTCATATTTTCTAAAAGGTTTTCAAATAGTGTGTTGGTCATTGGCTCATTAATGGATCTGTATAGGGAAAGAAGTTTCCAATCGACTGCATACTTTAAAGATTTTAATCCTAACTCATATCTGAGTGTTGCCGTATGCAGTCCTTTAGGCAAGCCTAATACCTGTTTCCAGATGTAACCTTCTATTTTTTGCCAGTCTATGGACCACAAAAGAGGTTTTGCCTCAATTCCGTACAGTAGTACAGGAATCACTTTGGCAACATAGAATTTTATAACTGGCATAATAGAGAATTTACCATAAAGGCTGGCGATCTTCATCTGGGCTATTAATTGTGTCCCTTTGGCCAAAATTTCCCCGTACTGCATTCCAACTGTAGGGGTCGCATACACAGTAACGCCCAGATACATTACTGCTTTTACCACTGGTATTGGGTTACTGCCGATTGACCAACGGTATTTAACTTCTTTAAGGCCTTATCTCTAAAAAATTACGACCTTTGATTTTTCAGGATTTACCACCAGGTTGTTTATTTTCATATACGAGTCAAGTGCACTCAACAATCTTTGCAGACTGACAGGAGTCCTATCAAAAAGGACTATGTCGTCCGCATACATGAGCCATCTTACAGCTAATGACCCCACCTTTGGACTTATCAATGATGAAGATTCTAAAGCAGCACCAAAATCTCCCAGATAAAACTTAAAAAGAAATGGAGCTACCATGCAACCTTGTCTTACCCCCCTATCTATACTTATATAATCTGACAGGTGTCCAGCGATATCTAGTCTTACCCTGGCTGTATTTCCTTCATGAAGTTTTACTAGTATATTAATTAAAGTTTTCGGTGCCCCTTTCTGTTCCAATTTACTCCAAAGTTTGTCTCGATTTACCATGTCGAAAGCACTCGACAAATCAATAAACGGTCCATAAAGTCTTACTGCATTATTTTTATCTTTTTGATTTGTTAATGAGGCAAGTATTATACCATTCAAGGAGGTTGAATGACCTCTTCTAAACCCTGTCTGTTGTTTGGGGATTATGTTGTTATTTTCCGCCCATATTTCAAGTTCTCTTAGTATCAAACTGGTAAATAACTTGCTCTCCACTTCAAGCAGCAAGATTGGTCTATAACTTATAGGGTTTCTACGATCCCCCTTTTTGAAGATCGGAATTATAATCGCGGTCTTCCAGGAAGATGGAATTATTCTATTTTCAATCACTCTCCTATACAAAGTGTACAGGATTTCAGCCCACAATATCCCATTTCCTTTAAGAACTTGGTTAGTTAGACCATTTG
Source organism: Ambystoma mexicanum (assembly GCF_040938575.1). Classification (NCBI taxonomy): domain Eukaryota; kingdom Metazoa; phylum Chordata; class Amphibia; order Caudata; family Ambystomatidae; genus Ambystoma; species Ambystoma mexicanum. The sequence goes on along the minus strand of NC_090934.1, from coordinate 137,699,037 downwards.
GACCCGCAGATCTTGACGCCGAAGATTTTATAATCAGATTCAGGATATCCTCTTTATCAAAATTTAAACCCCAATTTCCATTGTCTCCTTTATATTTTTGTCCTCCCACTGGTTCCCGATATGAGTCATCCAACTTACTTCTGACACATTGTTCGTTTGAACGATAACTTGATGTGTTTGGGGAGCATTTACTAATGACCAAAAATTTTGTGAGGAATTGTTTTGCAATGCACGCAACATCTCTTCCCCATCCTTCTGCCACAACTCTTCTCTATGATGTCTGGACCAACTCTTTAAATCGTTCTTAATTTTTTTTGATTCTGTCTCTAATTCTAATGGATTTTTAGCCCATTTCTTAACCAGTCTTAGCTGTCTTTGTGTCTCACATTTTTTTGCCCAGACTGCTTCGCCAAAACAATGTTTGTGAACTTGTTGGAAGCCCCTCTGGGTACTCGGCGGAGGATCAATTGACCACAAATAATCATGAAACTGTAGCGGATCACAATGTTGATATAAAATATTTGGATCTCCCCAGTTAGAAAGTCCATATAGGGCTTTATTTAACCGCTCCCCTTCCCTCTTATATTTTACCAACCGATTTTTCTGAGCATTAACTACTACTCGATGGTCCCAAATCTCTATTGTATCCTCACAATACCAGTTTAAATGTGCAACTAATCGCTTGTGGTCACTTGTTCTACCGTCTACCAATGAAAAATGTGTGCAATTATCAAAACATTTTGTTAACAAAAGCATATAATCCAATAGTGACACTGACGGGCCCCTTTCCCATGTTGTGGCCGATGGGACACCACCTTCTATGGACCCATTTAAGAATTTTAGGTCCCAATCATCAAAGAAATTCAACCACTTTCTACCGTTAGTTGTTACTTCTTTCATTTTCCCTGTGTGGCATTTAGAATAAATACATTGCGAGGTTAGGTCCCCTGCAACCATCATATGTGCCCCTGGGTGTGTAATATTAATATCACTAAGGGCCACCGCAATTGATTCTAAAAACTCTGATAGTTTTTCCCTGGCGGGATTACAGTACAAGTTCACAATTATTATCTCCCTAGCTGGCGCGCTTTCGAGGGGAGTGACCGCTCTCACCACCAGAATTCCTTCCTGTTTACAAGATAGGGATACAATTTCTTTGAATAAGATCTTTCTACAAGCGATCAGCAAACCTCCCGTCGGTCGACCCTTGGCTTTACAGTTTGCTGGTTGTGTTATCAATTTAAAGCCTTCGAGTTCCGGGGTGTTTACTAACCAAGTTTCCTGTAGCAAGATCAAGTCATTCCCCCCGAACAACAACGCTCTCATTTTATTATTTTTAAATGAGCTGGACCCTCGAGAGTTCCAACTAGTAATCCTCAATTTTTCACTATTAAAGAGATCTTTGCGATACCCCCAGCTTCTGGCAGACTTGCATGATTATTTCTAGTAACATTGAATAATTGCATGATTATTTCTGGTAACATTGAGTTGCTTGGTCAGGAAAAGACTCGGGGCTAAGCTGATGTCGGAACTATTGGGACTGGGAGCTAGCTAGTCTTTTGGCTGTAGCTCCTGAGATTCTATCTGGGGCTACAACCAAAAGATCAGGGGCTATAGCCCCCTTAGCCCCCCACCCCCTAGCAACGCCCCTGGTTCCAGGTGAGCTTCCTTTTCTCTAGCTTTCCCCCTGTTCTAGGTCCTGGGGAGCTTCCATTTCTCTAGCTTCCCCCCCTGCTCTAGTTCCTGGTGAGCTTCCTTTTCTCTCCCTTCCCCCCTGCTCTAGTTCCAGGCAGGGGAGTTGCTAGGTCTGGAAAATACTCAGGGCTAAGCTGATGTCGGAACTGTTGGGACTCTAGTCCTGGTGAGCTGTGGTTGTTGAACCTGGTCACTGGTTCTTAAGCTTTCTGGACACACGCCAATATTTCCAAAGTCAATCAGGAGCTTCTCATCCAGTCCCTGGTTTTTTCTTTGCATTCTGGTGCTTGTAGGTTTACTTATCCCATTTTATATCCAGGACAACAAGTGCCAGAATGCAAAGAAAAACAGGACTGGATGAGCATCTCCAGAATGACATGTTACATATCGGCGTGTATGCAGAGGCAAGTTCCAGAAAACTGTAGAAGTGCATAACCGGGGGCAGTGACTGACATTAGCACATGGAGAACGTTATTGTAAACCACAGAGTAACTGACACCGTTTGGTGGGGGTATAAGCCTCTCATACTAAACAGTAGGGTTGTCTATATGCCAGTCTGTAATTCCAGGCCTTGAATCCCTCCAATACATTAGCTAAAAACTCATGATGGTTCTGCCCACAACCTTTCAAAGTCTTACACGCTTCTTCGATTGCACCAACTAGCGTATGGTTGTGAAGTGTATCCTGTAAAATACTCATATTCTGAATTTTCCTGTCTAAAATGTCTCAATGCATGCATAATTTGGCCTTAAAGACCGAGGAAGCGGTCATTATCACGAGATAGTGGCCTGGCCATAAATTGGGGAAGTGTTAGATGGTGGGTGCTGCCCAGGGCCCCCACCGGCACTCACACGCACGCAGGCACACACACACCAGGAACCACACAGGACGCGTGTGTTCTGCTCAGGTCCCCGGCTCGAACTTCCGAAGGACCGTCTTTATTCACACTGCGCATGCGCGAGCCTCGGTCCCGCTCGCGCATCCGTGTTAACGGCGTAATCACTACGCAACAGGAAGGGTCACTATCCCAAGCGATAATGACCCCGGCTGAGGTCTAAAACGCTAACAGCACATAGTTGGATTGAATTGAATCATTTATAACGTGCACTGAACATACCCAATCGTATCTGGGCGTGGCTAGAACATAAAGGGGTCAACCAAAAGATCGACCCTCTAGAAGGATCCTAACAGATTCCACAAACACTGATACCGAAGCGGACCAACCAGCTTACCAAGTTTCCCAAGTGTGACAAAATAGATACGTTTTCAGAGCTTTCCGAAAAACAGTACGTGTTTTTAATGCTCGAATTTTGATCAGGAGATGATTCCACCGCTTTGGACCATATACTCCAAATCTTTGGTAACCCCTAAACACATATTTAGAAGGGGGCCCTGCAGCAGCAGTTTATCACAAGAACGCAGCTGGCGAGATGGTATATACACATTCATTTTATCCACAAGAGCCAACTGATTAACCATGCAAATAGCGGTAGTTGGAGTAGGAATAGGTCTTCTGGAATTGTGGTGGGGAGGTAAAACGAAATGTAACTTTTTTTTTTTTTTATTTCAAACCGTTGTTTAATTAGTTCGATCAACAAACTTTTACAACTTTTATAAAAGATATTTTCTATGTTGCTCAATTAACACATAATCCATTACCAAATTTCATTTAGATTACATTATTCATTTCTTATACAGCATTTGCTTTGCCTAACAAAGACAATTTTATATGCATAGAATTTTGAAAATCATGCTAAATAATTATTGATACATTCTAACGTAGTCTTATGTCATCTACATCATTTCATTCTGATATAATAACAGACTTGTGAAGGGACATTAACAACAATGCTTCATTTCGTGTCTTCAAGGTAATAATGAAAATACTTCGCCATTTTAAATTTGAGTAAGAGACATCTGTGTTGACTTAGGCCTATATGTCAGTAAAGTGAATTTGCCACGCACTCTAATGCGGAATTCTCACAGCTAGTCTATATGCTTCACCTGGTCAGCTGATTTAGAGCTACGATATTAATAGCATCAACAAGTTTCTTACACCATTTTCCTATTAAACATCCTCTCCAGTTCACTATTTATTACCAGCAGAAGTCTGCACAAAGCTATTATGAGGCTCGTTCGAGTCCCCCACATACAGGCTAACCATATCCATTCCCTAGTTGCCTCAGTTAGTGAGCAATCAGTTGCAATTGTTAGTACACGTATTGACTCAAAATGAGTGCAAAATATCACTAGATGTTTAAGAGTTTCTTGAGTTGCACTATCTTTACAAAACCTACACCCTAATCCCGCCTGTAATTTCCAATGCAGGCTCCAGCCACTAATTCTTTCTAGGGTGAGGGATTGGTTCATTTTGAAACGTAAGTAAGCTTCCCTAGCTTTATTACAAGGAAACTGGATTACATAAGGTTTATGCGACCGTCTTGAGGAACAGAAGTGTACTGCTTCCTTATAGCCCTTAAGGTCCGCCATCGCAGAAACCGTTTTACACCAATCATTTTCTATGATGCGATGTTTGACGAGGTTAGATCTAAATTCCAAATCTGCTGGTGTAAGTGCAATCTCATCCAATAGATGAAGCATTTGTGCATGGTAAGTCGTCAGGGATGATCGTTCCGGTGCAGTCATTAGTTGCCCCAAATCTTCGTATAGACAGTTGGCGGGGGGATATAACATTCTGGCAAAGTTAGCCAACATGCGCCAGTTACGGCCTGCAGATAGAGAAGTAAGACCCAATTCCTGCCTTAACACAGTATTTGGTGTTGCTTTGGCTAACCTCAAAGCCCCCTTCCACATACAGCCTTGTAATTGATCAAGGTAAGTGCTAATATTCACAAGGCACATGTCCAAAGCAAAAAGAATAACTGACTCTACTTTTAAGATGTAAAATTCCATAAGTGGCAACAATGAAAACTTACAAAACTTCAGGTATACTAATCGCATTTGCGTAGCGAGCGGAGCAGCCTTTTTCTGTAGAACCTCTCTCCACATTGCCTTCGAGTTGGAATCAGTTATGGTATATCCGAGATAACGAATTTGAGTAACTGTGGTTAGAGGAAAGTTATCAAGACTCCACTTTCGTGTGATGTTTCCCTTCTTGAGATTCCTTAACACTACTATATTAGATTTTTCAACATTGCATTTTAGATTATGTGCCAGGCAATAGGATGCGAATAGATCTAATTTAATTTGCATACCTTTGGGCGTGCGATCAAATAATACAATGTCATCCGCAAAGGCTAACCATTGGATCTTGAGATGGCCAAGCCTTGCTGGATAGGAAATATGGGTATTCCAAATATCATTGATGCCACATAGGTAAAGATTGAAAAGCGTGGCTGCTAAATTACAACCCTGCTTGACACCTAGGCCGATGTTTATTGGGTGAGTTGTTGCTCCTTCATTATTCACCCTTACCAAGTAAGTTGTATTTGAATGGAGCTTTGATATTAATTGTACAATGTAAAGAGGTATCTTCATCTCAACCATTTTTTTCCACAGCAATGAAACGAAATGTTACTTTAATAGTGAATAAAGTAAATAGGCAATACGAGTTAGTAAAATAAATGTGGTTTTATTTTGTAGTATTCAAATTACAAGGGTGTTTTTTTGCCTTTATATAGCGCTACGAACCATCAGGCATCTGAGCGCTGCTTATTTCCCATGGTGTGTGGTGTCCATTTATCAACCTCAGTATGATGAAAGGCTGAGTTTGGCCCTGCTGGGATTCGAACCTGCGTCAGCAGGCTCTGCAAGATGTCAAGGCGCGCGCTACTCGCTGTGCGATCTGACCGGTCTTCATACGACAAGCATTTTAATTGCAAATTTGGTTAAACTGCAGCGGTTTTAACATGAACATACATCAGGTGTCATGTGAAAGTAAATGGTTTCTCTATGAGAAAGTGAAAGTAGTTCCCCTCTTTTGGTTTTCCATTTGCTGTGTTAAACAGGATGCTGCAGTTGAAGAAACGGTCCTCCCAGAGAGGGGGCGTCGTCTTTAAATAAATCTTGCCTGAAAAGTGCATTGTTGTTACCTTGTCTGCTTTTGAAGACTGAATGTTCAGACTGCAGTCAATACCAGTAGTTATTGACTGCAGTCTGAGCAATCAGATTGTTTGAGAAGAGGTCCTTACCAAGCACAGCTCATGTGTGTTTGTTTTGACAGCTGGAATGCAACCACTCTTATGCAGCAAAATAAGCCTAGTTCCTCCCCTTACTGTCTACACAGATGTGTGCCATCGCCCCACCCTGCCGCCTCCTTTACCCCGCCCCATCACTCTCCTCCTTGCACTCCTAAACAGCATGTTCCACATGCGGAGTAATACAAAATGTTAAAAAATAAACCAAGTGTGGGTATGATCAACAGATACTTTATTTAAATGTTTTTTTTACATTTGTAACTTTTTTACTTTCACAACTTGTTTTCATTTCATGAAGATGTCCACTTTCTAGAAGTGATAGTGTCGTCGAAGACCAAATAAAAGTATGCACATTTTAAATGTGCAAACTTAAATCTGTTTACTAAAACTGGTCTGATTTGTGACAAAAGGTATCTGACCGCTGTTGAATTATTTCTAGAAATAAGAAGGGGGAAAAAGATCTCTTTTAAAAAATATTCTCGGTTAAAGGGAGACTACCAAGTTCCCATTGCTAAAAAAAAAAAAAAACAAGCATTGCAAAGCCAACAGTTTTAGCTTTTGTGAGAGCATGGCTAGGCATCCGCCAGGCACTGCCATGGTGGCACTACCCGGCCATGAAATGGCAATAGCCGAAAAATGGTGTGAGTACATGGGCCTGGCAAATGACTAATACCTATTCACAAGCCAAACCTGTTGTATTTGCCAATGCTTGTTTTAAAAGGATAGATGTGAGGCCACACATACTACTCATAAATCACATAGCTGGAGGCACACTTGGTTAACACATGATTACTTCAAGAGGGGCGCATTTATAGCTGCAATTGAGCCATTAACTCTCAAAAGACTGTTTGGAAATAACACTGGCAGGCTCTATACAGCACAAACTGTGATGTTACTGCTTGCTGGAGCAATCGCTACGATATCCAAGTAGGGTGTGTTTTGGGCGGGGTTGACCATAAGAATTACCATGGCCTTGCTAGTCAATAGGTGGGTAAATAACCAAACATCACCGACAAGACGTTATCCTGTACTTAAGTAAAAATAGTATATTTTGCTATATTTTTGCTATAAGTAAATATTGCAACCTGTGTATATGTAACTATATAAGCTTTATATCTCAAATGCATGTACCTTTGCTTCAGTCCTATTGTGCATATTGTATATAGTCATGTAAAAATTGTTTATTTTGCTTTATTTAAATTTGTAACCTGTGTATACGCAACTATGTAAGCCTTGCATTTCCTTATCGCTGCGCCCATTTAGTTACGAGTCTGGTGCGCTTAGCATATGAATAAACAAACAAACAAACAAACAAGACGTGTGTGCCTTCTCGCATGCCCCTTTCCCTCCTATCTGTACGTCAATCCAATGGTTTGTGCTACTATGTGGTGCTTAAGTTCCACTTAATAGCTCAAACTAAAATTGACTCTGTGAGTACTCCATGGGTTAACCAAGAGATCTCCCCATGCACTGTGGGAGTTGTAGGCAACTCCGTCCACCACAATGGCTGCCTGCTCTGCGGTAAGTTCCTAGGGCGAGGCCCTTGTTTTCTTTCTTTTGTCCCATCCTAAAGTTTTCACAGCGCTTCATGAATCTGTAAAAAAAGCGTCCTGGAGAGGCGCCTGTAACAAATCGAGATTGTGTTTTGCTGTTTGGTGAAGTTGTGCATCGCTCGCGCCGTGTTTGGTGAAGCAGTGAAGGGCGAGGGTGGAAACATAACGGGTCTCTGTGGTTTGCACATCTGGCTACAATGGGCTGGCGTCTGCAGCTGCGGCGCTCTGCCGCCCTCTGCCGGTCACGCGCGGCGCTGCACTTCTGTTGTCTGTCCACAGATAGTGTGTTAATCGGCTTCTGTGCTGACGTTGCTTCTCCCGGTCGCCAGCAGGGCTTTAATAATGCATGCCCCCAATCGCCCTAATTCCCTACAGAACGCCTTTTGGAAGCATCCGGGGAACTCAAGAGTGCAGTTAACAGCATCCTGCTGCACCCGGGCTTTTTAAGGAACATTTTACGCTGAAGACTGTCTGCACTGGTAAAGTTGCGTCTTGCTTGTGGAGCGACTCTAAACTCTGTTTTTCCACTTCCGAGGCAGAAAGAGTACATTTATCATGGTTGCCTCTGTAGACCACAGTCCACAGAAGCACTGTTTGAAGACGCACGGACAGGGCTCGAAACGAGGGAGCACGCGGGTGGACGGAGTCCCCCCACTTTTTTCAGGAGTCCTCCACTTTTTTCGAGGGCTCCTTGATATGTTATTTCTAGTGATCCTTCAATTTGCAGCTTAATGAACCCCCCCCCCCCCTCCCCGCACCCTTTTGTTTTTTTAGAGCTTGTCCCCTGCGAATGAGGGAGGGCTGCAGGCAGTGGTCGAAATGTACAAAAAAAAGTAGTGGAATGATGTTCCTCTGCCCCGCCCCCTTTTATATCCCCCCTCTTTTCTGCTCCATTCAATCCTCGTACAGTCATTCCTCAGCCCCCACCCCCCAGCATTGCAGGTTTCTGCAGCCTCCTCTTCCCTTCACCCACCATTCACACCTCGTAAGGGGCGTGTACATGACTGTAACCACTGATAAGCCCCCCAAACCCCCACCCATTACCTGCAAACACCTCTGTGCCTACACAAGCCCCTTGCGCCTACACGTAGCCCGCACTTGTGAAATAGCGCAATGTAATTTTCTTTTTTTTTTTTAAAGTGTCCTTTCCTTCCGTCCTGGAACGGTACTCCGGGTTACATAAAGTAAGGGATCTATGACCGATTTCCCCGAGAAGTAAGTGAACGCCGTACCCTTTAGCTCCCGCCCACTTTGACCTCTGGCTGCAGGTAGTCCAGAATGATATACCATGGTACTAGTACATTCCAACCAGCAGAACTTTGCATTAGAACACTAGCAGGATAACTTCTCCAATTCGAAGCATAGGCTTGCGCACCACAAAGTCCAATTTGCAGGCTGAAATATCAGGACATGATTGCGATGTATGTGTTGTATAGCGCCTACGACAGACGCTGTTCTTTTACAGTGCGATATATCTTTGTGTTTCCATCTGGGCTGAAAATCATGTCATGTTTTTCAAATCTCTTATAGACTGGAAACGACTTGGTTTGTTCCATCTCTTTTTTTGTTTGTTTTTTGCTGCCCAGTAGTTCGAGCAATGTGGTTGACAATAACATGCAATTGGTCCTTGTGGTTGACAGTGAATTTTCAACACAAGATTGAACAGGAAAGGGCGCTCTTGTTATAGGTTTATTGTACTTTTGGCTTTTTTGACCAGTGTTCTTTCACTTTTCCACTCTTGCTTTGCGCACACTTTCATTTTTTGCTTTGGTTCTTTATCTTTTGTGAAATAATGGTTATGCGTATTTCATGTGTCTTTTTAATGATATGGTATGATTGGTTATTTGCGCTTAATACCCAGAGGTTTCTAAGTGCCAGGGATCGAACCTGTGTTGCTGCATGTCGTCTTGGTTCCAAGGTGAGCACGTTACCCCTGAGCTATCCTCCCGAGCCGCTGTATCGATGGATAGTGATCTTTTTTTGTTAGTTGATTTGACCCTCTCTTCCCTCTTGTTGCAGGACTGAGATGTTTTTCATATCTCGTATTTTGTGGGGATTGGCCGCTATTGGCCACAGCTCATTTGCAGGCACGCCACAATCTGGCTATTCAGAAGTCCCGCCGGACGGGGAGGGTGCGGCCACCCTCCCTCCCTCTCCTGCCCACAACAGCTCTCGGTCCACGTTGGACTGTGACTTTCGTGTCCTTTCTGTGGTATTTTTTTCAGATTCAAAAGCTGAACAAGAACAGGAAATAGTCCTTTTTGTGATAAGCGTGATTTGCGACGCTTCACGAACCGATGCATGGCTGATCAGCTGTTTTAACTGCACCGCTCGCTTTGGGTGTGTTCTCGTGGGATTGTCTGATTGCAATCCAGGAGTGGTGCACAGTCAGTGATCTTTGCCTGAATGCAAGCAAGACGGAGAGCATCCTCATTGGCACACCTGCACCCCTCTTTCCTGCTACTCTCTGTCCTGCCTCCCTTGGCCCTCCTTGTGCTCCCACCACTGAGGCTAAGAACCTCAGGGTTATCTTTGACTCCTCTCTTTCCTTCTCTCATCACATTTCTGACTTCTCTAAGAAGTCGAACTACCAACTGCATCTCCTCAGAGGTATTCTTCCTTTCCTCTCCTTCCCCTTGAAGCTCACTGTATCTAGAGCTCTGGTTCTCTCTAGGCTTGACTACTGTAACAGCCTCCTTTTAAATCTTCCTGCCTCTACTCTCCGTCCTCTGCAACTCGTCCAGAACAGGACTACAAGACTTGTCCTTGGCCTCAAGCCCAGGGTTCGTATCTCTCAGGACTGAAATCTCTGCACTGGCTCCCAGTGGCTGCAAGGATCCTTTGCGTTTTCCACAAGGCCTACTGGGGCCTGAGACCAACATATCTCCAGCTTTCTCTTCTGAAGTATCTTCCTACTCAAGCTCTTCGCTCCTCCACCTCCAACTCCTTGAGGGTCAGTCACTTTTCCAAGCAACGACTTAGGGCAGATCTCTCTCTTCGGGAAGGGGCCTCCCTCTGGAAAAGCCTCTGTTCCTCTCTGAAACTTGAGCAGAGCCATTTCAGGTCCCAGAAACTGCTCTAGACTTTCCTCTTTGCTTCTGCCTTCTCTCTTCCTCTTCCCTGCTGATCTCCTGTCTGTCAATGCACTCATTACCTGGCTACCCTCAGATCCTCAGGCCCAGGTCCCTGCCCCCCAGTTGCACTGCGGCCTGGGAACATTGCACTTTGGGGCTGTATCTGTGCCATAAAGTCCCCTTTACTGCACTTTCCAATTACCTACTGCCTGCACTTATCCCTTGCACTGCCACTTGCTGGCCGCACTTACTTTTTATTTATATTTTCTATTGCTTTGTCGTGTTTTGTAGATCATATGTCCTGCTCTTCTCCGCCTCCCCTTCCCCAGTTACTTCTCCCTTTTTTCCCCTCCCTGTACTTGCGCGATCTCACTGTCACTGGGCCTAGTAAGATCATTGTCTTGTTCCCCCTTGTTTCCTTCCCATGCCTAGTCGCGCCTTGAAACACTTGTGTATAGGCGCGCTATAAATAAAACATCATATCATATCATTGATGATAGGACCGGATTTTGTGTACATCAATATATTCATTTTTTTTTTTTTTACCCCAGCTTTCACTGCTGATGTGATCTGGCTCCTACTGCCTGAATTGGAGAGCGCTCCTAGAGGCCCCACCGGGTCGTGCTTAAAACGTGCGCCTCTTCGGAGCCAAAGATATTTACTGCTACGCAGAATAATCCATTTTTGAGAAGGCAGAAATAGTATTGGGATTTGGTGAGAGGCTCAATTTCATTTTTTTCCAAAATATGTTAAAAATCTACAGTAAGGGGGCGCTGTTGAGGGAAGAGCTCTGAGCACACAGCAACGGAACCCTAGTGAAGTGGCGTTCATACTGTACACTACGCCTCATATTCTGCTCTGCTAACACCCACTGGGTCGGGAAGTCATCGACTCCCATATGGCTCGATATCGGATTACAAGAGCCCCACTACTCCGTCCTGAAATCCAGCCGAGGCAGCCGGGGAGGGGTCAGCCCCACTCCAAGACCTTGGGAGCTGCAGGACATCCCTGGGGCCTTACGCAGCTGATCAACATCCCTCCCCTCGGTGCTGCATCGCAAGGTGCGACTGGGGACGGCAGGCTACATTTACGCTTGGAACTGCTACGCACCACGACCCCCCAGCTGTACCGACTATGGCGCGAATTCCGCTGTGTCTATGATGCACCCGTGGCACACATTGCTGTACCCCACCCACTACAGGCTGCAACAGAGGCGGCTCTTTTATTGGCACACTCCGGCCTACAACACCACAGGCCTCTCCATACTGTGGCCCTCTGCGAATTGCTGTCTTTTCCACGGCATGATGCGGTTTCTATGTTTATACCAGGGCATGCACCAGCGGGCACCACTCTACATGTGCGCCACAACAGAGACAAGGAGATCTGATCTGGACCGCACTGGATGCCTGTAGCAACGGACCCGGGCCATACTGGCGGTGAGAACCCGCTGCCTAAAGTGGAGGCCCTCCTGCCCCTCATCCCAATCCGCTAGGGGGGAACAGCCTGCATTCCGGCCCCCATCCTCCCTTGGCTAACCCCGGGAGTGTTCTCTGGTCAGTCCAGGCATACCCTGAACTACCATCCAGCCCCATTCTAAAACGAAAGCTGCAACAAATCTTGGAACATTGCTTTGTGGCCCACGTCCAACAAACTGAGTGCACACCTGCTCCTGCAGGCTGTCCCTGGCTCACCATTCGCCCGTGCTACAATGCAATCTGATCCATCTGTCTACTGTCCCTGTGTGCCCCGTGCAAATACCGACAGGCTTCTAGGGTGCTGTGTTGAACTGGGTCGACAACTGTTGATGTTCTGGCCACTGCTTCAGTAACTTTGGGGCTCTCCTTCGGGTAGCCCTACAAATAGACAACACACAGTGGGATAAAAACGGGAACCATGGACCAATTTATGAATGTTGCCCCACGCAAAGCCCCTAGGCCCTCTACCACCCCAGTCCCGGACCAATCCCGATCTGTCATGACATCATCTCCGGACCTAAAACACACGATGGAGGCTAAAGGATTTACAGCTGTGCACGAAAAGCTGGATGATATTACACCTAATGTGGCGTTCATGCAGTCACAGTTGGCCAAAGAATCCGGACAAATTACCGAGGCGGAGACTAGGATCGCTGTAATTGAGGACGCTGTGCAGGGGCTACAAAACACAGTCGCATCCCTAGCGAAGGAAGTGAAAACTGTAAAAAACAGGTTTGATGATCTGGAATCGCGTTCCAGGAGGAATAACATATGCATTGTCGGGGTCCCGCAGGACGCTCTGTCAGGGGGCATGGAACAGGCAGTGGAAAATCTTCTCAAAGACCTATTAGATTTACTTGTCCTCTCTCCCTTCTTCGCAGTGGAGTACGCTCACAGAGCTCTCAACCGCAAACCCAAGCCAGGAGACTTCCCCGCCCTATAATTGTGAAAATCCTCAGCTTTTGAGACAGAGACCACCTACTGAGACTGGTCAGAGAAAAGAAGGAACTCTGACTTGGCTCTCAAACAATCCGTATCTTTCCAGATATTCCCCTTTCCGTCCAAAACGAGAGACGCCAGTTTGTGGGTGTCAAAAAGCTACTGCGGGCCCAGTGTATACAATACGCAATGCTCTTCCCAGCCCATCTGAAATTCCAATTCTGCAGCAAATTATATTCTTCACGGTAACAGATGAGGCCACAAAGTTCATAGAGGCCCAAATACCAATCTCGGAAAATGACAAAGTGGTGGAGGAGGACCAATTCCATGCTGAATGGCCTCATCAAGATCCTTAACCGTTACCTCCATTTTCACGATGAGTATATGGCATCTGCAATTTATCCTACCACCACCACTGGTACATTCAAACATACGATCCTAGAATTCAACAGTGGTATGTATTGGAGCGGCACTAGTTACCCCTGCAGCAACTACTTGGATTATGTTGTTTAGTTTAGTTTAATTTAGTTTATTATTTATAGTGCGCACCATACCCTGGGGCATCAGGGCGCAAAAGACAGGAATATGTTCGACTTAGTTACAGGTACAGGGACATCAGAACTTTTACAGTAGACAGGTATATACAAGGCAGAATCAAAGAGCAAGAAGCATAATTACAGGGTGCCTGTGTACAGGATAGTCATAGGATTACAATATACAGTTATATACAGTTTGACTTAACAGGTCGAGTGGCACCAAGATCATTACATTACAAAAACAAGTTCAAGTATCATAGTAATGGGGTGCGAGCAGTACTACAAGCACATAATAAATGAGTTTGGGAACTGAGGGTGGGCGTCAAGAGAGATGCGTCCAGAGAGAGGTGCAGGTCAGGGTAGTTAGATATCATTTGCTCTTAGCCACTTGGTCAAATTCTGTCTGAATTTAGAGAAGGGCTGAGGTTCTCTAATGCCTGGGGGTAGGGAGTTCCAGAGCTGCGAAGCCTTGTCTGGGAAGCTATGTCCTCCTATAGTTGAGAGTTTGAATCGCGGAACTTGGAGGCAGTTCGTGTTGGCTGGTCTTGTTGGTCTGGACGAGGTTCTTTTACATAACCTGTCCGTGAGGTAGGGCGGTGCTTTATTGTTGAGACAGTTGTGAGTGAGGGAGGCGATCTTAGATTGAATTTGATCGAAAGTGGATAGCCATTTGTATTCTCTTCTTACAGAAGATATATGCTAATTTCTGTTGATCTTAAGAGCTGCTCTCAAGGCATTGTTCTGGAGGACCTGAATTTTATGGATGGTCTGTTTGTTCGCTCCAATGTAGAGTCCATTACAGTAATCCAATTTGGAAAGTATAAGGGCTCTGGCAAGTGTAATGCAGCTGTCTGTGGAGAGGAATTGTTTGCTCGCTCTGATGAGTTTGCATGTGTATGCAGTGGCAGAGGCTAGTGAGTTGACTTGTTTAGCAAAGTTCATGGTGGCATCCAGGTAAAAGCCTAGGGTCTTCACTTCTTTAGCTACTTTTATGTTGTTCCCATCGATAGTGAAGTTGGCATAGTCAGGGCTGAGTTTGGATATGTAGGTTGGGGTGCCTAAGATAATGAGCTCAGTTTTGTCGTCGTTCAGGCATAGGCCATGAGTGGCCATCCATGCCTGAACGATGCTATAGATTCTATTCACTAGAGCCAGATCCTCAGGGTAATGTCCTGAGAGCGGAAGGAGGATCTGGGTATCATCTGCGTAGTTAGTGTAGGCGATACCCAGAATATCCATTTTGTCAAAGAGGGGCTTAGTGAATACATTGTAAAGTGTAGGTGACACACAAGATACTTGTGGTACACCGCAGGTTATAGGGATCGGGTCTGCTGAGGCTGAAGGAGAGAAGACTCTCATAGTTCGGTTACTCAGGAAGCACTCGATCCACGTTATAGCCTCTTTAGAGAAGCGGGCTGCAGAATCTAGGTGGCTGCATAAGACTGTATGGTCGACTAAGTCAAATGCAGCTGAAAGGTCCAGAAGGAGTAGGGCCGCTTGGCCATTGTCTCTGCACTCATCTATTTGGGCCTTGAGATCAATTAAAGCCGTCTCAGTCCTGTGTTGCGAGCGGAATCCAGATTGGCGGATTCCGAGTAGGTGGTTGGATTCTAGGAAGTTTTGTATTTGCATATAGGCCACTTGATCTAAGATTTTTAGAAGAAAGGGCACAGTCGTGATAGGGCTGAAGTTTGTGGGAATGGCCGGGTCAAGGGTTTGCTTCTTTAATAGTGGCAGTACCCAAGACTCTTTTAGGTTGTTCGGTACAGTGCCAGTGGTGAAGGAGGAGTTGCTAAGTTTGGTTATGAATGGCGATAATTCTCTCACAGCATCCTTAATAAATTGTGCTGGGCATTGATCCCCTTTACAGTTGGACGGTTTAAGTCTCAGTATGACCTGTTCCACCTCAATGGTCGATACTTTAGAGAAGCAGAATCGTGGTTCTTGTTTGGACTGTGGAGGTGGCGCTGTACTCTGAGGGATGTGGGGCGTTAGAGATGCTTTCTTGAGGGCAATTTTAGTTTGTAGGTTAGCTACTTTATTTGTGAAGGCATGTTGTATACTGGAGCACCATTTTTTGTCCTTGGTACAGTTTTCTTGTGGTACAATAGGTGTTTACAGTTCTTTCAGAATGCTGAACAATTCTTTGACACTAGATTTAGATTGAGATATTCTAGTATTATAGGTTTCCTGTTTGGCTAATAGAATATCTTTCTTGTATTGGGATGAGGCCTTAGATAGGTTAAGTTTGTTTTCAGGTGCTGGAGAAAGTCTCCAAATGGTTTCAAGTTTTCTTTTAATCAGCCTAAGATTTTTTAGGTGAGGAGTAAACCATGAGTTGAGATGCTTTTTCGGTTTGCTATTAATTAATTTGAGCCAGAGCTATGTGGTCGAGGGCTAAGTTCATAGCTTCGTTGTACTGTTCGACTAGCAAATCGGGATCCATATGGTCTGGGATCGAGTTAAGTTTAGGTATTATGATGGGCATCAATTTTTCCGCTGTCATGAGTTTTTTGTTCCTCGTGGGCACAGGTGGGGCGAGTGAGGACTGGGCAGTGGCAGGGTTAGTTTTCAATGTAAATAATAGCAGGTGGTGGTCAGTCGAAATCTGAGGTACAGTATCCGTGATATTAATTTCGCAATTATGTTCTGCTATCCAATCGAGGATTCGGCCTTTGTTGTGCGTAGGTAGGTTAACTTTCTGGGAGAATCCCAGCTCCTTCAAAGTCAAAGCAGTAGCCGCTGAACGGATATCCTTAGTGTCATTGTATCCTAAATTAAAGTCAGCTAGCACTATTGTTTGGGAAGTATTTTTTAGGTTATTGGACAAGGTCGTAGAAATATCCTGCGCGAAGGCTCCAATGGGACCTGGTGGTCTATAGATAAGAAAGATGTTTAATGTTTGGGAGTTAGCGGTGGCGATTTTGACCGTGAGGCATTCACAAGATTTCATGGTAGGAGTTGTGATAATTCTCATGTCTAGGCTAATCTTAGCTATAATTGCTAGACCCCCACCTCGAGAGGTGTGTCTGTCAGCTCGCAGGATCGTATAGTTATCAGGTACTGCTAGCGATAGGGCAGGGCCTGCCTCGTCATGTAGCCAGGATTCTGAGATGGCCAGGAAGTCTAGGTTGTCTGTAAGAATGATATCTGATATCTCTGTTGCATGTGCAACTAGAGACCTAGCGCTTTATAAGCGCTCCTTTGAGATTAGGTTTGTGGCTTTCTAGGTTGGTGCGTTTACGGCCCAGTTGGGGTTGGCTCTGGGTTGGGGATTGGGTTGGGGGTGGTTTTACATTGCAGGTTAGGGGTGGGCAATGAGGGTGGGCAGGTGAGGGTTGAGATCTGCGTTGGTGACAGGTCTCTCTGAAAGTTCAAACACCTGTTGCGCTCTTGGAGTGATTATGAGGGATAATGTCAAAAACAATGGCAGCAGAGTACAAGGTTGGGAAGCTCAACTCCTATAGAAATGGAATATATACCGGAAGGTCTGGGGTATACTCCGTGAATCTGTCCGCGCCTAACAATGGGACTTGAGTTGATGAGCTGGAATGTAAGGAGGCTAAGTAACTTTACAAAATCATGTAAGATCATGGCTTATGTTAACAGATACAGAACAAATGTGTTTTTACATCGGGAAACGCATGCAAAAGAGGGGACATCCAGAGGCATTGCACCAATGTGGGGGGCAAACAGATTTTTTATTTCATACTTGGCCCAATCTAGAGGGGTCATGACGCTACTCCATAAATCAGTGAAGTTTCTCCTAAAAAATGGTATGTGTATCCAGGAGTTTAATGGCATCAAACTCCTGCTGGTCAACACTTATGCCCCCAACATAGATTCACCTGAATTGTTCAATGAAGTACCGTCTATCCTTATTGGTTTCTTGGATGTCCTGATCATCTGCGGGGGGGGGGGGGCGGATATACATCTAATCCTTGATCAAACCATTGACAGATCCGGTGTGGCCCCCAGAGCTAGATCTAGGGTAGCTCGGCAGCTTCTGGCCACATGAAAGACCTAGAATTGGGTGATGGTTGGCGCCTCTTATATCCACACTAGAGGCAATACACATTTTACTCATCAGTGCATGACAGCTCCTCCGGTATTGACACCTTCATGATATCCAACTCACTGATGGGTAGGGATGTGGACTCTAGGATATTTCCTCATACTCTCTGACCACTCCCCACTAGTACTCACTCTGAACACAGACAGATCTCCTGTGTCTCACAGTGCTTGGCAGTTCAAGTCTGAGGCACTTGGGGATATAGTATTTAAGGCAGGGATCCTAGCAGCCATTGAGATATACTTTGTGTGCAATAAGGCAGGGGCACTCTCTGCTGGTATACGATGGGAGACCTTTAAATTGTCAATCTCTAGAGAAGCCGGTGTCTTGAAGTACATCAGAAACGAAATCCAGCACTCAGAGGCCAGACTCAAATCCCTGGTGCTGGAATACTCCAGCTGTTGAGAGGCCGAGGGGGTGCCCTTATCGTGACTGAGCGCTCAGTCCAGGGAGGCCCTTGAGGCCCCCCTGTCCACGGAGGAGATCCTCACTCTAGTTTCCAACCTACCCAAGGGCAAGGTCCCCGGTCCTGATGGACTCACATCTGAATTTTACCAAGAACATGCCTCCTTGCTCATCCCTCTGCTTCCCGAGGTATAGTTGGAATCGCTTTGTGATTCCACCCTGCCTCCATCCCTACGTGAAGCCACCGTAACTATCCTGCTTAAGCCTGACAAACCTAGTAACAAATGTGGTTCCTATAGGCCCCTCTCCCTCATGAACATTGACAAAAAAATGTATGCCAAAGCTCTCGCCAATAGGCTTATCCTGCTGATGCCTCATTTGATCCACAAAGTTCAAGGGGGTTTTGTTCCGGGCCTATTTGATGTAATCGCCAGAATAGACCAGATGGCCGAGGCAGTGGTAGTGACACTTGACGCTCCAAAGGCATTTGACATGGTCTTGTGGGAGTACCTGTGGGTGGTGCTTGCAGAGATGGGTGTTGGCCCGGAAATGCTATGCTATATAAAACTGCTATACACAAATCCCTCTGCTAAAGTCCTGGATAATTCTTCTAAATCTCAACCCTTTGAGCTTGGCAGGGACACCCGCCAGGGATGCCCACTCTCCCTGATCCTTTTCGCCTTGGTTATTGAACCAATGGCGGATATGATCCACACCCTCGATGGTCACAAGGGGATCTGCCTGAGCGGACAACCTCTAATAGTCTCTCTCTATACTGGTGATGTCCTGCTATATGCAAGGGATCCTCAAACAAATCTAGATACCATACTCCAAGACATCATTCAGAAGGGGCGGGTGTCTGGATTCACAATAAATTACTCCAAGTCAGAAATGTTCCCACTAACGAGAAGCATTAAGCAGCCAACTGGGAGGTATCCTCTTCGCTAGTCCCCTAATGGGATCAAATACCTAGGTGTGTGCATCTCCGGTGCAAGTCCTCCCTCTTGAAAGACAACTATGAGGCTGTGGAAGATTATGTGATGATCAAGCTATCCAAATGGCGGGCTCTCCCCTTCACAATGGCGGGGAAATTATCCCTTGTCAAGATGGTGCTGGTACCCAAACTATTGTATATATTTGCCAATGTCCTTGTCTGGCCTGGTAAGCCCTTCTGAAAACTTCACAGATGTTGTGCTCAATTCTTATGTCATGCTGGAGAGGTCTGGAAAAAGCGGGTCAACATGACCACTCTGTACGATAAAGGGGGCTTTATGGCTCCTGATGTTGAACTATACTGGCTTGCTGCACAAGCCCAATATGTTTCCAACTGGTATTGTGTGGAATTCCAACCTCTGCATGATAAACTAGAGCACCTGGCGGCAGGAGAGTCAGACTTTAGGACACTCGTATTGAACGGTAGATATAAGGACAAATGTCAGTTTGACCCGGTGTCCTCCACGGTGCTTGCCTGGCGACTTATCTTCTCAAACAATACCACGACGCGTCCCTAATATAAATGGCTGCCACTCTGGAGGGTCACTGGGCTGGGATCCACTTGGGACACCACATTAATCATGCAATGGGAACGTCTCGGCTATAGAACTGTGGCTGACCTATTTGTGGATGGCAAACTCCACTGAAATGGCGCAGAGAACACACTGGCTCTGGAATTGAGCTCATGCAATATTCCAGGCTACGAGTGGCTGTGAAATCGCAGTGGCCATCGTACCCCGCAGAGTCCCTTGAGACTGTCGAGCTGGCATTTATTGCCAACTCCTGCAGAGGCCATCGCATCCTATCAACGCTCTACAAAAATACTTGTGAAAGCTCACTCCACCTTATCTCTACCAATACGCCAGGGCTGGTCTGAGGACCTGGGGATTGAACTCTCTGATACCCAGTGGAAGCGTATATGTGCACACTCAAAGCAGGTCTCCTTGAATTTCAGATTCAGATGCATACAATACAAATTGCTGAGCAAACTATATTACATCCCCGAAAAACTCAGGAAGATTTCCCAGGAAAGGGTGCATACCTGTCCTATATGCCGACTTAGCCCTGCCGACCACTTGCATATATTCTGGTCCTGTGTCCAACTGAGAGCATACTGGGACAGGATATCATTAACTCTCTCTCTGATGTAGTGGATGTCTCCCTTGAACCCATCCTGATGGTACCCCTATTTGGCATATGGGATAACCTCCTGAACAAAGGTCTTCGCTCATTTGTAAATACAGGTTGTAAGATTGCCAAGAGATGCACACTGTTGAAGTAGAAGCTTGTTACCTCACCCTGTCCCAAAACCTGGTTGTTAGCACTAATATGGGCCCAAAGCTGCGAAGAAATGTACTTGGACTCTCTACCTACTACCACCCGGCCAAGCAACTCCTGGACTGGGTCCCATTCCTACCTGGCGGCCCTTCTCCCAGACAAATGATCTTAT
Organism: Ambystoma mexicanum; assembly: GCF_040938575.1. NCBI lineage: Eukaryota > Metazoa > Chordata > Amphibia > Caudata > Ambystomatidae > Ambystoma > Ambystoma mexicanum. The sequence goes on along the minus strand of NC_090934.1, from coordinate 137,678,688 downwards.
GGTCACAGCAAGAATGACCCCATTCATTATCTCACCCCAACGCTCAATGTCGTCTTCACACCTGAACCACTGCAAGATATATCGCTGTCATGATGCACTGTATTTCTGTCTCTTTGTTGGTAAGAATTGACTACTGTAACCACTATACTCTACTAACTCTGCCAATAAAAAGAAGTACAACAAATTAAATAATCTACAGTAATCAAGAGATCCTGTGATCTGCAATCCTAACTCAATTCTCATGACACTGCTTGGGTTACCCGCGGGGAGGCCTAACAATTGTTGCAAACATTTCTTTGAATTGTCTCTAGGCACCTATAATTGCTAAAACCCCAAATGTCACACCCATAGAAAATTACAGCTGAGACTTTCATTTTGAAAACCCTGCAGGACATGTCTCATCTGAGGGCCCCATTCATTAAATACAATTTAGCTAAGCCCTTCAATCTAAGTGCTGCCCTCTCCAGCTGGTGTTTCTAATACGTGGACCATGAGCTGTAAAAGCCAAATCAATAAAAGTACAACATTGAAAGGAAAAGCTGAACTGGAACCCAATGACACTCTCCCCTCTTGCTCTGGCCCGGCCTGTCAACGCCCATGCAGTCAGGGGTAACAGAGACAAAGCCAGGGGTTACAGAGGTGCTGCCATGGGTAACAGAGACAAAGCCAGGGGTTACAGAGGTGCTGCCATGGGTAACAGAGACAAAGCCAGGGGTTGCAGAGGTGCTGCCATGGGTAACAGAGTCAAGGCCAGGGGTTGCAAGGATGTTAGGTAACCGAGTCAAGGCAAGGGGTTGCAAGGGTGTTGCCAGGGGTAGCCGAGACATGGCCTGGGCTTGCAAAGTTATTGCCGGGGATAACAAAGTCAAGGGCAGCGGTTGCATGAGTGCTGCCAGGGGTAGCATATTCAAGGCCAGGTGGTGCAAGGGTATTGCCTGGGGTATCAGAGACTAGGCCAGGGCTTGCAAGGGTGTTACATGGGGTATCAGAGTCAAGGCGAGGGGCTGCATGAGTGTTGCCAAGGGGAGCAGAGACAAGGCCAGGGCTTGCAAAGGTGTTACTGGGGTAGCAGAGTCAAGGCCAGGGGTTGCATGAGTGTTGCCAGGGTTAGCAGAGTCAAAGCCAGGGTCTGCATGAGTGTTGATAAATGTAGCAGGAACAAGGCCATGGCTTGCAATGGTGTTGCCAGGGGTAGAAGAGTCAAGGCGAGGGGTTGCATGACTGTTGCCAAGGGTAGCCGAGACAAAGCCTGGGCTTGCAAGAGTGTTGCCCTAGCTTGCAAGGGTGTTCCAGGGTTAGAAGAGACAAGGCCAGGACTAGCAAGGGTGTTGTCAGGGGTAGCAGATACAAGGCTAGGGCTTGCAAAGGTTTTGCCAGGGGTAGCAGAGACAAGGCCAGGGCTTACATGGGTGTTGTCAGGGGTAGCAGATAGAAGGCCAGGGCTTACAAGGGTGTTGTCAGGGGTAGCAGATACAAGGCCAGGGCTTGCAAGGGTGTTGCCAAGGGTAGCAGGAACAAGGCCAGGGATTGCAAGGGTGTTGCCAGTGGTATAAGAGTCAAGGTGAGGGGTTGCATGAATGTTGCCAAAGGGTATCCGAGACAAAGCCGGGGCTTGCAAGAGTGTTGCCCGGGCTTGCAAGGATGTTCCAGGGTTAGAGGAGACAAGGCCAGGACTAGCAAGGTTGTTGTCAGGGGTAGCAGAGACAAGGCCAGGGCTTACATGGGTGTTGTCAGGGGTAGCAGATACAAGGCCAAGGCTTGCAAGGGTGTTTCCAAGGGTAGCAGGAACAAGGCCAGGGTTTGCAATGGTGTTGCCAGGGGTAGAAGAGTCAAGGTGAATGGTTGCGTGATTGTTGCCAAGGGTAGCCGAGACAAAGCCGGGGCTTGCAAGAGTGTTGCCAGGGGTACAAGCGACAAGACTAGGACTTGCAAGGGTGTTGTCAGGGGCAGCAGATACAAGGCCAGGGCTTGCAAGGGTGTTGCCAGTGGTAGCAGAGTCAAGGCCGGGGCTTGCAATGGTGTTGCCACGGGTAGTAGAATGGCGACTTTTAAACGAGTTATATGCTAGTAGTACGTTTGTTCTCTTCTGTTACTCACGATCCACCTGCATGCAAAAATAACCGGTGAGTAAAAACATTCTGTGGCGATAATTTTTTTTAAAAAGATTCAAATTAAAAATTAACGATAATAATGTTATCAACCCACTGCCAACTTTTCTCCTCTATCTACACTTAGGGCCTCATTACGACCCTGGTGGAAGACCATTGTGCTATTAGCACCATGGTCCATGCCGGTAAATTACCAACTCCGCCATGGAGAAAGGGGGAATTACCCCCCCATTCCGAGGTTGGTGGGGCGGTAATTCCCCCTTCCGCCATGGCCCTTCCCCATTCCCATTTTTGCCCCATTGGTCTCAATGGGAATGGGGAAGGTGCTAAGTACGGTGCCGCAAATTGCGGCACCGTAATTAGCACCAAGGTCCCTTTGCGGGTCCCTGCTTTAACAGCTGGTCTACACCAGCCGTTAAGGTCGGGTCCTGCAAAGGGACCTCATAATTAGGCACTAATAGGTTAACGGCGCCGCAGCCTTTTACGGCGCTGTTAACCCATTAGTGCCTGGGTCGTAATGAGGCCCTTAATAATTAGTTCTCTTATCTAAAATATGCAGAAATTAAGCATTCAATTGATTTTCAGGTATTTTTAATTGTGTTTGTATAATTTGTATTTCTCTACATTATGGCCTCATTACAACCCTGGCGTTGGACCATGGTGCTATTAACACCATGATCCATGCCGGATTCCGCCATGGTGGATGGCGGATTTACCGCCCCATTCCAAGGTTGGCGGGGCGGTAAATCCCCATTCACCATGGCCCCTTCCCCATTCCCATTTTTGGCCCATAGGGCTCAATGGGAATGGGGAAGGCGCTAATTACGGCACCGTAAATTACGGTGCCGTAATTAGCACCAAGGTCGCTTAGCGCCTTGAACTTTAACGCCTGCAAAAAGCAGGCGTTAAAGTGTGAATCGGGCGTTAAGGGTTTAACGGCGCCGCAGCCTTTTACGGCGCCGTTAACCCCTTAACGCCAGGGTTGTAATGAGGCCCTTGGACTTTAACGCCTGGAAAAAGCAGGCGTTAAAGGGTGAATCGGGCGTTAAGGGTTTAACGGCGACGCAGCCTTTTATGGCGCCGTTAACCCCTTAACGCCAGGGTTGTAATGAGGCCCTTGGACTTTAACGCCTGGAAAAAGCAGGCGTTAAAGGGTGAATCGGGCGTTAAGGGTTTAACGGCGACGCAGCCTTTTATGGCGCCGTTAACCCCTTAACGCCAGGGTTGTAATGAGGCCCTTGGACTTTAACGCCTGGAAAAAGCAGGCGTTAAAGGGTGAATCGGGCGTTAAGGGTTTAACGGCGACGCAGCCTTTTATGGCGCCGTTAACCCCTTAACGCCAGGGTTGTAATGAGGCCCTATGTGTAACTTTATTGTCTGACAATAAATGGAGGAGCATAAATAACGTGATGCAAAATGAGGTGATCCTACGATTTTAAAAAACTCCTTTTATTTTTTCTACTGCACTTTCAAGATGCACAGCAAAGGACACTGTGTACTAAGACCACCTGCTTTTAGTCATTGTTCTACGTGGACATGCAGCTTACTGTAATGCAATATGTGTCTAAAATTGAAGTACTGCGTAAAACAAAGTCATTGCACGTCTAACGAGCATGTGTGCACTCCTCCATGCCCTGATTTGTAGCCTGACAAAATGGCAAAATGGGACCTGGGGAAAATAGGGGTGGCCTTGTCCCTCGAGCCACACCCTGTGTGTCCCGCTGGATAAGGGCACGAGCATGACATGGATTATTTACATGCACATCCGGGTTAAGAACTATAGAAGGAAATGCCTGGTGCGCACCTTTACTCCGCAATGCGGCTTCCTGCTCATACTGGAATTTCTCTTAGTATATTCGGGTGGTGCTTACTTTGCAAGTGATGTTCTTATGTTGATGGGAAAATATCAATAAGTTACCTTTTCCTTGTTAGGTACTGCACATGAGTGTGTTTAGATGGTGGCTGTCAATCCACGAATGCTGAGCGACTTCCAGGGATATACGTTCAGGGAATCCGCCTCGCAAACCAACAGGCAGGTACTTGGGCAAACGTTGGATGTTTGCATTACAGCAATTATTTGGGCCAAGTGTGTAAGTGTTGCTTTGTCAGAAATCTCTGAAGAGACTTGTACTGTGCCTTCACTGTGCCTTCACCTTTTCACCTCCACTCCTCTTTTCCTTCGCCCTCATACTTCTTACGGCACTTGCACGTTTTGAATGTTTGAAGACCTAGTAGGAAAGTTTCTGTTGTTTTCCCCTATACCTCCCCACTCCCCTGTCTTTTTTTTTTTTAGTTTGAAAACATTTTATTATGAGAAATCACATGCAAGATATTCAATAACCATTAATCATAAACAAGAACAAGTGCCATTATATAAATAAGAGATATCAGAAAAATTATTTAACAAAGTGCAAATGATTTACAACAATATCTGGTATGTGTAAAAAAAAAGGATATAATAAATATCAATGTTAGGACAGTTTTTCTGAAGTCCAGTTAAGGGCCTAGCAAAACCATTCTACTGAGGCAGTACAAGACTCTACTCTTAGTATAAGGCTGTACCACCTGAGTTCGGGGTAGCGTAGACAGAGCAGCCAGGCTTATTTTAGGTGGGAGAGAGGGCAGTAGATACAGTACAAATGAAATTGTCGTAAAGATGATCCAAAGAAACACTGAAACACTATGGGCCTCATTACAACCCTGGAGTTGGACCATGGTGCTGTTAGCACCATGGTCCATGCCGGATTCCGCCATGGTGGATGGCGGATTTACCACCCCATTCCAAGGTTGGCGGGGCGGTAAATCCCCATTCACCATGGCCCCTTCCCCATTCCCATTTTTGGCCCATAGGGCTCAATGGGAATGGGGAAGGCGCTAATTACGGCACCGTAAATTACGGTGCCGTAATTAGCACCAGGGTCCCTTAGCGGGTTGGACTTTAACGCCTGCAAAAAGCAGGCGTTAAAGTGTGAATCGGGCATTAAGGGTTTAACGGCGTCGCAGCCTTTTACGGTGACGTTAACCCCTTAACGCCAGGGTTGTAATGAGGCCCTATGTATTGTAAAAATAAAGGATTTATTTAAATACAGGTAGGCCCAGATAAATCTAGGGGTTAAGTAAGTACTGACACATTGGGCCTCATTACGACCCTGGCGCTAAGGGATTACTGGTACCGGTAAGGGTACCCGTACCGGTAATCCCTTAGCGCCTGATTACGAGGTCCCTTTGCGGGTTGGAGACTTTAACGCCTGCTTTTTGCAGGCGTTAAAAACCAACCCGCAAAGGGACCTTGGTGCTAAATCCGGTGCTGCGATTTGCGGCACCGTACTTAGCGCCTTCCCCATTTCCATTGAGCCCTGTGGGGCAAAAATGGGAATGGGGAAGGGCCATGGCGGCATGGGGAATTACTGCCCCGCCAACCTCGGAATGGGGCGGTAATTCCCCATTCCGCCATGGCGGAGTCGGTAAGTTACCGGCATGGACCATGGTGCTATTAGCACCATGGTCCAACGCCAGGGTCATAATGAGGGCCATTATATGGAATCACAATATAACACAACACTATACTTGAAAGTACACATACCCAAGTATAAACCTTATTTGGAACACCTAACAGTAGTTCTAGGGAAGTCAAAACCTTGTTATACACATTTAGTATAGGTCAAGCCTTTTCTTTGGGAGTAAACAACCAATGGTTACTTTTAGATTACTTTTGGTAATACAAGGACAGTAGGCCCTTCCAGTTGTACAGTGACTCTTGGAACAAATCACATAGACAGTCAACTGGACAATATACTTTTAGTGAATAGTGAAGCACTTATTCTAGGTGCAGTAAAAACCTATAACTACTTTTGTCATAACACACAGTTATACCAGGTGAATAAAACCTAAGGATGTAATATACAATTACAGATGCTTTGGAAATCAGGGAACCCCAGATTGAGGTAAGCAATAACTCTGGTAACTTGTTTTGGATGGCACACAGCTAACACAAGGTAAGTAAAACCCACTTACTTTAACTTCACAATGAAGGGAAAAGTAAAACCCAATGTCACACTTTACTGAATAGCTATTCTAGGTAGGCAACAACCTAATGTAGACTTATTAAGGACAGGCTACCAGCAAGTCAGGGGAAGCAAGACCCAGTTGGGGGACACTCATACAGTTATCCTAACAGGACTAACCTGGTGAAACCAACACTTGGAGGACACTCATACAATTACCCTACAGGAATAATCTGGTGAAACCAACACATTACTTTTGTAAAGAGGCCCAACCTAATCACAGGAGAGTAAAATACCTTCGCATCTACTTTCTTTACCCATACTTTTAAGAATAGTGCATCACACATTAAACCCTTTACAAGTAAGTAAAACACTTGATTTCTTTTCTAGGCAAAAGTCCCAATCCCTTCAAAGTCTTTCCCTTAGAGCATGAGTGTTCTCAGTGGCAGAAGGGGGGTCACTAGGACTAGTGACCAACAGGCAGTGTTAGAATAAGTTCTTTAGTAGCAGAAGTCAGAGTTCCTTAGGAAAACTGGGCAAACAGGTGAGTACTTTACTTCTAGGGTTAGAAGAGGGTCCAGGGGCTTCACAGAAGACACCCCAGCAAGATTCTAGCAGTGGGACTGGGTGTACTGGATGAGGGACCTCCCAATCACAGAAAACACCCCAAAGCTACACAGAAATCCCAACAGGCTTAAGGTAAGTATATACCCAAGCCAACACAGTACCTCAGCAATGAAGAAGAGATTGCAGCAGGAGAACTTCAGGTACTGCAGCCAAATACCCGGTCAGTGGATTCCTTGTCCTGGAGACTGAACACAAGACCTCAGAAGGGAATTTGCAGCAGGGATCGATGAAGAAGGCTCTAGGCAAGATTTCTCTCATGGCTAAATGCGGTTCTGCGGGTTTTGCACCTTTTCAAGGAGCACAGAAGCAACCAGAAAATCGTGGTTGAATTCTCATTGTTACAAAGGTCCAGCACTCTTGTGAGGGGACTTTTCAGACTCTTTTCGTGTCTCTGGAGATACACTAGGATGCCCATGAAGTTTCAGCGAGATTCGGAATTCGGAAGACCGTGCACCGCGCAGTGGCTGGAGGTCCCAGGGTATTGGGGTATTGCAAGAACGCAAGGTCGCAGCAACCCATGGGATGGCTCAAAATGCAGGTCTTTATGAGTCTAGTGGGTTTCACCAGGCTCTGGGTTCGGGTCAGCATTTTCGGAGACCCCAGGCCGATCGGAAGGAAGGGCTGCAGCAGGCTCCGGTTACACAGCAGGCTCTCCGGTCGCTGGAAATCATTCCTGCTGCTTTTCCTTCGTCATCCTCTTCGGTTTTCTGTTCCAGTGGTCGACATCACCTTAGCTTCCAGGTTTCCAGTATTTTTCAGGAATTGCAACACAACCTCTGCATTCTCTCCCCGCATTTTACAAGAAAGGGGTGTCTGACTGTCCAATCAGGACAGCCAACCCCCCCCACTGGGATTTGGCCCAGTTGAAGGAAGGCCTAAGACAAAGGAGGGGGAAGTTTTGGACTCCTCCCCCACTTCCTGTGCTTACAGACTGACTGGAGCCTGGGCGGGGTGTCCAGGGCACTCCCGCCAAAGACAAAACTCAAACAAAGGGATTTCCCACCCTGGGTGTCAGGGGAAGGAACAAGAAACGACAAGAAACACTAAAATGGCAGAAAAAGAAGACAGGGGCCATTTTGGTAAAATGAGCACCCTTAGGTGCCTTTACTGCAGCTGTGATTACAGCCCGTTGTAAAGGTACACCAAATTAGTAAAAGGTATCACTGCCACCAGCCATTGAAGGTAAGCTTGTCACTGTAACAGAATTGTTACAGTTTTAATGTGAAAGCGGATACATTGTATCTCCCCAGCAAATCAACATAAGGTGGGGTGTGCTGGGCTCACAGAACAAAATGTAAAAGGGATCCAAAGATCCTTTCTCCCCATGGGAACTGTAGTTCACTCAAGGTTAGCACAAGAAAGTTAAATGGGGAGCCCCTAGGGCAACCCAGCAACAACAGACACTTATTGCCAATAAGTTGTTAGACATGATAACTTTAAAAAGACACTATGGAGAGTCTTAAAAATGACACCCATAAAAAGAGTTAAAGATAAGGTGAGTGTGGAAAAAGGTTCCCACTCTAGAAAAGCAAAAAGTTCTGGAGTTGAACCAGGGAAGGAAGATTTACCAGCTCTGTGGAAATTTTACCTAACAATCAATAACGCAATATTTTTTGATATAAAGAGGGGGGTAACAAAATAAAAAGAACATAATGACAAACTATGCACATAACAAACCAGACAGACAGGATGGAACACAAACAGAAGGAAAAGTGGGAGGGAATAAAGAAATATGCAATGATAATATTAGTGGCAATTTGTATTAGATAAGAAATCAAGAAACAGCTGCCATTTCAAGTTATGTTTGCATAGTAGAGCAGGAGAGGAAGCTACACAGTTTTGTAGCCTATGGATGTTACAAATGTTATTCCACCAAAACTTGTAATGAATGCGTTGCATATTTTTCCATTAGTAGTAATGGTTTGGAGTGCAACTATGAGACATAAATCAAAACGTTTTTTGTGTGCTCATTGGTAATTGCAGCTTGTAGGAGGGAGCTCCCAAAGATGAGGAAGTCAAAACAAAAGTCTTGCTGTGTTTTAAAAATGTGTTTGATCGTTTGCCATACCGAAATCCAAAAGGATTTAACATGTTGACATTCAACAAACATATGTTTAAAAGAGCCTGAGAGTAGAGAGCAATTCCAGCAGAGGTCATTTGGTAACAGGCCACATTTCAAAAGAGAAGCAGGAATAGTAAAGGCTCTATAAAGGAAAAAGAATAGGGTTTGGGTTAGACTGGCTGACGAAGTAATTCTCGAGATGCATTTCCACTGTAAACGCCAGTCATATGGAAGTTCCGGCAATGTACAGTCGTCTTTCTAATCATTATGTAGCGGATCAGGCTCTGGAGTTGCTATCGGAGATTTATAAAAGAAAGATACAGTACAATTCTGTTTTAGTATATAAAACAATCTTAGTACATCGGGTGTGTTGGAGTTATGAATAAGTTGATCAGAATTTAAAAACAGAAAGCATTAATAGTCAAGTATTGTTTCATGGCAGATGCAGGAAGATGACATTTGATAGCAAAGTTTTCAAAAACAATAGGAACATTATGTGAGAACAATTGGTTACAGTATTTAATATTTCTAGATATCCATGGGTTTTTCAGGAATATAAGAACATCATCCGCGTGTGTTGCTCTTTTAATATGAAGGTTTTGATATTGTATTCCTAATATACTATAATTTTGTCTGATAGTCTCTAAAAAGGGCTCAAGAGCTAAAATGAAAATGATTGGAGAAAGGGGGCAGCCTTGACGTGTTCCTCTGGACAGAGGGGAAAAAGGCAGAAAGTTGTCAGTTCACAAAAATTGCAGATTTGGGTATTGAGTAAAGTACGTTAATCAGGGATAAAAAAGGAGATCCAAAACCATGCCATTTAAAGGTTTTAAATAAAAAATCCCATTCAACTCTACCTTTTCGGCATCTAAGGCTACTGCAGCATGAGGATCCTTGGATTGATATATTAAATCAATAATATTCAGGAAAAGTCTAATGTTCGAGGAAGATACTCTACCTTTAACATATCTAGCTTGATCTTGTTTAAGAAGTTTAGGAAGAAATGGGAGGAGTCTATTGGCTAAAACCTTCGCATAAATCTTACAATCGGTATTGATCAGGGAAATTGGGCAATAACTTTGAGGGAGTTCAGGGTTTCTCTTGGAATTAGGAAATACAATAATCATGGCTTCAAGAAAAGAACCGTGGGCTTTCCCTTCTGATATAAAGTGAGAGAAAAGATTACTGAGTTTAGGAACTAATAAGTTGGAAAAATGAGAGTAGAAGTCTATAGGAAAGCCATCAGGACCAGGAGCTTTGCTTTTTTTGAGAAGTTTAATGGCTTGGAGAATTTCAGCAGGGATAATGGAACATTAAGAGAGTTGAGATCTATCTGGGGATAAGTATTCCTAGGTGTGCTAAGTAGAAAATCGTCGATAGAGGTATTGTTGGAAGAAGCCTTGGAGGAACACAATTTAGAATAGAATTTTGAGAAAATTGAAGAATATCTGTATCAGAGCATTTTCTGTTTCCTAAGTGGTCTTGTAGGGTGACAACTCTGGCCTTTTCTTTTATGAATTTGAGATAGGAGGCTAAAGATTTGCTAGCCTTATTGGAAAGTTGATAGATTTTTTATTTATATTTGAGCATATTTGCACAAGAGTATTGAGTAATAATTTTATTATATTGGAGTTTTAACTTTAAGACTTCTCTAAAAATCGTGGGTGAATTAGTACTGGCGAATTGAATTGCTACCGGTTTTAGCTGTCTAAGAATGGATTACGACTCTTGTTTCAGTTCTTTCTTTTTATTGGCTACAAATGAGATAATGTTACCTCTGAGAACTGTCTTATAACAATCCCAATTATTAGTAGTGGATGTATCTTGATCTTCATTTTCAGTGAAATAATTATTATGTTGCTAGGTGATAAAGTGTGTGAGTAAAACATTGTTCAGTAGACTAATATTGAATCGCCATCTATTAGGGTTTAGGATCACTGGGAGATTGTAGTTGGATGTGAACAGGAGTATGATCAGAGATTGTAATGGATTCAATTTGGGCTTTTAGGAGAAGGTTTGCCATGGAGTTGGGTATGAAAATATAATCCAGTCTTGAAAAAGATTTATTGGGTGCGGAGTAAAAGGTAAAATCAGAATCAGTGGGGTGAAGTAAGTGCCATGCAGCGCTAAGGCCCAGTTCTGATATAAAATTGTTGAATTGTTTATGAAAATTAGAATTGGTAAAGCGGACGCTAGATTTCCTATCCAAGAAGGGATCTATAATTTGATTTCAGTCACCACAAACAACAAACAATTAAATTATGGGGATTGGTTTGTAGCATGTGATTTCTGAGCTGCCTACAAAAATTAGTATCAGGGGATGTTGGGCCATAGATGTTAAGTATGGAGTAGTCCTTGAAGTTAATCGATAATTTGCGCAAAACCCATCTTCCCACATCATCAGATTCGTTTGAAAGTATGTTGCATTTAAGATGTTTACTAACTAAAGTAATGGCTCCAGTTCTTTTTCCATTTGCAACACTAGAGAACACCTGACCAACCCAATGTTTCTTAAATTTGGTTGTGTCTTCATTGGAGAGGTGGGATTCTTGAATGCATGCAAATGAGGGTTTCAATCTGTTTAGATGAGATAATACTTTTTGTCTTTTGATTGGATTATGAAATCCTTTGATGTTCCGAGATACTATGTTGAGCGACATGAAAGTGCAATAATGAATCCATGAACCATATTATATATAGATAAACAAAGGTGGCAAAAGAAAGGTTGCAAACCTTTTGGTACCAATAGATTAGAATGATATAGCATTTTATTACAGGCAATAGTAATGCATCTAGCAAAACAGATGAAGATATAAAGGGAGAAAGACATAAGGTAAGGGTACACAACAGAAGAGTGTAACATGGACTTAGATAACATTGAGTCATCATAAAGGATTGCTGATACAGAGGTGGCAAAAAACAGAAGCCAAACCAGTCCATGCCAAAGTAAAAGAATAATATGATGGGGGTTGGGGGGTGAAAAAAGAACTAGGCACGCCGAAACCCTGCTCCCCCTCCCCTGTCTTGATGCGCCTTGAAACACCTTTTGACTATATAGGCGCATTCCAAACCTCCAATAAATAAAAATAAAATAAAATGTAAACAAATTAGTTAAGACCCAGTTCTCATCCTACTCTTGATTACACATTGCTTGTTCCTGCAATGGCTATACAGTTACCAATTCTAATTACCTTAACCTTTCTTCCAAAACATCTATGCATCTATCTGTCTATCTCTGTATCTATCTCTATCTCTCAATCTATCTTTCCTGTCTATTTATGTATCTATCTGTGTGTCTATATCTCTCTTCTATCTTTATGTATATTTCTATCTTTTATCTTTGTATCTGTGTATCGATCTACCTATCTATCATTGTTTCTATCTTTGTCTGAATCTCACTATGTATCTCTCTACCTTCCAATCTGTCTAACTATCCATCTCTGTATCTATCTATGAATATCTCTCAACCTCTATCTATAATATCTATTTATCTATCTATTACTGTATCCTTCCATCTCTGTAACTAGCCTTCCATCTTTCTCTGCCTCTCAACATGTATGTCTCTGCCTACCTGTCTATCCTTCTACCTCTCTATCTCTCTCTAGCTCTCTAACAATATCTATATTTCTGTCTGTATGTCTCCGTATCTACCTCCCTATTTAACCCTCTACTGATCTTTGTATCTCTATCTGTGTATCTTTCTATCCATCTGTGCACCTGTCTATCTTTCTGTCCATCTGCAGGTGTCTTTCTATGTAGAGGGTGCATATAAACCTCCTCTTCTTTTGCTGGTACACAGTTCAATGTCCTCCATTCTTTGGAGAGTGGTCTATTAATAGAAAGTGGTAGTGTGGGCAGGAAATCAAGATCTACAGAAGAAATCAAAGTTGCTGAGCATGGCATAAAATTGGACATTTCATTCACGAGACTATAATTATAATTGCTTATTTATAAAATGCTTAATACCCAGAGGTTTCTCCGCACGGACCCGGGGATCGAACCTGTGTTGCTCAACATCATCTTGTGAGCATGGCCCTAGGACATGGGGGGGAGACAGGGAGGACCAAACCCCCCACAATTTTAAGTGGGGGGGATTGAATGGCATTTGTCCCCCCCAGAATAAAAATGTTTGTTGAGTCGGGTTGTGCACAAACCCAGTGCACTGCACTGCACTGCACTGTGTGCAATTGCAAACTTCTGCAGGCTGCTTCAGCCGTCGCTGCGTGCGTGCAAAAGTAAAAGTTCTTCTGTAGACTGTCTGCAGGCTAAAGGTACATTTATTTCTTTGCGGCTCACTCATGCGTGACGCACACCTGCGCATTTGGAAAGTGCCCAGGCCGCCGGGAATCAAGCTGCACGTGCCCCTGCGCAGTGCGCTGCTGTGCAGCCTCAGCCTGCATTTTTTCCAGAATGAAGGGAGCAGCCACGCAGCAACACGGGCTCTCGTCATGCTGGCTGAGAACTAGATGGCTGGGAGCGAGCCTCTGCTGACAGCGTTACCGAGGAGGAAGAGAGAGACAGAGACTCTACTCAACAGCTAGGAGCTACCTAATTTAAGTCAAGTGTCCTGTATGTGTGTGATGTTTTGTTGGCAGTCGGGCCCTGCTGGGCAGATACAATAGTCGTTTCCTAACTTTCCTGTTTGAGAAGCATGTGTGTGTCACATGCTTCTCAAACAGGAAAGTTAGGAAACGACTGTTGTATCTGCCCAGCAAGGCCTGACACGACATCACACACACACACACACACAGTGTGTGTGAATGTGTGATGTCGGTGTCAGGCCCCGCTGGCAGATACAGTAACGTACTGCGCACCCTTATACATGGACCTGATGATTAGTTTTTTATATAGCGCTTTCATCTAAGCACTTTACATAGGACGTATTTAGATACATTACTATTGTTACCCAATCGAAGTTGGTACTTAATTGATCTCAGCAGGATGTCAGGCTTGTTGGCCTTGCTGGTATTTGGACCTATACCCGCACATCAAAAAGACTGATCCCTGCTGCAGAAGCATTTAACCCATTGAGCCAGTTTGCTGTCTTTTTCGCTGTTTTCATTCATGGGGTGATATCTTTTAAACAAGTGTGGGATCCTTGTTTGTCCTGACCCAGTTTTTTGGACTGCTTTGTATTACACTGACATTTTTCTCACAAAGGCCAGCAGTTTCCCAGCCTGGGCCTTATACGAAAACACGAACACGTGAAACTGTCTCTATTGTCCACTATGCTTCCATAGTTTTCCTCACTATGGGGGTTTGCTTTCTGCTGAATTTTAATATTTCCACCCTTATGCCTCCATAAGAATATCTGGGACCGCCAACTAGGCGGGCACACCTATGCTGGTGTCCCTTGCTAGGGGGGTTTCAATGCTGGCGTTCAATGTTCAAGCTTAACCTCATTGCTATTTGCATTACCCTGCCTTCCGGAACCTGTAACTCTTTTACTCCCTGGCAAATAAATTATAATCTATTATGCCATGCCTTTTCTGTGTGGTTGGATTGTCGAATAATCCCTCCCTATACCATGCCCCAATAGCCAGTGAAGGGTGCCCCGTTCATTGCTTCTGGGCGCTGGAGTTGTTGTTGATGCTTGGAATATTACCTTTCACGATCAGCTTGCGAGCATTAAATGATATCCGTGATGCTTATTTGCCCTTACCCTTAAAATGCAGCTGGTTACATACGATTTATTTTAGTTGGGGGGGAAAAAGAAAAGCTGACCAAAACATGCATGTAACCTGCGGTTTCTATAGATTCATGAGAAAATTATGCTTAAATCCTTCTGCTTTGGGGACAAGTGGGGCATAGCATGACTAATGCATACTGCCACATTTTATATAGCGCTTCTATATGCCGTAATCAGACCACTTCTAAGTGCTATAAACCGGGGTGTCCTTTTAACGCCATTTTATTTTATTGCTTTTTGTTTGTCATCATTAATTTAGGGGTGCAGTTTGTACGTGGATAGCATCGCGTTGTGCCGCACTCTAAACCACTTCCCCAAAACACTATTAATTACACTTCAATGGTGGGGCCACTCAGCGTGTGACCTGGATCCAAACCTGTGACACTCTACAGTTTTTAGCTTTGGGGCCAATGCGTTGCTCCGGGGCTTTTTCCCCCAGCCCATCTCTAGCAACTAAACTACGCCTTGCAGGCCCCTTTACTGACGCTATCTCTGTAAATGAAACATGCGTGTTCATGGTAACGGGGACCCGTCGGCCCTTTAACACTTACCAAAACTTCTCAATTCTGCTGTGACGCTTGCGACAACCGGGCTGCGCGTTTTCATGCACCTCTGCTGCCTGTGCTCTTGACGCGGCTTACCAAAGGCCCTGTGTCCGCCTTCTTTAGTCTGCTGACTAGACCGTTGGCCGGACTACTATCCTTTCCACTTCTCCATGTGCTCTTTGTAATGCTGAAAATGATCTTATTGCGACTGTTGCCTCGATTTGCTTCCACGCTCAGTCTGATGAATTGCAAAATTTTTCTGTGTTCACTTCAAACTTCCAACTTGCCGTATTTCGATTCGCTGAAAAAGAGGGAGAGAAAGAGAGAAAGAGAGAGGAAGGGGCAGTTTGAAGTTGGAGAGGTATTTAAAGCGAGAACTCACTTGGAGAAGAGGGGGCAGGGGGCTAAGCACAATGTCCATATCCTGGTTCATTTGCTCACTGTTTTCTTTTTCTTAATTTTGTTCTGTTTTTTTTTTCTTCTTTTCTCTTGTTTTATACAGTGATGATATATATAATGCAACACGTACCACTATTTTAGTTTTGTGAAAAGTCGAGTTCTTTGACAAAAACATAATAAATAAATTAATAAATCAAAGACCCCAAGGTGTCACCTTTTTCCCCCAGATTGCATGTGTCTCCTACGCCCCTGCTTGCGAGCACGTTGCCCCTGAGCTATCCTCGCGAGCTACGCTCTTACACTCTCAGGTTCTATATGGTGAGCAGAGCAGCGGGGTAATTGCTCAGCATCGTCTTGCTTCCAAGGTGAGCGTGTTGCCCCTGAACTATCCTCCCAAGCTATGCTCATAAAGTCTCCGGTTGTATATAGTGATCAGAGCAGAGGGGTAATTGCTCAGGATTTGAAAAGAGAAGAGCATATAAAAGGAAAATGTGACCCCATGGGAAAGAGCGTCAAAATGAGTCTGAGAATTGAAGGGTTCGTATAGGGCATCACTTCCAGGTCCAAAGGCCGACTTCCCAATATGTCTCTTCCGCAGAGCGCTAAAAGTTGACCTTTGTAAAGTCAACTTTCTATTTGAAAGTCACTTCCTAAATGTCAGTCATTTCCAACGCTGACCCTGTTTTCTTTTTTGTTTATGTTAAAGTTTTTTAGTAGCACCCTTAACCCCTACCATGCTCCTAGTGTATGTACTTCTCTCTTCTTGATCACAAGCTCCTTATTCGCCAGCCTTAACCCTTACAACCAACTCGATTCCTTATATTGGACTACTTTCGGCTCCGATTGCATTTTGGCAGTGATTTAAGTGGCTTAGGAAATCGGGGTTCTTTGGGAGTCCAGGTGGTGGCTGTCGGCATACAGCTTCCCCGCACGTATTGTTATTGTTGTTATTGTTATTTTGCATTTATATAGTGCCTTATATACCATTGGTATGGTCTGAAGGTGCTGGTAGGTTGAACGCCCTTGGGAACCGAAGTTGAGATCAGTAGAGAGAGTAGAGGGAGTCAAAAGGTGCGTGTGAGCACCGGGTATGTGTGCAGCTCGTGCAGTATTCGTGTAATAGCTGCTTCTTAGCGGTAGGTGTGGTGGTTGAGAGATCAGGAGTATGTGTTCGTTCTGGCAGGATTTATCCAGACCGAGTGTGGCTGCGTTAGGCCTGAGGAGAACGCCTGGCTGGGGGGTGTGAAACCAGCAGTGTTTAGTTAGAATGATGTGGAGTGAGCGGCGGATGTTGGTATGAGAACAGTAATACCGAATGGTGTCATAGTATCTCTGTGTTCTAGTTGAGTGGTGATGTAAAGGAGAGAGTAAGCGTGGTGGTGTGATATGATGGGTTATATGCTCTTTCAAACGTTCTCTGCATTCCAAACCATTACTATATACGTCATGCAATTCTATGCGCTCCAGTCTGTTCCATGCACTCCTATCCACTCCATGTATCTGAGTATGCTCCATACACTCTGGTCCGCTCCACGCACTCATGCATTCCAGCCCACCCCGCGCGCTCCAGTCCGTCCCGCGCGCTCCAGTCTGCCCTGCGCATGCATTCTTGTCTGCCCCACGCATGCACTCTTGTCTGCCCCACGCATGCACTCTTATCTGCCCCATGTTCTTTGCATTCAGCACTTCTACGTACTCATCTATTCTACGCACTCACCAGTACTGGATGCAATCTGTGCTCGTGTATGTCCATCAGAGCATATTAAGCACGCCATCGTGATGAATGCAAGTCAGCCTGTGTGCTCACTGGCTCAATTAGGATCATGCCAGGTGCTTGTGTGGCGGACTGAGGGAGCCCTGGCAGAGCCCCGTCTCATCTGAGGTTTTTGGTGACTGCCAGGGCTCGAAACTGACTAACCCTGGCCCACTTAAAGACCTGCATTTTGGTAGGTTGATTTTGGGTTGGTCGACCTATGGCAGGCTCGCGTACCATTTCGGAAGATACAGCAGGATGACTGCAGGCTTCATTATCAAATTGCATTACTCTGAAATCTGCATGGTCGCCTCTATTGGTTAGCAGTCACGTGCTCCCTGGACAAGCTGTACAATGGGTAAGAACCCAAATCTCCCAAAGCACTGCCAGATGCATCCCAGGCTTTCTGATGACACTGCAGCTCCCTGAAATGAGTGGTTTTGCATGCTGGCACTGTACAAATGAATCAAAAAATTTTCAAAAATACTGTCTTACTTGTTGCAGCAGGAAATACAGAAAGCAAACTGTCCTTACAGAAGTGTGTACGAAATCTAGCCTACCACACTTAAGCGTTCTCGTTCATGCTTCTTTTAGGTTTGAAGAATGGACCAGTCCATCGCCATCCAGGAGACGCTTGCCACAGGAGAGACATGCTTAATCGTATCCTTTTTCTGTATTTACTTTAAAAATGGTTAATCAAATTATGAGAAGCCTCTACCCATAAAGACATCGCTGCTTTGAATCTAAGACCTGTAGAGAGGAGGTTTTACATCTCAGAAGAATTATAGAACTCATAATAACATTGTTTTCTTATTGTTAGGACACCACCTACCTGGCAGTCTTTGAGGGGGTCCCCGGGTCTCGGGCGACCTTGGAGACTGTATCCCCGTTACCGCTGGGGGGGCCCACGGGTGCACGGAGCACCGCCCCGCGTCAGCACATCTCGCCTGCTCCTGGGCGCTGCGCATGCGCGGTCAGGCGGCGGCGCGGAGCTTGCGTGGCAAGCCTCGCTTTCGCGCCGTGGGCGCGCGCGGGGAGGCGTTGCGTGCCAGGCCTCGTTTTGGCACGGACTTCCTTATTATGCGGTCGGGTCGAGAGCAAGTCGCGTCTCAACGCGGCTTGGTTCCCGACCCGTCGTATCGCTCCGTGTGAGTCCTGACACGTTCAGCACCTCGCATTTCCCCTGCCCTGTTGGGTAGGGCCCCTGTCTTGCCTACTTTCCTGCCTTGTTGGGGGGTTGTTTTCTGCCCTTCTAGTTGCTCCTGCCCTGGTTTTGCCTTAGTCCTGTCCTTTCCTGATCCCTTCCGTCCAGCCCTTGCTCTGCTCCCTGTGTCCCCCTCCTTGTCCTTGGCCCAGTTTTCAGTCCTTTCCTACCTCCAGGTGGTCCTGTCCTGGGCTCACCCCGTGCTCCTCTGCCTGATCCTAACTGCCTGTTTGCCCCTGCATCCTCGTCCTTCCTTCCTTCCTGGTTTTCCATCCGGACCTGAACATCCACCAGACCTGTACTTCGACGGCCTTCCCTGTCAGTGCTTGCACTGTTCTGGCGCCACATTAAGATCCAGGGAAGTGCCTCATTTGTGGCGTCAGGAGTTGGTTCCCCTTCAGCTCTGTGCCATTAGGGCGGGAGTGGGGCTGACTTCTGGCGTTACCTCTCTTCGGATTACCACCAACCGACAGCCTGGCAACTCCTCAACGAACACCTCCTGGAAACACAGGTACGCAACGTCCCAGGGACGTATATCTTGACACTTATACGGAAATTCATGCCAGAATCCGCCAACTTGTAAGCGCTGTAATGACATGTATTTTCATTATTACCCAATTCTGATACTTAATTTATCTACCCCAGAAAGTTTAACGACTAGGCCTCTTCACGAGTTGGGTGGTAGCCCTTAAATGCAGCGGTAACACTATTTCCGCCGCATTTCAGGGTTCATCCAAACATGAGTTGGCAGCATTTACTTCCAACTCTAAGCTGGGGGTAAATGTGCCGGAAAAATGGAGATGTATTAATGCCATTACCGTGCGGTAATACCGCCGGCGGTAATTGGACCAAAAATTCCCCATTGGGTCCAATAGACCCAATGGGGGAATGGGGAATACCCATTACCGGCCAACCCTTGATCCAGCGATAATAGCACTGGATGGGTGGGCAGTAATGCAAATACAGTTGAGCCCAACTCGTGATGAGGCCCTAAATCTGCTGGAATACCGCCAACTCAATTACCGGTACCACCACTTGGTCCAGCGGGATTACCGCTGGATTACAAATTCCGGTGTAAGTCCCCATTTCTTTTAGTCCGTTGGACTCAATGGGGCATTTTCGGTGCAATTACTGCAGAGGTAATTCCGCCACGGTAATTGCCCCGAAAATGGACGTGAAAGTTGGTGGATTTACCTCCAGCTTACAGCTGGAGGTGAATCCTCCAACTTTCCACCGGTAATGCGGCAGTAACAGTATTATCGCCACATTCTTACCGCACCGTCCAACTCGTGATGAGGCCCTTAAGTCAGCCGTGCTGCAAAGTGCAGGCTGCGTTCATGTCAGAGACCGACGCTTTACCTGTGGGTTGTCCACACTTGTCCACATGCCTCAATCTTTCTTTCCATGCACAGGCATGTGGCACTTCATACTTCAAGCACTTTCCTAAAGTGCTAGGAATGGATTGCACCCACTTCAGAATGAGAGTTGTAGCCAGGCATCTTCCCTTGCGTAAGGCTGTGTCCTCACCCTACAGCACTTGAATGGCTTCCTCAGCTTTACTAGTAGGCAAAGGACTGAATATTTCAATGTTCAATGTTTTATAGTAAATTATAACTGTGTGTTTGCATACATGCCAGCGTGCCCCAATCCCTATGCGTGATCGTAATGTAGTCTTGTTTCTGGCATTGCATTCTGGAACTTTGAGTACTGGATTCATAATGGGAAAATGCAGGAGTACAAGTTCCAGAATGCAAAGTAAAAACCAGGACCAGCGTCTCCTGAATGGAGCGAGACATGTTGGCATTTATGCTGCCAGTGCTGGGCTTGCGCACTGTTAATGGTGGTGAGATTTCGTAATGTTTCTTTTTCAAACTGCAACACATGACGATTTTGAACTTGGTTCCTTGACTTTGGGCCCAGGCTGTAGAAGGAATCCTCCTGGGTCAAGGCAGCAAGGAGAGCCGGCTCCTGGGTCTCGTGGAGTGCGATGACGAGGCTGCGTGAGTGTGTTTTACATCCTCCATCTTGATATGCAGTAGGCATAGCCAGTCATGCAGTGACAGTTCTATACCTGAACCATTGCATGTCACTAAACATGCTACTTTTTCCATGCATGTCTCGCTTTCATCTCAAACTAACAGGTGTGTTATTGCACTAATGGCACTCGTATTAAAAATGCAATGGACATCATAAGCACACACATCACGTGCTAAGTGGCTGTATGCATTGCGTTTTCATACTTCCCTCTTTCGCTCTAATATGCTATATATATTGCACAGACTTTTGCGTTGAGCCACAATGGAATTAAGTAACGGCAGGTTAGGCACTAGGATTTGACTCAACTTGCGCTTCCCTCTGTGTTTCCTTGGGTTTGTGCAGTTATCATTGTGCTGCGAGGTTGCCGGTGGTTGTGGTGTTGGCCACACCTCGTGTGGTATCCGAATTGTGTTTTTTGCTCGGTTACCTTGCGCTTCAGATCCTTAGAGATTCTTGATTTCGTGGTTCATAGTGTTAAGTTTGATCTTTAAGATCATTCTTACTGTGGTCAGCCAACACGTGTTTCTACCCCTCTGTGTCTTTATCAAGGCTACTATTCTTTTCAGTGCTTCTGCAGATGCAGGTTTCGGGGGCTCTGTTTCCTGGCGTCCCCCATGTGTAGGCCTTGGGTTGGGTTAGTCTGGTCGTTGGAGTTGGGTGATCTCCTTTCGGTGTTCTCTTCGGCATTAACCCATTCAGCACCATGGTTTCATACAAAATCAAGCAACTCCCCAATTGATTTTGCACTTTTTATTCTGCTACACACCTTCACCCACCCACACCGGTGTTACAGATAGCATAATACACACTGCGGATTTTCACACAATAATGAGCATCTATTGATCTATTGATTTTGTCTCACATTTATCTTCATGGAGTAGTCCAGTTTGGACTCAATTTACACATCCTGTTTGTGAAGTAATTAGCATCTTTGAGAGATTTCATTCTGGAAGTTCTGGCAGTGTAATGTGAGTTCAGATTTTTAAAATTTGAGCCTAGCTTCTAGGATTCCATCATAGCAAAAGTTTGTAAAGTTAGGCTGGAGCGATGAAACTACTTTAGTTTTGCCAGAAGAGATCAACTATGTGTTATCTGCATGCATGGAACAGAGGTTGGCAGAGGCTCCGGAGGAGTGATCCCTGCACTCCCGGTGTCTGGCCTACTCGGCAATCGTCTTCAATTTTGGCAGAGCCAGACACTGGAAGGAGATGGATCAAGGTTTGGGGTTAGTGGTCTGGCTGCTGGATAGGTTGTGTCGGGAAGAAGTGTCCTTGGGTTGGCCAGTCTTTTAGGGAGCCAGGCAGGGGAATTGACTTTTCCAAAACCTGCATTACCTGCCATGATAGACCACCTGGCCTTAGACGGCCAGACGTGACGGCTTCCCTGATATTCTCTCTAAACACTAATAAGGCTTTTCTCTTATTGTAAATAATTGAGCACAATGGTTGAAGATGGCTTCCTTTAGATTGTATATGGGTGAGCAGAGCGTTTAAAGATACCTATATTTGGTGTCCCCCAAGGATCCCTCCTTGGTCGCCCCCTCTTCTCCCTCTTCACTTCTCCTCTCTCTGTCCTCATTGCATCGTTTATCCTTTCCATGTCACTTCTACTCTGACAACTCGCAAATCTTTTACTATTTCTTCTCTTTCTCTCATGATTTTCACAATATTCTTTCCAACTGCCTTCCTGCTATTCAGTCTTGTTAACCTCCCACTCTCATCACCGTAGCTCCTCCAAGAGACTGAAGTTCTTTTCTTTCCTCCTTCTACCGTTCCCCACGTTTCCTCCCCTTCCCCTTTTCTCCCCACCTTCCTCCCTCCCATTTCCCATGTCTGCCAGGAACTCAGGAGTTCCTTTGGATACCTGTTTCCCTTTTCCCGCCTCTCAGATTGTCTCCATAGCTCATACCTGTTGCTTCCATATCCTTAACATTCGTCAGGCTCGCCCTGTCCTTTCTTTTCACGCAACTAAACTCCTAATTGTTTCTTTGTATTCTCTTGTCTGGTCTATTGTCCTGCCCTTCTGGTGGTGAGCCTTCCCACATGTCCTCTCACACCTCTTTGTTCAATCTATAATTCTGCTGTTCAACTCCTCTCCAATCTTCCTCCCTGTACATCCATGATCCTTTCTCTTCTTTCTATCTTTCTCCTGCCCTTTGATTCCCATCTTTCTTTGCATCATCTTTAAATGTCATGGTACCTCATTACACGGTAGGCGGTAAGGGATTACCAGCATCGGTAAGGGCACCGGTGCCGGTAATCCCTTATCGCCCTACTACGAGGTCCCTTAGCGGGTCCCTTCCTTAACGCCTGGTTTTAGCAGGCGTTAAGGAAGGGACCCGTTGAGGGACTTCAGAGCTAATAACGGGCCCGCTAGTAGCGGGCCCGTTATTAGCTCCATCCCCATTCCCATTGAGCCCTATGGGGGCTCAATGGGAATGGGGAATGGTTCCCGGAATGGTCGGAATGACCCGGTAAGTCCCTATTCCAGAAACACGGACCCGGAATGCGGTAATAGCGCCATGGCTACAGCCTACCGTGTAATGAGGCCCATGGTCTTGCCCAAATCTATATCCCCAATCGCGCTCTGAAACACTTGTGTACGAGCGCAATAGAAATAAAATATCAATATCAATATCTCTTCCCTTATTTCCCTATCTAAGCCCACCTCGTCCTCTTCATTTAGGGCTCACCATCTACTTTCCATTCCAAAACATCCCTTTGCCCAGTCCCAATTTTGATCCTTTGCCCTCCTCGCTCCTAGCCACTGGCCCACTTTCTCTCCAGTCATCTACCTCTTTTCATACTTTTTGTACTCGCCTTAAAGCTTACTCTCTTTTCCTTCTAACTCTGAAACTCCTCCTTTGCTTGTTAATGTACTATTCATGTTTTTCATTTGATGGTTCCGATCGTCCATATTTGCTCAGCTCTTTCGCAAACATGCTTTATAAGCCTAAATAAATACAAATATCTCTCATTGGTAAAATGATGCCATATGGCAAAAGGGCAGGCCAACATGCCAGTGTGAGCCCGTTGCTTTGGCCAGCTTGATAAGTTACTGCACCGTGTTTCTGGTAGTTTTGACCAATGTTACTAACCAAATATGCTTCAAAATCCACTATTTGCAACTATACGCCCAGTAAGCTAAAGGAAATGTATCCCAAGCAAGAAGACTGCTGCCCGCAATGCAACTGTGAAAATGCAGCGTGCTGTGGAGGGTTCCATGTAATAATGTCCCCTCAAAAATATCGCCATGCAAAAATGTTGGGGAAAAATTGCCATTTTTTGTGGGAACATTATTGCATGGAACATGCGGGGGGACACCCCGCAACCCCCAAACCCTTTTATTTATTTTTTTTTTTTTTTTGCTTCCCCTGTCCCTATATATATATGGTCACCCATATAATATCGCCACAACCTTTTCCCGGCGATATTATATACGGCGACTATATATATGGGGATAATATTACCCAATACCCTGTGGAGCTGCCCCGGACACTCAGAGTTCGGGAGTCCGGTCTATACTGCCATGGCAGAAGTGATTGCTAAACAACTGTGCCCCATGAGGGCCCTTTTTGGGATCTGCTGCTCCGTCCCAGAACAGCGTAAAAGATCCTTCCTGAATATGGGATGTATGATCGCCAAGAAATGTATCCTCAAGAAATGGAGAGACCATCACCCCCCACCCCCTCCCGCTCGAGATGGGCTTTCTGAAAGAGCTAACATGTTCCAATCATTGTGAGGAAGCATTCATTTTAATGCAACAAGTGACATCTAGGCCCACTGGTGGGAGTTATTTGAGGTTCTGTCTCAAAACCAAACTGCTGGGTAATTGTTTCTATTGAGGTTGTGATCATATGGTTGTGTTGTGGGTTCCAAATCTGTTATACGTTGGGATGTTATGTAATGATCTATTTATTTTATGTAATTGTTTTTTTATAACGCGCCTAATACCATACCTGAGTTTGGTTTCTAAGCGCGGATCCGGGATTCGCTCCTCTGCATGGTGTTGCTTCCAAGACGAGCGGGTTGCCCCGGTGCTCTCCTATGCCATGACTAATTATTGCTACCTGAATGTTTTTGGAATGTTTAAATAAAGCTTTTTTTAAACCACTGACATCCTTGAGGATGCCAGTATCGATGACTTGTAGTTTATCTTAGTCCAATCAGAATCCACATCATACTCAGTCATTGCATCTGCTTCCAGGACCATGAGAAAGAAATTAGCCCGTCATGCGGGTTTGTGCCTCGGCCACTGAACATTTTGGACCGACATCTGGGGCATCCCATCCACCTGTGCACAAAGTACATGCCCCTCCTTCAAATCCTGAAGCTGGGTAGCACCAAGACAGAAAATTCACCTTACACTGTTTGAGCCTTGCTGCAAAACGACAAGAATACATGTTTGAAGTGCTAGGTGTGGGTGCAAAGGACAGAAAACTATATCTCTCCCTTCCATCAGGCACCTCCATAAAAAGGTAGTTGGACAAACACAAGTGCATGGTACCCTGTCTCACTGAGTTACACAGGGGTCTTGAGCACATGGCAGGTGACGCATTGATATAACTGGTCCAATCAGTATAGCTCAGTGGCACCGCGCTCGTTTTGGAAGCAAGTTGCGGTAGAGCAGCTCAGGTTCGAATCCTGGATCCGCGCTTAGGAACCTCTTCAGCAAGTGTGTTATAAAGAACCAATTATAATGATACATTCTGATTATCCTCTGGAGAAGGATGGCCCAGAGAAAAAACAATGTATACATTTTTTTTTAATCTACAATTTGCAGCAAACTTTGCAAATACAAAAGCTTTTAGGTGGTTCTTAAAAAAGTCGCTAAAAGTGACAATCTGTCATATGCATTTCTGGGCCACCAAGGAACTGGTGCCTGTACCTTTTTATATGTCCTAGCCCGACCCCAATGAGTAAAGATATGTAAAACTAAGATTTTATGAGATAAACCAGGCAACTATAAAGTCAAGGTATGATGTCCCTAAAAGGCAGCCATTTTCTTCCACTTACCATGCCTGTGGGGTTTGAAGTGATCCTCTTTCCGCTCCACCGTCGTTTCCTCATCACGGTTGCTTTCGAGTACTCTCTAATTAAACGCTCGAGAGGAGAGGGGACTGAGACTAAGAAGCTGGCACAAACAAAGCAGTTTCAATAATGTTGGCAATGGCTTTTGGAAATTCTCCATCCCATCATCAGAGGAATACGTTTTGCTCGATGCAGGAACCAGTCCAATTCTAATGAGAGACTAATGGTTCCCCGTGGCTCTCGTTTTGGTGCAGTGTCAAGGCCCTCGAAGCACACTACCTCTTACCAGTGCAATGTTCCTGGATTGAAGAAAGACACAAGTCGGTTTAGTTCTTGCGGAACCGACTCACCACATGCACACACACGCACACACACACACACGTATGCACACACATAGAGCCGTTGTTGGTATTTGCCAGCCAGCTGGAACACACAAACACGCACTGCATTGTGTTGTTTCTAGGTAGTCATGCACTTCACACAACAATGTATTGTCCAGGAAACATCTTTTCAATTAGCTGCTTGGAACACAATCACCTCCACCCACATCACCCAATGCAACAGCGGTAACACAATAACCATTGCCTCTTCCTTTCTCTTGCAGGATATTTCTGTACGCACACAGACGCATGGCAATAACGGGGGAAGATGTTACACTGGACAGGATTTTGCCAATCACAGAAGACTTCATCGTTGAGGAAGGTAAGTCGCGGCTTTCCCTGCGGTTTTGAAATGAAGGGTCAAGCGCGCAGTAGCCTGTGCAGGTAGTGGAGCACTTACCTTCGCTTCCCACGTGCCTGTTTCACACATCCTATCAGACCTCTCAACTCACCCTCATGTAGATGGTGTCACCGGCCCAGGGCACATCTAGACCCTCCCAACAAACCGCTTGTTTATCATAAACTTCCATGAGCTGCCCCACCCAGGATAACTCTTCCCAAATGCATTCCTTCATGGGATCACACACTCAACAAGCAGGCAATATTTCACCCGCCTTTGAGGATCAATAGGGTGAGATGGATGGCCCATGTACATTTCTGGCGAGAGGGGTGTTGAAAACTCTGGTCCAATTTGCAGAGTACAATCATCTCTAGAAAACAGCCAGTTTAGAGGGAGTCTCTGCACTCAAGATACCTGATGCTCTTGAATTTACCTATTATACATTAGCACCCATGAGGACTCGTCATAGGGTCCCCTATTCACCCAGGAACCTAGTGTTAGTCCCAGCCTTCCGAGCTACCTGAAATGCAGGGCCACCCTCTTCCGTCCTGGGCCGTAAACCTTGTCGCCCCCCTGTCCCCTCGCCCCACTTTCATCTCCCAAGCTACTCCTTACACCACCCCAACCTGTCCCCACTTACGAGAAGCCCGCTCATGCCTCGCCGGCTCCAGTAACACTCGCTGTCCTGTCCTGCCCCTTCCCCTCCAAGGCAATGGCTGTCATGGAAAGGGAGAAGGGACTGCATGTGGTTCCCTTCTCCCTACATCCATCACAGTCATTTAGTTTTGTAGGTTTTTAAAGTTGAGAAATGGCAACCACACAGTTTCTCAACTTAAACAAAATATTAGCACCACAGAAAGCATTCCAGGATGCTAAAAGCTATAAACTCCTTCGTAGGCGGCCAATACCGGTCAGGAAATGGCCCATGGCCGAGTTACAGGCCCGAGCAAACCGGACCTGTAAGGCCTGTTCACGTCAGGTTTTATTGCTGAAGTATTTCAACTCTGATTGACATAGAACACTTTGTAATGACTATGTAGCTGCATAGCAAATCTAAATAAGGAACAGTCCATCTGTAAAAGCCATCATAAGCAGTGCAATATAAAGAACTCTAGGGAAATTCGGTGCGCTTAATAAACTAATATTGCATACAACATATAGGGAGTCATCACGAGTTTAGCGGTCACCTGTAAATCCGGCGGTAATGCTATTACTGCCGCATTTAAGGGTCCGCCAAATCACGGGTTTGGCAGGATTTATCCCCAGCTCTGAGTTCGGGGCAAATCTGCCGCGATTTTGCCGGTTTTCGTCGCTATTACCGTGCGCTAATACTGCCGCCGGTAGTAGCGCAGAAAATTCCCCATTGGATCCAATTGGGAAAGGGGAATTCCCGAATAGGCCCGAAGGGGAATGGGGACTTACCGTTCCGTCAAACCCGTGATCCGGCGCTAATAGCGGTGGGAGGTGTTGGCCGTAACACTAATAGCACCGGAGGTAATACCGCCGGGGATACCGCTCAACTCGTGATGAGGCCCATAGTCTTTAGTCTGCCTTCCAGAGGATAGGAGTAAGGTAACAATACTGAACATTCCGCACATCTTTTCTTTCTTATTGGCCTACACGTGCTTCACACTACTTGTAGCGAAATGCCATGTGTCAAGGTGTGTCCATTCATTTAGGTTACTTAAATAACACACCTTTAGTATTGAATTCATATGACCAATTTACATTTACCATTTTGTGAAAAAGAAAAGGAAGAGCATGAGTATCGCAAAGTTAGAACATCATAGATGTTCTACGCACATCTGTAAATCATATGTATAGGTATCCAAATAGTGTATGTTTTATTTCAAGATCTCTATTAGGTTACATACCTATCGTCATAGACCAAAGTGTGCACAATTTAGAATTGCTTGTTTTATTTATTTATTTTATTTTCTATATAGCGCAACACGGCCATGGGCCTCAGCGCGCTACAAACAGCGTAAAATATACAGACAAACGCAAAACAAAACCAATCCACAAATAAAGCATAGCAAGAAAACAGCACAGATATAAGAGCGGGATAGGCAATATCCCCCCAAAAACAAACCATTCTAGTGCATAGAACAAGGCTAAATAAGGAGCGGATGCAAATCAGCCTAGTATAATTGTTAGATTTGACATAGATGACGTATTACTCAGATTCCTGAATCGACACAAAAACAATGGAAATTACTTCGGCGACAGCTGATCACAATACAGTCGTTATTACGAACAGAGTACCACTCGTTAATTTGTATGCTCGGAAGGAATCTCAAGTCCTGTGTTCTAATAGAGCTTTGTCCTGCCCTCATACGTAACCAGGCCAGGACTTTGATCTGGAGTGCTTCTCCCAACCCGTTCTTCTCAGGATTATCCACATTTGGAATAACAATGTTTCTGTGATCCGCAATGAGCTCTCTAAGATTAATTTTGGAGATCTCTGGCATACAGATCTTTCTAATGTGGATATCCCTCACATAAGGGGGGCTAACCACACTATGTGTCGGACCGCCAAATTCACACACCTTTGACGGAAAGTGAAAAACCACAGGATGATTCTGCAGATGCTAACTACAACAGTGGACTGGCCACTGAGCCCGTAGGTTCAGTCTGACCTTCCGTGATATCATTCCCGGCAGTTATCACACTACTGGTTGCCTCCAAAGCAGTTTGCAAACCTTTATCGATCCTGTTAGGAGGTACCTGTATCAAGTTCAAGTCAGTTTGACAATATTTGTCTTCCCTACCCGAATGTACCTGGGTTGCCACCATGAACCCATTGTTCGTGAGAAGAGCCTTTTTGTTGGATTTCAACTCTTGTGTTGAACTTGAATAGTTGAGTACTTGGACAAGTCAAGAAATAACCCCCTTTATGCCTTCAGAGTTTATTTAGAGTGTGAAGGCCAGAATAGGAATACAGACACAGCACCAATCTTTTGTTTGGACAGCTTGAAACTGGACAGACTCCATAGTTCTGGTTTGAGTTAGGGAAATTCCTCCTAGAATAGGGACAGTGAGGCATTTTTCAACCCCACTTATTTTAATTAACGTTTATAACCAAAAATATGTCTCCTCTCTGTCCGCATCTCATTCCTGGCTCATCACATCGGTGAGAAAACTGTTTATTTAAATGCTTAACAACTTTTCAATTAGTGAACAAATGCTTCACACATTTTTCATTTTAGGGAGACCTGGGCCTGGCCTTTACGCTGTAAAATTTCTGACAGCTACATCAAAGGACACAAAGGTTATTAGCAATAGAAAGTTCGAAAAGTCAATGGTTCATAGGTTACACCCTTACTATAGGGAGGGGATGGCCGCCCTATTATATATATCGAGACACACCATTTCTGGTAAGCATGAACATTGTCTGCATGCCTAATTGGCAGAGGTGTCCCAGCTGGGTTCCTGCAGGTCCCTCATATATAGTGCACAATCAGAGGAGATCTCTAACAATTATGCAACACCACACAGGACACACATCTACCTCGCGACTTGCACCAAGGAAACCCTGGAGTCATCTGACAACTTGATTGATGCAGGACATCCAAACTATGTCTTGATTGGTGCACCCAACGTTCTTGTGAATCTCTTGCATTGTCTGTACATCTCTCTGTGCTTCGGAGCCTCCCCAGTCTTTCTTCCTCTTCATCTCTTACACACACAGCTCACAAATCCTGATGGTCTGTCTAAGGCCACCTCACGTGTTCGTTTTACGAAAGCGGTCCGCTTTGGACTTCCTATACAGATCCTTACGGTCTTAGTTTTGGTCCACCTTTAATTATTTAATGGGGTTGGAAGATCGATCCAACAGAACGGTTAATCCAGTTGGGTTTAAATAATTTCCATAATTAATCTGTATGAGAAAAATGTACATGTATTGAATATTAATGGAGAGTGTTTCCATATTTTGGCCCTCATTACGACCTTGGCGGAGGACCATGGTGCTATTAGCACCATGGTCCATGGCGCTAATGTTGAAATTCCGCCATGGTGGATGGCGGACTTACCGCCCCATTCCGAGGTTGGCGGGGCGGTAAGTCCCCAATCCCCATTTTACCCTTTCCCATTCTTGCCCCATAGGGCATAATGGGAGTGGGGAAGGCGTTAATTACGCCACCGTAAATTACGGTGGCGTAATTAACAACAAGGCCCCTTAGCGCCATGGATTTTAACGCCTGCTAAAAGCAGGCGTTAAAATCACCATGGCGCTAAGGGACCTCGTAATCAGGCGGGAAGGGTCGGCGATGTTTACGCTGGCGTAAACCCCTTACCGCCAGGGTCGTAATGAGGGCCTTTGTGTGGGTCCTTCTGAATACAATAGAGGATATTCCTATATGATGGGCCAACAAGCCCAGGTCTGGGTTCTGCATCCAAAAGCTAGTTTCAGTTGAATCTGATGGGCTCAATCATTACCCAATAGTTAGCCATGGTGCTCTCTTCGTTACATTTCAATTGGTCTCCCAGTGGCGGGACTACATTTCAAACGGTCCCTTCTATGCCAGACTAGTGAAACCTTGTTCTTTTCTTATTTGTTTTAGTTTTGCCGCGCGACCAGTTCCAGATAATAGGTAAGTGCATACAGCTTTTGCATGTTTCATTATGTATCATTGTGTTTTTGGGGTACATTGAAAATGGGCAAGTAGAACTTCCTAAAACGACTCATGCTAAATGCTACATGGAGAATGTCATGTCAACACCGATTTCTAATTTATTTTGACCCTCACGTCTGCGATTAAATGTGCTATGAAGAACTAGCACTATGCCCCACAGGACCTGCTTTAGGGCCAAGGTGACACCCCAACATGAGTGGCCATTTATTCGAAAATGTCTTTCTGCAAACTGTCTTCCGAAAAGTGGAAAGAGAGTCTTGGCAGGAGTTCAGCTATTTATTTGTTTATGGATGTCATTAATTTTGGGACTTTTTTTATAAAGATTGCCCTCTGTTTCAGGCATTTCATTGTACTTTGGTGTGAATGGGAGACGGAACTGTGGAGCTTAACCGCTCCAGAGGGTTGTGGGTAGTGATTCTCCTGCGGACATGAAGGCTTAGATACTGAGGCCTGTCCTTTTTTGAAAGATTGAGAAGGTACAGTTCAAGCCTTTGACTCCACAAGTCAGAGTCACTTGATGTGGCGGGCCAGTGGGAATCAACTGCCTTGGGCTTCAAGTGGAGAGTCTGATATCCACAGAGAGGGCTGTTTTGGAAATCAGGCCAGTAGGTTAAGTAAGGTGCAGTGGAGAATATGGTGTCCACAAAGATGGCTGCCTTTGGTGTCTAGTCAGTGGATTAAGTAAGGTGCAGTGGAGAATCTGGTGTCCACAAAGATGGCTGCCTTTGGTGTCTGGTCAGTGGATTAAGTAAGGTGCGGTGGAGAATCTGGTGTCCACAAAGTTGGCTGCCTTCAGTGTCTGGTCAGTGGATTAAGTAAGGTGCGGTGGAGAATCTGGTGTCCACAAAGATGGCTGCCTTCTGTGTCTGGTCAGTGGATTAAGTAAGGTGCGGTGGAGAATCTGGTGTCCACAAAGATGGCTGCCTTCGGTGTCTGGTCAGTGGATTAAGTAAGGTCCGGTGGAGAATCTGGTGTCCACAAAGATGGCTGCCTTCGGTGTCTGGTCAGTGGATTATGTAAGGTGCGGTGGAGAATCTGGTGTCCACAAAGATGGCTGCCTTCGGTGTCTGGTCAGTGGATTAAGTAAGGTGCGGTGGAGAATCTGGTGTCCACAAAGATGGCTGCCTTCGGTGTCTGGTCAGTGGATTAAGTAAGGTGCGGTGGAGAATCTGGTGTCGACAAAGATGGCTGCCTTGGGTGCCAGATCAGTAGATTGAGTAAGGTGCGGTGGAAAATGTGGTGTCCACAAAAATGGCTGCCTTAGGCGCCAGGTCAGTAGATTGAGTATGGTGAGGTCTGGTGGGTGTCTGGTGTCCACAGAGATGGGAGCTGTTGATGCCATAGGCATAGATGATAAGCTGTTTCAAAGGGCTCACCAGCATTTGAGGGAGTCAGCTTTACATCTTTGGAGGAGTGACAGGCTCGGTAGGGTGCTAGGAATTGTGAAACCTTGTGTAGCCCCTGTTTTATTTTTCCTCTGGCCCTGGAGCGCCCAGAATTAAAAATACTCCGGTCCAGAACTGGAACATACTGGCACCACCCTGCCATCCCAGATCAGCTGTTCTCGTGAGCCACTGAGCACCTGCAAATATAAAGGTGAATGCAGGAGATGGGCTACACCCTGAGATCTTAGATGACTAATAGACACAGACCCCAGAGTGAATTTGTATAGGAATCCCAACTGGGACCCATCTTTATTAAAACACCTTTGATCTTAAAATCTGTACCCTAGGATTCCCCTGGTGTGAGCTTCATCTAATTGGGGACCGGCTATGTCAGCTCCACCCAACATTTACCCTACATAGCATTAAATAAATATATACACATGACTACTCATAAATATATACATAGACTCACAACATATATAGAACGCTATATCATTATGGGGTGACTGCTGCAGTCAGGTACCCCTTCACAGTACCTTGAAGTTTCTGCTGGGAACTGACTCTGGGCGAGGGTGCAGGGGCTGCAAATGGCTGGGTGCAGGCTGGGGGAGCAATGTTGCTGGATGACTGGATGAGGCTTGTCCCCCCTTTGGATGGGGGCTAGGCCCCGCAGATTATTCTTCTCTTCATTCAGGGTAGCCCTATACAGCACGTGGGGCCACTGTTCACCGCATATCCTGTGCTTCCGGGGCAGTCGTGGATGGCCCGCTGCACGCATGGAGGACCGCCCGACATCACTGCTGCAACCCGTGGCATGTTTTAATTACAATGGGCAGGCCGCGTTGGCTCTGGGGACCACCTGGCATCACCGCTGGGACCTGGGCGCCATTTGTGTTTTCTGAGGAGTCCCCGTTGTCAAGGGGATGCCGCTATGCTCACCGGCCACTGCGGCCTCTGCCTGGCCCACTCCCTAAGCAATGCATTGTTGGACACAGCAGGTTGGCCACATCTTCACCCGGGCTGCTCCGCTGGGCAGCCCGGGGCTTTCTTAACCTGAGCCACGCAACAGAGCGACCCAGTGCTTCACTGCCTCCACTTCACCCTGGTTGGCAGCTGAGGCCAACCCAGGACTTCTATCTTCGCTGCTCCACCCTCCAGGGTGGATCAGGCGTCTGCTGTGCCACTCTGCTTCACCTCCCGGGCAGCTCCTGGTATACCCAGCCTGGGGAGACTTTGGTGATGACAGGCCCACCTCACTAGCCACGAGATGGGCCTTTGGGAGCACGGCTGGTCATCCCGGTCAGGGCCGCTCCCACACGTGGCCCGGGCCAGGTTGTTCTCTTTATCGGGTAGCCAGCCATGCTGCCTGGGTCACAAATGTCATTGGGCCCGCCCAGTCTGTCCCCTGGGCAGGCCGACAGGTGCCACGGCCCAAGGGCAGCCAAGCTGCCGCTGGTATGGCAGCTTGGCCCTCTTGGAAACAGTCTCTGGGGGGCTCTCCCAATGCGCCGCCCCCAGCTAAGTCACTTGTTCCTTTTTCTTCAACTGTCTTTCTAAATATCCTTTTTCGGATGCCTCTGGATTTCTTTCTCTCCCCTGCTCAGCCCATTTCTGGGCAGGGGAGTTCTATTCCTTTGTTCCTTTCACCTTTAACTTTTAACATGCCATCTAGCCTCATGGTTAGCTGGATGGTTACACACACACAACACTTTTAAATAAACCTTTTATTGCACTGGTATCTGTGTCTCCCTTCCTGTGTGTGTTCCCACAGAGGACACGCATGTAGCCCTAATATCTGAACTCCGTGTGGCCATGGGCTACATTTGTGTGTGAAGAGGTTTTTCCATCAATCTAGAAAAATGTTTTTTATATTTTTTTGAGTCGAAAAGTAGCAACCACCTGGCATTCTCATTAATATGTTGTGTACACCATAGGTTAAGATGTATTCAGTACAAAAAAGAAGGTGGGTGAGGCGCGCACTCCCGGTCCTGGTCAATTGAACCTGTTGCAAAAAATATAATAAGTAGCTGGGTCAAATCCCAAAATGGACAAATATTCACAGGGTTAGATCCCTTCTGCTGCAAATCAGGTACTCAGTAATAACAGGGTTAGATCCCTTGCTGCAAATCAGGTACTCAGTAATAACAGGGTTAAATCCCTCAGCTGCAGTTCTGTGGTCTGTAGTTGTTCTCCTCCTAGCGCTTTCTTATCTCAAATAATCATCAGGGAGGCTGTTGAGCAGGTGTGTCTAATTAGACTCAAAGGATTCTGGTAGCTGTAGTGAAAACGTTTTTTTCCTCTGTTCAGGTGACCAGCAACCGACACCCCTCCTAAAAACGTTTTCACTACAGCTACCAGAATCCTTTGAGTCTAATTAGACACACCTGCTCAACAGCCTCCCTGATGATTATTTGAGATAAGAAAGCGCTAGGAGGAGAACAACTACAGACCACAGAACTGCAGCTGAGGGATTTAACCCTGTTATTACTGAGTACCTGATTTGCAGCAAGGGATCTAACCCTGTTATTACTGAGTACCTGATTTGCAGCAGAAGGGATCTAACCCTGTGAATATTTGTCCATTTTGGGATTTGACCCAGCTACTTATTATATTTTTTGCAACAGGTTCAATTGACCAGGACCGGGAGTGCGCGCCTCACCCACCTTCTTTTTTGTACTGAATGTTATGGGAGTCCCGGGCTCCAGAGGCAGCACCACGGGGTGACTGTGCCCCACTTTGGAGAATCATAAAGATGGTTCTCTCCCCTCCCCCAAATTTGGGAAGGACTTGTGCTTTGGAGGGGTGTCGGTTGCTGGTCACCTGAACAGAAAAAAACGTTTTCACTACAGCTACCAGAATCCTTTGAGTCTAATTAGACACACCTGCTCAACAGCCTCCCTGATGATTATTTGAGATAAGAAAGCGCTAGGAGGAGAACAACTACAGACCACAGAACTGCAGCTGAGGGATTTAACCCTGTTATTACTGAGTACCTGATTTGCAGCAAGGGATCTAACCCTGTTATTACTGAGTACCTGATTTGCAGCAGAAGGGATCTAACCCTGTGAATATTTGTCCATTTTGGGATTTGACCCAGCTACTTATTATATTTTTTGCAACAGGTTCAATTGACCAGGACCGGGAGTGTGCGCCTCACCCACCTTCTTTTTTGTACTGATAGGTTAAGATGTAGTTGGTAGAGTCGGGATGCAGCCATTACTGGGTTCTTTAGTATCTAGATCTTACAGCATGAAGCTCATGTGGTTTGGAAGTCAAATGTGAATGTCGAGTTGTTTCTTCGGCGCTTAATGCTGGTGGTTAGCTGGTATCTAAGTACTATCTAAAGACTGTATATGAAGACACCTACTGTGTGAGGACAGAAGACATACAGCACAGAGAGATGAAGGAATTTATCCAGGATCACATATTCTGGCCAAGTGGGATAGCAGATTTCTGGTCCCAATACTGACAATGCGGCCACTAAACCAGGATGAGAGCGCAGTAGGCTTGGCCTGGTCAAGCCGTCATATACCACAATTCAGTGGGGTAACAAATATGTCCTAGGAAAAATGGACATCCATCAAAAAAGGCCGAAGCTTCTCATAGCTGCTGGTAATTCTGAAAGCCTGGTGGCTGCCTAGAAGCCCAACTTTACCTTTACAACTAGGAGAGCCCGAACAGCACCTGATCGCCGCCAAGCAACCCCAATGCCATCCCACTCAAGGACACTCCCACTTCCTGTAATGAGAAATGCCTCTGGCTCTTTAAGCCATTGGTAGCACTCTTGGGGCCTGTTACTTTTGAGCTCTCTCTCCACACCCAAGGTTTTGCCCTTCCATCCCTCCACCCAGGGCACTTTTGCAACCAAGTCTTCTATATGCTTCCCTTTTGTCTTGCCGTGCTGTGCTATCACTTGCTAGCTGCCAGCATTCTTGCAGCATTCACGCCATGCAATGTTCATCATGGTGGCGTACTACCTGCGGGCCTTCTGCATACTGCCCATGGCCGCCGGCATGCAGGCACATGATGTACAAGTATAGGTAAATGTCCATCCAAAAAACTGCTGAATTCTTACTTGTCTCCTCCAGAAATGCCCATTTTCAAAGCTTGAGGTCTACCTTCCCAGCAGCAGGGCATCCTCGACCTTACTGTCTAACACAGGGCCTTAGGATTCTCTTTGGACAACCAAAGGAAACTCAACCAGCATGTAAAAAATTCTACAAAAGTAGCCCTCATCAAAAGTATTGCTACATCCCTGAACTTGACTTTCACACAGTGCTCCTCACGAAGTCCTGCCCTGACACCCCCCAAACAACTGGGCAACCCCCTTGAGGACAGCTCTATGTCCCGCTGCTATATTGCTCCCGTGTGGACCGATCCATCACATGTTGCCAGTCCGAACTTACGCCACTCTGCCAGATTCTGAGAACACAAACTCTCGAGTGACCTAAAGGAGCGTAGCCTGGAAGAGCGTAGCCTGGAAAAATCTATCTTCAAGACATCTCAGACCATAATACCATCTCAGTGTGCACCCCAATATTCTGGAACAGCTTTCTTACTGATCTGCATCCCTGATGTTATCATTTCAAGAAACCCATGACAACCCTCCTCATCAAAACATACCTGTCTGGTGTGCCTTAGGATGTCCAGAATATAAATCATTCCTCCTTAAACTGTTGTCTTTCAATCCTGACCCCACCCGAGTCTAGTAGCCTGTAGTCGGTGTGCGGTCACGCTCTAGGAATCCAAATTTTAGCTATTCTCACTGAGGGGATTTTCCTGTCAGTGGGTTTTTCTGTTTTCTTAAATCTCCTTTGATGGCATACCTACAGATGTGCTGAAATGTTTTGACTCTCCATTTCCCCCAGTTTCCAAGTTAGGATGGTACTCAAGAATGTGATCTTGACTCCCAACTGCCCTTCTGTCTTCTTACCATCCCAATCATCTTCTTCCACTGCTCGAGACATAGCAGGGATTACGAGTTGGGCAGAGTTTTTGTGTGAACCAGTGCCATTAGCAGTTACCACCATTTTGAACTGGCAGAAGTGGTATTTCTGGAGTACCTCCAGTTGTAACGTTTACAGGGATTTTTTCTACATTTTGTTGTCTTCCAACAATTCACACCTTCAGTGTGAACGTGGAAATGGTTAATGTACAGTAGGGGTTCAATAGTAACCATTTTATGTATTACAAAGTTATGGTGCTGAGAGTGTTGGGCCATCCAGTCGGTCATCTTTTTACCTCCACCTTACCATGGCCCATAATACAAACGTGTTTTGCTGTACATAAGGAATGTTAAATGAATGTTAAAGGAAGTGGGCCACTTTGAATTGTTTTCTCCACCTGTTCACTTGAAAGTCCACCTAATACACCACCGTTGTTATTCCCATAGAATACCATCAGCGGTATCTCACAAAACCCTGTATTTCGTGGCTGTTATATCTGGCGGATTTGGTGGGTGCCAAATCCAGTGGGATTTGGAAAATACCACCGGATGTACCACTACCATCAAACTTGTAATTACCCCTTATTCCTAGATTTGGAAAGCCAACCTGCCTACACCTTCCAACAAGATTTCCCACATCTATTACTATCTGGTAGTAAAATCACAGCGCCCTTCCCTTATACCTGCCCCCGCCCTCAATCCCCCATAGCGGTAACGACTATGTCCAAAGCTACTTGTACTCGAAACAGTACCGCTCCAGCACATATTACTCTGATGTAACCCAACTGCACAATGCAACCACTGTAACAAGTCTGCATCTTCTTATGTATGACTGTATTCTCTTGTATGATGTAACCACTGTAACCAAAGTATGTAGCCTACGATGTAAGCAACTGTTGTAACTAACCATTTTATGCAAAAAGCGCCCAGATGCCTCAAGGTTCTGTGCGCTATACAAATGTCAAAATAAATAAATAAATAAAAAATCTGTCCATACAGCACTCATCCAGCGCTTCTTTAATTCTACAATGCATTATTTGGCCTTCTTTTGTGGCCCGGGCCCAGTAAATCTCCTTTTTTATTATTATATTATTGCTCTGACACCCTAAGGGGCCTGTAGGCTTATTTAGAAAATCGAGCAAATAAAAGTACCTCGGGCCCATCACATGAGAAACAAAGAAGCAAATAACGAAATTGCAGACCCCTGCCCATCGAAGCATTGACTTCTACGGGTGGCTCTTAATCTTCTTTTATTTATTTAGTTTATTGTAATTAGTCAAACGGCTTTTTACAAAACACTAATATTACACATAGACACAAACACATACACTCTCATACAAATTCAAAAATGTCATACTAACCAATGTAAAAATCCTAGAAATCTTAAAAATAAACCCATTTCTCGTTAGTATGGTAATAGACACCAATAATGTTATTAACAAACACATAATTAGTGCTATTCATACTGTGCTAATGGTGGAGTAATACCATGTGCAAATAAGCAAAATAATAATACAGTGCAGCTTAGAGGTCAATGCATGTGTGCAAATGAGCAACGTTCAGATAAATACATAAACATTAATGTTATTGTTAGTCAGAATGATATAATCTGTACTAGGTTTTTTCAAGACCATGTGCAAATATGCAAGTAAATAGTAAAAGTGCAAGGATAAATATGTGCAAAGAGACAGTATATATAAGGAATCAGTATTCAACTAATATACGTACAATGATATGTTACAGAGAGTGAAAATAGACTTGTGCGTGTAGTTGATCCAGCCATCACTGTTTCTGTTTAGCATCTGGGTAACTTTACTCCTACACCAATTTGCTTTTCTATTTCCTTCAAAACCCTGTAAAGTATTATATGTACCGAAACTGAGGGGGAATTTAAACAATAATTCCAAAAGTCATCCGATTCTATAGAGTCATGGGCACTTACAAGGCTCTCAGAAGCACACATGTAGAGAGCACCCAACGTCGTACACTCTGTAAATAGATGTTTCACGGTTTCCAAGAAGCCGTAAAGCTTACAGACATGACCATTTATTTCGTCTAGAGAGTTTCAACTGAGAGCCCAAAACTGATAATAATGGAAGTTGGTTTGTTCGTAGGTACAATAAAAGCGTGCGTATTCCAGGATTAGGGCTCTGTAAAATCTACCGTTGTGGTCTTTTAAACTCGTGCATCACTCTTGACACGTGCCTATGACTTTTTAGGGTGGAGATTTGATCGTAATTTTTATTCCAATCCCATAAGTCATATTTTGCTTTGAACGAAGGTTTTAACACCTGATAGCCACCCCTTGATTTACAATCCGGGAACCCATTTATCATTTGAATGATAGCATTGCGAGGCCGTCATAACTATCACCTACAGTAAGACATTTCCTCCCGCAACCGACACTCAAGATATTCAAGATGGGGCATTTTGGTGCTAACTTGTACTTTATGTATAATTCCCCCCTCTTCCTCTCCAACTGTCCCTCTAATCAAAACAGCCCCAGTTCCAAACGCAACAGTTCCATGGATACTGAAGGGCTGAGTTTCAAGATCTTCCTCCAAAAGACTCCCTTCACTCGGCTAAACCATAGAGAATATTATTAGACTCGCCCAGGCCTGGGTCTCCTTCAAGACAAGACCTGAAAACAACTCCCGGTCACATCCAACATGGACAGCAGTCTGTAATTAACCGGCAGCCTCCTGTGTCCTTTTTTATAAACATGAATCAATAGAGACTGCTGCCATGTGGCCGGTATTATGTGGTCAGTGCAAACCTTATAAAAAAGAACCTCTGAAAGGGAAGTCCAGCCTACAGGGTCCTTTTTCAGGACTATGTTAGCTAGTCCGTTTGGACTGGGAGCCTTTAGAACTTTTTTACTTGTTAATGGCAACTATTATAGTTTTAGAAGAAGTATCTAAGGGCCACCACCTGGGGTTCTTTATGATCTCTGGAGAGGAGATTATCGGAGAAGACTTCATCTTTTCCCCAATATAACTTAGCCAGGTGTTAGAATGAAGGATAATGGTCACACTCAGCCTTCAGTAAGTTCATGTACGTTTATTCAATAACAACGTAAGCCTTGTGCGGGGGCACCGGCGTTCCCATCCGGCCAGTAAAGATCTCAACCGCCACTCTCCAGAACACCATGATGTCACCACACTCCACATTCCATGAGCTCACACGCAGAGGACACTAGACACATCACAACACCAGGCCTGCTCACCAATGGGGTTTATGATCTGGGTCTCCTTTGGACGTTTGGGTAAGGACAGTCATTGCCATATTGCCCTCATGTTTTCCCCCGTAGAGCACCTATCATCGGTTGCCAGTGTGTGTTTCACACTGAGAATTTCCAACATTTTTACTCAAATTCGATATCTGTTCTTAATCCTATTCGACTTGCGATATAACTCAAGTCCAGAGAGGCTTGAGTTATAACTTCTCTGAGCATCAGTCCTTTTGCATTACGTATTTCGATATCAAATGGTTTATGCATACCACTACCAACTGTCAACAGCCGACCTCCTCTGACTGAAGCCACGTCGGTTGAAAGGACACTTACCCAAGTCTCCATCTCATCAGGTGTGGAAGCTTTAAATAACTGCTGGCAAGGCAGAACAAGGTCGTTTACAGCAGATGTGGCTTTGTCAGTGTTGACTCTGAACCAGTTTACACAGTGACTACAGAACCAGGGATTATACCTTTAATTTTAGATTCATTAGGGACTCCTACGGGAAGCTGGAGGTCAACCTAAGTGGGGAGTGGTCACTGTGGGAGTTTATCAAAACCTGGAGTTCTTGCACAAATTCCAGGATTTAATTACTTCCAGATAAGTAATCGAGTGTTGCCCAACTTTGCCTGCTCCTCCATGTTTCCTTTCCCAGTACATCACCTCTGGTACGACCATTCAAAAATACCAGCTCCCTTTCCTTAAAGAAAGTAACCCAACGGTTGCCCCTTTGATTCACTTTTTTCTGTAAGGGTACACTCTCGGGACTGATGTTCTTGAAGGAAGGAGACCCATCGTTGTCCCAGCAATGCGCATTCAGGTCTCACCCACTAACTTAAGATCATGGTCAAGAGCGCCTCCCCAGTCTGCACAGACTGTGTCTATATTAGTACAAATGTCTTTGGTACAATTCCCTCCAGGAGGGTCATGCACATTTATCAGAAGCACATGTTTACTTTCCATTCCATTCCCAAGAATAACTTCTACAGCCATTGCATTGTTTTTGACAGGATTAATGGTTAATAACGCAGAACATAAGGTTTGCCTGACCCCGATAATAAGACCGACATATGGCCTCCCCAAATGGCCT
Organism: Ambystoma mexicanum; assembly: GCF_040938575.1. Lineage (NCBI taxonomy): Eukaryota > Metazoa > Chordata > Amphibia > Caudata > Ambystomatidae > Ambystoma > Ambystoma mexicanum. The sequence continues at coordinate 137,637,221 of NC_090934.1, read as the reverse complement.
TTATTGGCCAAAAGTTGGTAGATAATAAACCCTCCAAGGTACACCTTATCATATACACACGGTAGACCCCTGTATGTTCCCATTTGCTTCCTCTCTGTGTCTTAGCACTTGCACTCTATGAAATGTCGTCAGGCCTTATACAATAGTCGCTTGTTTTGTTCCTCTCCCTCCCTTCTCCCCCCCCTCCCTCAACTCTTGTTAATCTCCGGCTCTACCAGAAACGTTGTAAGGCCTAGTACGGTAGTCGCCTGTCTGTTTCCCATTTCCTTCCTATCTATGTCTTAGCTCTTGCACTATATGAAATGTCGTCAGGCCTTATACGATAGTCGCTTGTTTTGTTCCTCTCCCTCCCTTCTCCCCCCATCCCTCAACTCTTGTTAATCTCCGGCTCTACCAGAAACGTTGTAAGGCCTAGTACGGTAGTCGCCTGTCTGTTTCCCATTTCCTTCCTATCTGTGTCTTAGCTCTTGCACTATATGAAATGTCGTCAGGCCGAGTACGTTAGTTAATTTCACATTCTTGTTGTTCATGCCCGTATAAGATTGTCATTGTATTTTCCCTTGTTCCCTCCCTTGCCATGAGGCGCTTTGAAACACATTGTGTATAGGCGCTATATAAATGAACTATCATATCACAACCAAGTCTCCTGGAACACAAAAATATCTTGCACCAACAGGATCGAGAGAGAGCCATCTTCTGAGAGCAGATGCTGATGTCCTCTTGTTTTCCAGCAAATTAACTTTAAACCTCAGTTGGAGACCAGACACTGTTGGGGAGCCATTCCCAGCATTGGAGGGTCGCAGAACTTGTGGGGGTATGTCCAATATCTATTTTTGTATCCTTTATCCTCGTATTCAGCTCCTTAGTACATTTTTCGTAGCGACTGGGTAAGGGAACCTTAATTTCCAGTGCATAACCAAGCGAACGGAAAGTCTAGGCGATTGGTTTGTTGGAATCTAAGCAGCTGTTTCAGCCAGACAACAGCGAAGTCGCGTTACTCTCCCTCCTTTGAGTTTCAGCTGTTCAATAAAATCAAAGTCAGTAGAATTTAGTATCCTCAAAGACAGAATCTTCGCCAGTAATGTCAACACTGCTTCACGATTTAGATATTTCGTGCCCTTCAATGTTTTCACTGGCCCAATAGTAAGTGTTTTAGGGGGTAATTCATAGAATTTAGCGCACAAGTGGCGCACGCGGCTAGCGCACAGTGTGCGCGTGCGAATCTCTGCGCCAGCAGCGTGCGCTAAAATCCATTTCCGCGCACAGCGTATTCATGTATTTTAGCTACCAAAACCAGCCGTGGCGCACAGTGGCGCAGCGACCCTGCAGCAGCGCCAGTTATGCCCCCAAGAACGCCCCTCGCGCAGGGAAAAGCCATCAAAATCCCCAATCCAGCGCAAAGGGCTGCGCTAACCCTGTACCAGCACGGCAAGCGGGGAACGTGTATTACTGGGGTTCGCGGGACGTTTCACACGCGATTGACCCTGTGCGAGTGCGGTACGTGTATTACTGGGGTACGCGGGAAGTTTCACACGCGATTGGCCCTGTGCGAGTGGGGTAAGTGTATTACTGGGGTTCACGGGAAGTTTCACACGCGATTGGCCCTGTGCGAGTTGGGTACATGTATTACTGGGGTTCGCGGGAAGTTTCACACGCGATTGGTCCTGTGCGAGTGAGGTACGTGTATTACTGGGGTTCGCGGGAAGTTTCACACACGATTGGCCCTGTGCGAGTGGGGTATGTGTATTTCGGGGGTGCGCGGGAAGTTTCACACGCGAAAGGGCCTTTGCGAGTGGGGTACGTGTATTACTGGGGTTCGCGTGAAGACTCACACGCGATTGGCCCTGTGCGAGTGGGGTATGTGTATTACTGGGGGTCGCGTGAAGTCTCACATGCGATATGAGCAGGGTACGTGTATTTCGGGGGTGTGCAGGGAGTCCTACACGTGAATTGGCAGTGTGGGTCCTCCCAGGTGTTCCCTCTACACCCTCCACGGCCCCTGCAGGCAGCCCACACCACAGGGGACTACCCTGCACCCCTGGTCAAGTCCCGCAGGCAGCCCATCCACCATGGGCATGCCCCCCAGCCAAGCCACATGTCAGCTTGCACTAGCCACATGTCAGCTTGCACTACAGAGCACCAACTCATGTCCCCCTGCACCCCCACCCCCCAGCAGTGCGGGGCACCTACCAGCAGGCCCCCACTCATGTCCCCCTGCACCCCCACCCCCCAGCAGTGCAGGGCACCTGCCAGCAGGCCCCCACTCATGTCCCCCTGCACCCCCACCCCCCAGTAGTGCAGGGCACCTGCCAGCAGGCCCCCACTCATGTCCCACTCATGTCCCCCTGCACTCCCACCCCCCAGCAGTGCGGTGCACCTGCCAGCAGGCCCCCACTCATGTCCCACTCATGTCTCCCTGCACACCCACCCCCCAGCAGTGCGGGGCACCTGCCAGCAGGCCCCCACTCATGTCCCCCTGCCCCCACGTCATGACGATCCTCAATCATGGCCCTTATAGCCAGCCTCCCCAGCCCAAAGACCCAACCAAGTATTGCATCCACCCACATAGAAAAGGCTATTACATGATACAACCCCAAAGGCAAGTATGTAAATGAACACATGTCCGTCACACACACACAATGGGTGCAAGTGAATGTGAAAACCCATATCATGACATGCATGAAACCAATGAGATAATACCACACATCGAAGTATGAAGAAAAAAATGTATTAAACACAACATGAATGTAATTAAAAAAAACACACAACAATGGGAATAATTAAAGAAATGCTGCATGTCCGTAAAAGAATAAAAAACAAGAAATCATAATCCAAAGAAATCCAAAAGAAATGGTGTCCAAAGTCACAGTCCAACAGAGCAAATCCAAGGGAAAAAAGAAAGTGAAATCCATTGCTCCATGGTGAAAATAAAAGAAATGTGAATAATCCAATGGTGAACTATGTACAAATGAACAATCCAGGGTCCATGAGCCCAACTGATGAAATGAAATCTACCAAAAATACTACCTAATAAAAAACTATATGCAAAAACGTGGTGCATTGTCCAAGCGCAACCAAAATAAAAAAGGAAAGGAAAGGAAACCTAACACTATCTAACTATATACAATGGCGGCGGGCAAGTCCTGCGGGCAAGTCCTGCGGCAAGTCCTGCGGCTCACTCTGTGGTGTCCTGGGCCAGGGCATCATCGAACTCCATGTCGATCTCCCGGAGGCGAGACTCTGCCCTGGCCCTGAGGTCTCGCACGGCACTCATGGCCTGTTCGAACTCCCTGCGAGTCGCCTCGAGGCACTCTGCCCGCCTCAACGCCCGACACATGGAGAACACCGCCCTGACCATGGTGAGCCGCGCCTCTTCTGCCCGCCGCTGCTCCGCATCTATAGCATGGCCTAACCGCTGCCACATGGAAGACACTTCCAGTCCTGGGTCCTCCTGCCCTCTGGCCGATGCCTGCCCCTCCGATGTTGAAGGCCCCGACCCATCATGGCTCCCACCTTGTTGCTGCTGCTGCTGTGCCTCTGTCTGTGCCCTGGCTCTTGCTGCCTGCACATCCTCCTCCGGCTGGGGTGCAGTTGTTGAGGTGGCCACCCCTGCTGGACGTCCGACTCCCGACTGTGGCAGGGATGTTTCCTCCACCACAGGGTCAGAGGCAGCTCCACAGGGTACCCAGGTGATACCTGGGTGGGAAGATGGCATGGAGGACGACTGGAGCATAGGCGGTTCAGGTGAGGAGGGGGTCGGAACTAGGTCTAGCAAACGGAGGAATCCGGCCCTGGTGACCCGTCCCAGTAGGTCAACGCGGTCAACGAGGCATTCGAGATGACGTGCAGTGTCCTCACGAAAACACTGCAGGTCACCTCGCATGCCCCGTTGACGCAATGCCATCCCACTCAGGACAGGCTCAACCCGGTCCCGGATAGCCACGTCCGCAGGGAGAGGAAGGCCAGTTGTTGTAAGCGGATCCCCTCCCTGAAAACGGGTCTGGACATAGGCATCCCTGCTGGTGCAGGATGATGCAGTCACAGGCTCGGGGACAAGATTACACACAGGCACCTCCGCGGTGGCCTGTGCTGCCTCCTGTCCCTGCCCCTGCACTGCACCACTAGCACCAGTGGAATCCCCACCTCCAGACCCCGTGTCTGTCCCTTGCACGGCCTCCTCCTCCACCAAACCCCCCACCAACCTGGATGACTCTGTGCCATCTTGATCAATGTGTCACCATCAATGTGTCTCACACATGAGAGGACACACATGTGGCAGCCTCACGCCCATGTTCATACACATCCCTACATGTCCCTACAAAAACACATGTGCAACCTGCACACTACTGGCACACCACGACACGCACAGCGTCCAATCACTCTGCATGTACACTTACCGCTCGACTCCAGACGGGTCTGCCTCTCAAGGATCTGGACATAGAGTGCTGGGCATATGCGTTCCAGGACCCTCATTTGGTGGTCCGACAGCTGGCCCCGGCGCCCCTCGGCATCCGCTGCCTTTGCAAGGTGCCGGGCCTTGAGGGTCCTGGACCTGAAGTCCTCCCAGCGCTTCTTGACATGATGTAAGACGCGGACTGCCACCCCCTCTGCGTTGATGGCAGTCATGATGTCCATCCAGATCCTGGTCCGTCCTTCATTGTCGGCGCGCTAACTTCCAAAGAGGGCATCATACTGCCCCAGGACTTGCTCCACCAGGACACCAACTTCCCTGGCACTGAAGCTGGTGGCCCTCTGCCTCTCTGGCTGGGGGTTGCCAGTGCAGCCCGATGGTGTTCTGCTGGACATGCCAACCCCAGAGGCAGGAGTGGGTGGGCAACTGGGTCCTGGGGCTGGGCTGTGGAGCGATGGAATCCCAGTCGGGAGTCTTCAGTTCCAGCAGGGGTGGTCACAGCAACTGCACCCCTGGCTGACGTGCAGGCATCAAATGGCAGGGCACGTGGGCAGCAGGCAGTCAGGCAGCAGCAGATTGCAGGTGGGAGCGTGCTCGGGGCTCTGGGGGGCAGTAAATCGGCCTTCTGGGCAGGAGCGTGGTCTTCCGTGTGTTTTCGTGTGGTCAGCTTGATACGGAGTGATTTGGCACGTGAAAAAATTGCACGTCAGCGTGTAATTGGAGGAAAGGCCTTTAGCGTGTAAGCGCGTCAGCACAGGTACGCGTTTTCATTGGACCAAAGGCCCTTAGCGCGTAAGCGCGTCTGTGATGTATCGCGCACGGGCGTTGCCCTGGCACGGGTTGAAGATCCCACGTGGCTTTCCATTGCTCTGTACATGCTTTTCGTGGGGTGCGGGCGTGTGTTTTCCAGCCGTTGGGGTTCACACGCTATTACTTCACAGCGTGTGGGTGTTGGCTATGTGTTCTTCTACACACAAGGCAGAAGGTGAGTGGTACCCCACTCGCACACGGCCAATCGCGTGTGAAACTTCCCGCGAACCCCAGGAATACACGTACCCCACTCGCACAGGGCCTTTCGCGTGTGAAACTACACGCAAACCCCAGTAATTCATGTACCCCACTCGCACAGGGCCCTTTCGCATGTAAAACTTCCCGCGAACCCCAGTAATACACGTACCCCACTCGCACAGGGCCAATCGCTTGTGAAACTACCCGCGAACCCCAGTAATACACGTACCCCACTCGCACAGGGCCATTTCGCGTGTAAAACTTCCTGCGAACTCCAGTAATACACGTACCCCACTCGCACAGGGCCCTTTCGCGTGTAAAACTTCCCGCAAACCCCAGTGACACGTACCCCACTCAGTATATATGTGCTTTTTATTTGTGCACACTTTTGTAATGCGCAGGGACGCTACCGCCTGCCTTCGTGTGGCAGACGTGTTTAGGCCTGTGCATGTCTTTGACTGTGTGCGGGTTTGCCCTATTCGATTCCATGAATATGTGTGGTTCACGTGCGTGTGGGCATTCCATGTACTTCCCAGCAGTACTTCCCCAGCTATGCCTTCTTTTTCACACGTTATTCCCCATTCCACGTGTTACGCCCCCTGTTCCGCCTACTTTTGTTGTGTGCGCTGCGCTATGTGCGCTTAGCGCACGCTGTTTGGAGACGTATGCGCCAGCGTGCACCATGCACGGATTTGACGCACAACCAGTGGGAAAGTAGCGCAGCGCCTTCCTTGAATCGCACGCGTGCACATGCGCTTGCTTTCTCACGCTTGCGCCTCCTTGCGCCTGCTTGCGCTGGGATTTTCGGCACTCGTTTGTTCCATGAATCGGCCCCTTAGTATCAAGAACGGATGTAACTAATGTGGTGCCTGGAATAAAGTCTAGTGTAGCACTGCCGACCAAGTTGGTTGCAGGTTTTCCTTTTCGGGGCATGCCATCCACTTCGGATGTATCAGTCTGGTGGTCTAAGAGACAAACCGAATGGGACCTGTTTGGTGACACTACTTTAATACCAGCTGCCGGGCCTACGGGCACCTCCTTAACGAGCCAGCTTGTAAAGGTACCCACACTTTTCTGCTGTCTCTTTTTCCTTTGAATCTATCTTCTTTTCTGTTTTTATTTTTATTTGTGTGTAATGGTAGTGACAACGGTAGAGTTCAAATGAGTATCCACTCTGTCTTTACAAGTTTTATATGGGAGTGGTGACGCATCATTGTTATTACCTGACGTAGATGCGTGAAACCCACTCTGCACTTTTCTTTTTCTTCGCTTTACATTTTTGATATTAACTATTTCCGATTAATTGGGAACCTGGCCTCTGCTGCCCTTCAAAACACGACATGTTTAGCGCAATATCCCAGCGCCTAATATCCGCGTGTCAGGAACGTGTGGCAATTTTACTTCCAGGGTCTTGGTTAATGGAGGATCAAAGGCACTAGTCCCACAGTCTCCTCCCAATTTCTGTAACATAAATAATTTCTTTATGAAGGCAGAGTGAATACAAAAAGAACCTTTCTTTTTGAAGTCTGAAGGCTCCCCCACCCCATAGCATGGAAGACCCTAGGCTGGAGGCCTCCATGTCATGGGGTGGGGGGAGCCCTACGACTTACAAAATAAATAGTTTATTTTTGAAGTCGCTGTGCCTTCACAAAGAAATTGTTTCCATTATGGTTCAGTCCTTATGTAAGAGTGACTTCAAAAAGAAACAATTTCTTTTTGATGTAATAGGGCTCCCCTCAAACGTGTGCGTGTGTGAGTGTATGGTGAAAGGGTGCACACTTAAATGTAGAGGTGGCTGCCTGTGCGAGTGTATGGTCAAAGGGTGCACACTTAAATGTACAGGTGGCTGCCTGGGTGTGCCTGTATGGTGAAAGGGCGCACACTTAAATGTGTGGGTGGGTGCGTGGGTGTGTGTGCCTGTATGTTGAAAGGGTGCACACTTAAATGTATGGCTGGGTGTGTGGGTGTGTGTGCCTGTATGGTGAAAGAGTGCACCCTTAAATGTATGGATGGCTGGGTGTGCGTGTGTATATGGTGAATGGTGTATGTGCTTGCGTTCAGGGGTGCAACAAAACCTACCTTTTGGGGGAGCTAACCCTTCAAATGTTGGGAGAGGCGCTAACTTCATGGGCGGTGGGGAGGGGCATACTTATTTGTGTGGGGGCGTCTAATTTCTTTACGCATTTTAATGAGACTATTCTAGTGCAGCTTCAATGTTACAAGCAGTTAACTCTCTCCTTTAAGGTTGAAAGCACCCACTTATCGACTGCTGTGAGAATGAGTGGTCTCCTGTTCCCTCTCTACCCTTCCAATCACTCCCCTGGCATGCAAATACTAAACCCGCATCACGATTTCAATTGCCTAAAAAACTTGGCATTTGATTGCAGGTACTAACCGTGAAAGGCTTTATGTTAGTAATGGCTGGGCTCTTATTAGCAGCATAACCCAGGTGCCGTTTAACATATGTGTACTGTTCTGTCCGGCAACTGCTCTGGAGGTCAGCTAGGTCGAGTCAACATAGCCCAAAATTGCAGGGTGAGGGGTGCTGAATCTCAGTCAACTCAATAGTGTTGCACACTACTTGTGTTTAATGCCTTGATTACTTAGTGGTAATTTTCATTACTCCTAGCCCTATTCTTCCTTGTCCCAGTACTTGTGTATGAGGCACTACTTGTGTATGAGGCCCTATGCCTCATACACAAGTACTGGGATGAGGTAGAGGTAGATGGAGGTAATGCCTGACCTAGCTACTTGTAATCTTCATTATTCCTAGTCCCACTCTTCCTTGTCCCAGTACTTACCTATGAGGCAAGGAGCCTCAACCGTAAGCTCTGGGACAAGAAAGAGGGACGTGGAGGTAATTCTTGGCCAAGGAGCTAATTTTGGAGGTTGGGTTAAGCAGGCATGATATGTGGTATTAGTGGCTAGAGAGGCATTTGGGTGCTGCCAGTCTAGCCGTTTCTTACTGCAGCATTTTATATTTTTCTGGGCATCTGTGAGGAAATTATATGATATAAGTGATTTATAATGCGCCTGAACACAAGTGTTTCTAGGCGCAACAAGACAAGGGAGGAAAGATAGAGGGAGGACAAGACAAACAATCTTACTAGGCCTTGTGTCATTAAGATCAGACAAGTGCGAGATCGAGAAGTGCAAGGGGAAAGGGAGGGGGAAGTGCAAGGGAGAGGGGAAAAATAGGGCAGCAATGCTCTGAGTAAGTGCAGCCAGGGCAGTGTGGCTCTGGGTAGTGCAAGGAGAACAAGGGACTGTAGGGTTACAGTTATAGCCCCTAGGTGTATGTTAGGCCCAGAGGCAGTGCAGGGGTGACTGATTAAGAAAGTGTCTGCACTCAGTGAGACTCTGATGGTAGCCAAGCAACCAGTCGGTACAGCAGACCAGTAGGTCAGGAGGGAAGGGAGAGAGAGAAAACAGAGAAGAAGAGGAATGTTTTGAGCTGCTTCCGGAACTTCAGGTGGTCCGGCTCAGGTTTGAGAGGGGCAGGGAGGCCATTCCAGAGGGAGGCACCTGCAGAGCAGAGACATTTACCCCCCACTCTCTGCCTGGAGAAGCATCTAACCCTTAGAAAGTTGGAGGTAGCTGAGTGAAGGGCTGGAGAAGGAAGGTATTTTGGAAGAGAACAGTGGAGACCAGAAAGCCTTGTGGACAAGGCAAAGGGTCTTGAACTATATCCTTGCAGCAACCGGGAGCCAGTGGAGAGATTTCAGGGCTGGAGAGATACAATCCCTGGGCTTGAGGCCAAGGATAAGTCTTGCAGTTCTGTTCTGGGTAAGTTGTATAGATAGGCAAATTGAGAAAGAGGCTGTTGCAGTAGTCCAGCCTAGAGAGAACCAGGGCTCTGGAGACAGTGGGGCTCATTACAGGTATGGCGGTAAGGCAACAATGGTGCCGGTATTGCTACCGGCACAGTTGCTACCGTACTGCCATACTAGGTGTTCTGCTCACGGGTGCCCTTGCAGCCACCAGGTCTGACCTGGTGGTCATACCGGCACCCGCGAGCAGAACATGATGGTAGTACCGGTATCGTTACTAACAGTACCGTTGCTACCACCATCCCCATTCCCATTATGCCCTATCGGGCTCAAATGGGAATGGGGATGTGCCAGGCCTGGCACACACGAAAGCGCAATTACCAGGTCTGGCTTGGCCGGAATAGCCCGGTAATTGCCCATTCGCGGGTGCCGGACCCGGATGCCTGTTTGGAGGTCGCTTTGCTGGTAAAACCGGCAAGGCTACCTCCAACCTCATAATGAGGCCCAGTGAGCTTCTGGGGGAAAGTGAGAAATGGAAGAGTCCCTTTGAGGAGGAGCAGCTGGTAGTGGGACTTCTTGACGACGTCCGAGATGTGAGAAGCGAAAGAGAGAGTGGAGTCAAAGATAACACCAAGGTTTTTTGCCTCGCAGGAAGGCGAAGGAAGAGGGACCAATGCGGACGGCCACAGTGAGAGAGTGAAAGCAGGGGCATGGGTCCCAATGAGAAGGATCTCCATCTTACTGGCATTAAGGCAGAGATCGTTGGAGGTGCACCACTCCTGAATCGCGGATGGACAGTCAGGAATGAGTGAGAGAGGAGAGGAGGCTGAGGGGAGCCTGAAAGAAAGCTGTTATCCGCATAACACTGAAAGTTAGAGGAAAAGGTAGAGATCAGGTGGCCAAAGGGGCCAAGTAGAGGTTGAAAAACCAGGGTGAGAGGATGGAACCCTTGGGAACGCCACAGGTATAGAGAGATGTGGCAGAGAGAAAGGGACCAAGTTGGACCTGGGAGGGGCGGTCCAAGAGGAAGGAGGGCAGCCACTCAAGGGCCTGATCCGTGGTGCCAAGCTTTTCATGGAGTCGATTGATCAGGATGGCGTGGTTGACTGTGTTGAAAGCAAAGGAAAGATAAAGATAAGGAAAGACGGAATGCTGGAATCAAGGTTAGAGAGCAGATCTTCACAGTTATTCAGGAGAGCAGTTTCCGTCCCTCTTGCAGCTCTGAAGCCAGACTGATGGTCATGGAGACAAACAACAGATTCAGCGTGGAGCGTAAACTGGGAGATGGCAAGCTTTTCCAACAGTTTGCCCAGGAAAGGGATGATGGAGAATGGGGGATAGTTTGCCAGGCAGGCAGGATTGGCAGATGGCTTCTTGAGGAGTGGGTGCACAAGGGAGTGCTTAAGGGGAGAGGGGAACGTTCCAGTGGCGAAAGAGTGATTACAGAAATCGGCCAAGACTGGATCGTGAGTGTCAATATGGTCCTTGATGGTTCTGGAGGAGCTGGTGCGCACCGGTTTAGACTACACTTTTCAAGAAACCTCATCAGGTGTTGTCAGAGAGAAAGAGGAGAAAGGAGGAAGTGAGGTATAGATGGGCAAAGGGGGGCCGAGATAAGAAGAGGGAAAGGAAGAGGAGATAGAGGAAAAGATGTCCTGGGTTTTAGCAGAGAAGTGAGAGGACAGAGCCATACAGAGGGGCTGGGAGGGAACGGGAGAGGTAAAGACCGCAACAGGATTGAACAGTTCCTTGCAGATTTTAAAGAGTTTGGCCGTGTTGTTAGAGGCCACAGAGATGCGGGCTTGAATGTGTGTTCTCTTCTTGATGAGTGTTATTGCTTTGACTGGCATTTTGGTGCAACCAGTCTAGGTATGTCTAAATGTGGCCTGGCAGTATTTACTGTAACATTATGTGTCTACACTGGTCTGCATTGTGCAGCCAGTTGAACAAGTTTTCATTGTGACATGGCATTTTTAATAGCAAAGCATTAATGTTCCTGTGCACTGTTGGTGATTTGCATGTATTGGATTGGTGTTACCCTACAAAACAATTGCAAACACTCTGACTTTTTAGACAATTTTTCTCAGAAAGTGTGCTGTATATTATATTAAAACACAATTATATCTTTCTCCTAGTGCAGTGTGCGGCATACCGCTTCAGCAGAACGTTTGTGCGTATTGTGCAATCGTGATAATCTAGTCTGGCCCAGAGTGTGGTGCAACCCGTGATTTGTTACCGTGTTTAGGGGGGCCCCCTGCCTGGCTCACAGGGGGGGCCCCCACATTTTGTGTTACGCCACTGCCTGCAAATCTGACGCTTGGGCTCAGGAAAGTATACTACCCACCGTCGGCTCGGCTACTGCTCCTACTTCCAAAGCGCTGCACGTAAGACTGGGAAACACTTGGGGCCTGATTCAGAGAGCGTTTCCCTATGGGATTGAGCCATTATAAAACGCTCCTATGAATCAGGCCCTTATTCTTGAGCCGCTTGGAAAGCTGTGGTTTCTTCCCCCTGTGCCACCTCCCAGAGTATCATAGGCAGCCTGCAACCTCTAAGTTCTTTTGTATTTAAAGCAAACCTCAACTCCATCCCCAGCTAATGCGCGTTGAAGCTTCCCGTTGGCGTTGCAGCTCACAACTCATACATGTGTCCCAATTCAACCTATATAATACTTAAAGCACACATTTGTGTTTTCTACCAGGAGGTGGCAGTGTAGGGTTACATTTCTCAAAGTAAAACAAAAGCTTAACATTCAATTTTTCTTCCAATACCCATTCTCCAGGGAAAAATCATTGGCTTGGGTTTTAAGACTCATTTTGAATGTTTCTAATATAGCATCGCAGAACTTTTTCCAATCCCCAATTCTTTGATAACTGAAAGAATTAAATAATGTTCACGTTTGGGACAGACATTTTGTGTAAGGAAGGCATTCTTTGTGTCTGTGATCCAAGTCATAGATTCCGTCTTAGAGGCGTTTTTCTGGAAATAGTGCAACACTAGTGCTTGCGTAGGCTCCAGACTGAGAGTCCTGGGAATTAATAACTTCCACGTTTCACAGAAAGAGGTTGGCGAGCAAAGGCTTCAGTCCAGAGCCCTTCCACTGTTCTTGTCTTTCATTTAATTTTTCTAGCTATCAGGTGGGCCTGATCTTTTGTACATCCTACTGGTAACTAGAAAGGGAAACAAGGTTTCTAAGTATATTTGATATCACACAGCGGAAAACATGTGTTCTGTATAGACACAGAACATATACAAGAAGCTGGACAGACATTGCAAATAAATCCCAAAAAAAACACATTGCAACCAGTTGCAGATCATAAAACTGTACTTCTACTTGAGGCATTGTGTAGGGGCCTTGTGGTGTGGGGGTGTGGGTAGGGCGAACGCATGGCAGGTACGGGTCTGCGCTGTGGGTGTGGATGGACAGAGCATCAGGGAGGGGTGTGTGGGCTAGCGATGCAAGATGTCGGTTACGCGTCTCTTGCTGTCTCGGCTCGTATACCGGCTTGGCTCTGGCTCGGCTCTACCCATGAATTCCGTGGCTCACCCACCTCTCATTACAGGCTGCGCACAGGGCTGCGATACCCTGTTCAGAGCATGTGTTTGTACACAACACTGGGAGGATAGCCAAGGAAGGGTATGCTCATCCTTTTTGCATAGACTTGCATAATAGCCTGGCACTTATGGGGTTAAACTTGGACACTGGTCAGTTGGATCGTCCCTACTACGCCTTAATATGGCATGCATCATGCATTGCATCAATCTGGGGAGCCTACAGCCCCCTGGGTCTCTGGCCACCTCTCATAAACCCCACTTCTACAGCACAAAAATGAAGACTTAGTACTTTGTCGCTGGTCTTATTAAGTGGTTTACAATTTTCAGAGGCCTGACCGAAGGCGAACATTGTACTGCATGGCATGAGTGGCACATTGTGCCTTCACGTGGAAATTATCTTACTAGCATACCCTATGCCTCAAGCTCATGTTGTGTTGAAAATATTATCAGTGAGCATGTGTATTTATTTATTTGCATTTTTAAAGCTATCACACAGCCCGCGGGCATCGAGGCGCTGATACAGGAATAGGTATTTTTTAGTTGCGTAATTTTTTTTTTTTTTATTAGTCTTAGTTGCGTATTTATAACACGCTTAAATGCGAAGAGGTTTCTAAGTGTGGACCCGGGGATCGAACCTGTGTCGTCTTGCTTCCAAGGCAAACACGTTGCAGCTGAGCTATTCTCCCGGCGTATTTTGTGCATATAGTGAGTGATCCCTCTTTGTGAAATGGTGGGAATTCTGTGCTGGAGACTGACACCATTCCACTTTCCGCAGGCATCTGCAACCTGCGGCTCTCCATATGGTTTTGACTATCGTTCCCCTGGTACCTCCCCATTGAATATACTACCTATGGCTGATGGGAGTTGTAGTCCAAAATACCTGGAGAGCGAAAGGTTGCACACCCTTAAACCATAAGGGCCTTTACGCATAGGGTTGACATTTGTAAGCATAAATCATTGATTGCTTTGTAATGGTGTGTTGTGTGCAGTAGCAATATTCGCTTCAGCTATTGTTGCTTTTTATTTGTGATCAGGTGCTGATGTCACAGTGCGGTTACTCTCACAAGAGGTCGATCTGGAGGTGCAGCTGCCCTTTGGGTCTCATACGCGTGAATTTCTACAAGAGATCAACAAGTCTTATCCAGGTAGGAAACCCTGCTGTCTATTCCCTTTGTCAGTTACCATGGTGTGCCAAGGAAGCGGGGGACATTCTGGAAGAAGCGGTCCATTCTCGAAGAACCAAAACTGTTAGGTTGTGCACTTTAAGCAGAGACGTCAATTCACCAAAATTCTATGGGCAGTGGAGGTGATTTTACATGCCCAATGACATCACAGAAAGTTGTTGGAATTACAGGAAGTGAGATCAGGTAACCGTGGACACTAATGACATCATAGAAACTGACATCTCAGATATTTCAAAAGCTGCAATAATTGTTAGAATGAATACATAACGAAATAGCCACTCAAGCATGCAAAAAGCTATTTTAGTTACCAATAATATGTTCACTGGGGTGCTGGCTTGATATGCCTTGGGCACAGGCATGGTATGATACAGGAACACCCAGCATATCATGGGCCAGAGGTTAATTGCTAATATTCCAGTAGAGGCTCATATGGCCAGTTACTGCAATGCTATTCCAGTTATATATAGCCTCACATAGCAGGTATAGTCACCACATCTATAGTACAGTTTCACATGTCCAGGTGCTGCCATCACATGTAAAGGACAGCTGTGCTTGTCCCAGCACCGCCATCTTACACCAATATATGCCTTGTTTCCCTGGTATAGTCATCATAAGTAAGGCAGAGCCTCACATTTCCAGGTGGTGCTATCACATGTAAAATACAGCCACGTATGCCATCTTACACCAGTATATGCCTTCTTTCTCTGGTATAGTCATCATAAGTAAGGCCGTGCCTTCCATGTGCAGGTGCTGCTATCACATGTAAAGTACAGCCTCACCTGTCCCAGTATGCCATCTTACACCAGTATATGCCTTCTTTCCCCGGTATAGTCATCATAAGTAAGGCAGAGCCTTGCATGTCCAGGTGCTGCCATCACATGTAAAGGACAGCTGTGCTTGTCCCAGCACTGCCATCTTACACCAATATATGCCTTGTTTCCCTGGTATAGTCATCATAAGTAAGGCAGAGCCTCACATGTCCAGGTGCTGCTATCGCATGTAAAATACAGCCACGTATGCCATCTTACACCAGTATATGCCTTCTTTCTCTGGTATAGTCATTATATGTAAGGCAGTGCCTTCCATGTACAGGTGCTGCCATCACATGTAAATTACAGCCACGCTTGTCCCAGTACTGCCATTTTTCACCAGTATATGCAACCAATGATGGATATGCACGAAGAATGAAGAGGAAAACAGCAAAGAATGATCTGATGAATGTTGCCTTTAGGCACCACCATGGGCCCCTCCAAAGAGAAACTCTGTGAGAAGGGAATCAGGATACTGCTCCCTTTCCCAATCGTCGAAGATACATTTTCTCTCATTCAAGATTTCAATATGTCTCAGTCCAATGTTAGCAAACTCCTGTAGCTCAAGAACAATAACATCTTCCCCCCTTGTTTAGCAGCTACAAAGAGAGACTTGAATGAACCACAAACCAATTAACTATCTATCTATCCACTAGACAGTCTCTGCCTCCTTCTTCCTCATCATTGATCTAGTCTGCACGTGCTGATCTACTTCTCCTTGACTTGCTTCGGAATGGGGTGGGGTGTGATGGTCTCACCTTTGTAGATCTTCACGTCTCTGAGGAACATCCAAGCACATCTTCCTTGTACTTTCAGTGCCGATGGAGTAATGTCCACTACGATGAAGGGACCGTTAAACCTAGGTTGATGCCATTTGCGGACAAAGTTACGGAAAGAATTTGGTCACCGCAAAACAGTCTTGGCAATAGAAATTAACTTCATCCGGTTGCTGTATGGTTTTCATCTGTGTTCTGAGACAGAAACCCTGTTCCCTTGAATTGGTCTGAAATGACCGAGATACTTGAAGTCATACATGTTAAGTAGGCACACAGCTCATTTCTGGTCAAGTGGCACAGTGAGTAGAGTGCTCACTATGACATCTGTGCAGAGCCTGTTAACGCAGGTTCGAATCCCGGCAGGGCCAAACTCAGCCTTTCATCCTTCCGAGGTCGATAAATGAGCACCACGCACCGTGGGTAATAATAAGCTGCGCTCAGATACCTGAGGGTTCGTAGCGCAATATAAATGCCTAATTATTATTATTATTATTATTATTATTATTATTATTTCCTAACAATTCTGCTGTTGTCTGGGCATCACTTCTAGTCCTTCATGGAGAAGTGAGAGGCCTTTTCATTCGCCTCCCCATTACTAGTTCATGGGGCGTAATATGGTCAGAGTCTGGTTGATTCCACAATGCATATAATGCAAGAGGCAAACAATGCAGCCATCCTTTTTTCAATGTCAACTTAAGCTTGGCTATTCTCTCTTTAAGCAGTCTGTTGAGCCGCTCACAGATCCGTTTGCTTGTGGGTGATAAGGTGAAGAAAACGTATGCTTTACACTGAGCAATAAGCACATTTTCTTGACCACTTAATTCACAAAATGTCAAATTGTGGGCCATTATTTGATCTGAATACCTCACATACTTCCCATCTAGGAAATACTTCTCTAATTAGAAACTTCACAGTGCAAGTGGCATCTGGGTGTGTGAATGGACCAGCTTCGATCCACCTACAAAAGGGGCACACCACCACTATCATATATCTATAGCCATTACAGACCTGCAGTATATCAACATAGTCAATATGTAAACGCTGAAATGGACCATTCAGTCGAGGGATAACACCTCTGTTTGCAGCGTGTGCCCAGCAGTAAACTTTTGACATACAATGGAATTTACTACATAAAATGCAATGTGTTCTAACAAATTCGGTATGAACCAGTCCTCTGCAATAGCTGCTGCAAGGTTTTCCCTAGTGACATGCGCAGGGTAGTGTAGCTGTTCCAATGCCACCCTTAATAAGGCTACAGGCATCACCGGTTTACCAGTGTTTTCCTGTCACTACAATGCCTCGGAAGGGGATAAAGAACACCCCCTCCATGTCCACAGACATTTCTCATCCTGTGATGCTTCACCTTGTACTTCCATTAATTGTGCCTTTGACAAGTTATTGAAGCTTTCATTGTTATCATCATCACCCCCATTCTCTCACTTACAACAGGCATATCAAAGCTCATAATATCTTTAGAATATGCAACTCGTTTTGCTTCTTCATCTGCGGCTTGATTTCAGCATGAGATAAAGTCTGCTCTCTTAGTGTGCTCTGTGCACTTAACGATTGCGATGGGTACCAGAGGCTGTAGTGCTTTAATAAGTCTGTCCAATAAAGTGGCGTATTGCACTGGATTGTCGTCCGCTCGGATGTAGCCTCTCCTTTCCCAAGGTGCTAGCCCTGCGTGTACTGTCAACGTCACATAGTTGGAGTAACTGTACACGGTTACTTTCTGGTCTGTGTGTTTCTCGAGCGCAACAATCAGTGCCACTCATTCTGCAACCTGTGATGAAAAGTGAGACGGTAGTCGTGCACTTGTCATTACTTGTCATTACTTCAAATTCCCCATTAGCCATGTGCCTTACCACAGCGGCAGCTGAATACCTTTGCCCATAAATTTGATCAATTTTCAAAGACCTATCAATAAAGAGAAATTCCCCAGAGCATTTTCTTTTACTCTCAGAATCTCGTCATAAAATTCCTCATAAGTCGAGCAGTCATGTGCATGATCGTCATCTACCAGTGGTTCAGCTACAAATGTGGCAGGATTCGCAGTCTTACATCTAACTATTTTGATTGTTGGATTCAATATAACCACCTCATAAGCAGAAGCTCTTTGAGACGTTAGTGTACCTTTAGGTTTCTTCAAAACCGCAAATAGTGCATGCTCAACAAATAGCGTCATGGAACACCCCATCACTATGCTGGCAGACATCTCAATGGCAAACACGGCGGCTGCCAAAGTTGGTTCTCAGGGGATGTGACCCCGTATTACTGGGTCCAAAATCCCACTGTAATACGCTAAGGGCTTATATCCCAACGTAGTTCTCTGCGTGAGCACTGCGTAATGACTGTTCCATTTGTGTGCAAAAATAAAAATAATTCCTCAGAATAATTAGAAATTCCCAGATCTGGAGCTGTGCAAATTGCCTTTTCAACTGGTCAAACCCTTCCTCCATTTCCTCAGTCCATACAATCTTTTCCTGACTTGCTCGAGCCTTTTTCAGGGCCTGCAACAATGGCCTTGTGTAAGAGCTATAATAAAATACCCATGCTCTCACATAATTACATAATTCCGACAATTGCTGCATGTGCTTTATCGTGTGCGGTTTTGCAGTTTTCAAAAGGGCCTCAGCCCTTTCAGGTGTAACCTTCTTTCCTTCATGTGAGATTAGCTGGCCTTTGTATAACACCTCTTCTTAGCAATACTGCAATTTCACTTTGTCCTCCTTATATCCCTTCTCGGCTAAAATAATCATTAGCTGAACTGAGTCACGTCTGCACTCTTCTTCTGATGTGCTACTAATCAAAATATCATCTATGTATTGCAGTACAACACTCGGCAAATCAATATTGCTTAAGTCCATCTGCAGGACTCTATTGAAAATCAATGGAGACTCACAGTGCCTCTGGGGTAATCTTGTGCTTTTTAATTTAGTCTGTTTGAACGTAAATGACATCAGATCTTGAGAATCTTTATGCAACAGGATTGAGAAAAATGCATTTTTCAAGTCAATCACAGTGAAATATCGTGCCTCAAAAGGGATACTACTTAAGGTCATCGCTGGATTAGGAACTAGAGGAAACTCGGCATCTACAATCTGGTTAACCGGGTGCATGTCCTGAATTAAACGCCATGACCCCGCCTTCAATTTCCTGACAGGATACAGAGCTGCATTGCATGGTGACTCTGACATCACTAAAATACCTTGATCCATCATGGCGGATATCATTTTAAAAATACCCTCATCTGCCTCTCGAGACATGGGGTACTGTCGTGCTCGAGGTAAAATTGATCCTGGCTTCAGTTTAATCTGGACTTTTCCAACCCCTTTTAGTAGGCCTACGTCATAAGGGCCGACGGGACCTCGCATCTTTCTGCACTAACCCAATATGTAATGCTCATCTCGAACACTACTTCGTCATCAGAAGGGTCATCTTTAAACATGTCCTCATCGGTGATGTCAGTTAGTCTGTAACCTTCTCCAATAGCAATGACTGTGCTCCATGATCTACCTTGATCATCAAATCCTATGAGCATATCCAAAACCGCTCGTACTACTGATGCTTGCAACTCTAAGGGAAAAATCTGCCCCCCCTCTTCGTCCATGGGAACCTCTGGTCTAAAGAGAAACTCATCAGGTATTCTCATAATTTTACCTTCTAGTCCAGGCAGCCATTTTAACAAAATGCGTACCCCATAATGAAACACCTCTGGTTCTAACGATACTCCTCGTATGGCTATTTGCCCTGTAAACGTCAATCTATTCCTGGTGTTGAACACACTATGCCTTCATCATATTCAGCTTTGTCATTAAATCTCGACCCAGTATATTAACTGGTGTCTGTTTTGAAGACAACAATGGAAAATACATATTGCACTCTCCTATCGAGACAGGCAATTTCTCATTAAAAGGAACTCTACTTGTAGCTCCTGTGAAACCTTGAGCATTCATGGCATTTCCTGACATTAAAAGGTTTCCCTCTCGTATACATGAGCAAGTTTCATCCGTGTCTACTAAAAAAGAAAATGATTTGCCTGCTATTGTGATGTCAACCCTTGGTTTTTCTTGAGGATTTGGCATTACTGATAGTACTGAACAGATCAGGTCACCCAGTGAGCTGTCCTATTGTGAGTACAGGCTTATCCCTGTGCCCGTGAAAGGATTCCCTCCCTCGATGGTGACACCCCCTATCCTAGAAGTCAATAAATGTCCTGTGTTTGCACTCTGCTGTATTTGCATGGGTGTGTGCTGTGACTGCCCTTGGGGCAGATTCAATGGTGCTTGTTGTGGTTGCACAACCTGTTGTATTCTTGGCATTTGTGCTTGATACACTGTTTGATCTTGGGCAAACCCATCCCTATTTTGTGAATTATATGCAGGCGGGAAAGCGGTTCCCCTTTTTGAGAACTGTCCATTCTGTACATACCCTTGGCTTCCACATGTTTGTGCTAAATGCCCTGTCATTCCACATGTCCAACATACAGGAGGGAGTCTTCTGATTTGCCCTCCCTGCATGCCTTCATTATCATTCTGTATATGCTGAAACCCACCTTAGTCACTCTGGAAGTTCCCTTTATTACTCTGAAAACCGCCTCTTCCACAGAAGTTTCCTCTACCTCGTGGTACAAATCCCTTCCCTCCTTGATCGAACTGCCGTTGGGTATTCACGTGCAGAATACCCAGTGTTTGCTGTGTTCCCTGCCCTTCTCCACTAGTTAACATTGTCCCTTCTATAGCTTTTTCTGTACAAATTTAGCCTCTTCATCTTCCTGCCTTCTTCTTTCTTTTGACTGTTCTATTGCAACAAATGACAATGATGCGCTATTGTCAACTGTATTTCTGGCCATGGTTTTGCCTCCATACCCACCAATTTCTTAAAGCTGTCTCAGCACTTTGTCTGGCAGCCCTTGACATAATATATGATAAAATACAGATATACATTTTCCCCACATCTCGCTCATTTCCAAGCTCCACTGCTCTTGGAAATTCTAAATGTAAGCCAATGGACCCTCCCCTTCCTGCATCTTATAGCTCCCATGTCCGATGTGTCTGGATATTGTACCCGAAGCGCTTCCAGACTGCCACTCTGCAATTATTAAACGGTGCTCCACCATGAGATGTGTTCTGAGCAGTGACACCTGCGTAACCTGCTCTCGACCAAATGTCATTGGCTCTCTCCCCAGGTTTAGCTGCTAGAAGACCATTAATGTCCCCTATAGCTAACGTATTCCCTCCGGTCACTTTTTCTAATTCATAAATCCATTTTCCAGCACCCGATGTCAAACTCAGGAGTTTACACCTCAGATTATCCTTATCCATCTGGGGCCAAGGAATATACTGCGGTCTGACCCCTCCCCTTTCTAACAATGGAAATTCTGAGATCTCAAAATCGCATTTGTCCCCCATCGTCTGTCTGTCCAGAGCAGGGGCAATGGTTCCACACTGTTTTCTTTCCCAGTACTGACCTTAGTCTGCTCACATAAGGTGGCAAATCCCCCCCTCACACTATGGGATCACCCCTTAGGTGGATCTAGCCATGCCAGTGGTTCTGGCGTCCTCGGTTTAGGTAGGTCTAGATCTGACCATCTCACTTCTCTGTCTATCGGAAAACACCCTTCAGAACCATATACATTAGTTCCCTCCTCCCCACAAAGGTTTCTCTATCTTCGTCTGACCTATCCTATCCCCAACTAATGTGGCTTCCCTCTTTCTCATCTCTATTCAGAGCCAGCTTGTCCAAAGACAAAGCTCAATGCTCGAGCCTAAACAAACCTCCCTCCTTGCCTTGTGTGGCTGTGTACCTTCGATCATTCTTTCCCTTGCCTTCTATTCTTTTTTGGTCCTCATGTCAGGATAGAGCTTATCAATTTTTTCTCCAATGCTTCTTATATCAAAATCATCCTCTACATCTACTCCAGGCGGTCCTGGCATTGGTACATGTGTTGGGAAGAACTCTGCTATGTCCTCCCATGCTACTACTGGATTAGGTTCCATTAACTCTCTTCTATATGATCAATGTCACATGCCCTTTGTCTTCTCTTGAGTTCTATTTTCTCGTCAAGCTCTCTTTGTTTCCTTGCTTCCTCCCTCACACTTTGTTCTTCCTGCCTTTTCACCACTCTTCTCTCATTTGCTCTATGCACTTCATCATCTTTGCATCTTTGTATTCTTTTATCCCTTATTTTCTGTTCTTCCTCTTCCTCTCTTTTCCTTTCTAGCCTGTCTCGTTCTTCAACTGCTCTGTGCCTGTTATCATACTTCCATTGCTCTTCTGCTCTTTCCTCTTTCAATCGTTTCTCTCACTCTGTCTTTTTTATCCTGTTTATCCTTATCTTCTTCTTGTCTTACTTCTTTGATGCTCTTTCCATCAAGTTTAAGCAATATCTGACCTCCCATTAATTCATTCTGTACAATAGCTATCTCGTCAGCTTTATCCTTCTCTCTTTTCCATCTTTTGATTTCTCTTTCTATGTCTAAAGACATACCGGGTCAATCACTTCTTTCCTTGTCCCATGGGACTTTAGGAATCAAATCTCTTTCTGGAGTCTTTTTCAAAACTCTCGTCACTGGCACAAGCAGGCGACTTATACATTGGGTTACTATACCCCGTCGCTGCTTTAAGCTCTCTTAAAGGATATAATCCTTCATCTTTTGTACTATCGCCATTTACATCTGGGGCGGCAATGGGAGCAGAAAGCTCTTCACCCCCCTCTTTACACTGGTTAAGCATCCAGTGTTCAGGAGGCGAGTCTTCTCTCTCCTCCTGGTACATTTTCCAGAGCTCTAAGCTCACTAACCTTTTCTCTAACTTTTTTCCTGTATATGCTGCCTGCAAATATGTTGTCATATGTTGCAAAACTGGTTTAGACAGCGATCCCCCTTGTGGCCATGGCATGAACATTTTATCTGCCGTACCCTTAACCCATTCTGTACTGTACTGCTGAAGTTTGGATGCGTGTTTTGACAGCTGTCTGCACAAATGTATTAGTGGAGTAATATCCTCCATCAAGACTTGGGTGACAATTAACAGTCACCTTTTTTATCTTTCTTCACACAAAATAAATGCTTTCCAGAAAAATACTACAATATGAGCGCACCAATCGTCGCAGCTCCAAGCCTCTTATTTCACTTGTACATCAATCTATTTATTCAATAAACACCACTGGTCGACTTATATAAATAAATACTAATTCTTTTCAAAACTCAATTTTTTCCACCACAGTCTATTTCTTTCTTATTTCTCAATATTCCATTTCTTTAAAAAGTTCTTTACATTTCATGCAACATACAGACAAACAAATGTTGACAAACTGACCGGCCCACATATACTTTAGTCCATGCTCCTTGTGACTATATCTGCCCCTATAAATGACTCAGATGGAGTATGAGCTGGCCTCTTTAATGATGCCTTGATCAGTCATAGCCTATATACGTCGTCTTGGGACTTTAGGAGGAGCTCTGTCTAACCGTCCTTGACGTAGTTCTCCAGGCTTACTATATAGATCACTCTTCGTCTATATACCTTAAATTGTGATGCTCATCGTCTCACACTATGACGCTCTTCGTCTTATCCCAAAGAATAAAATACCCCAATCAACCAACCCTCTGTTACTCTATCCCCGGTATCACCTTTCCCTATTCTGTGCGCATTCAGTTTGCCACCTCACTCAGCCTACTCACCATTCGCATTTTCGACTTCCGACCCTCCGGATTGTCTCCTCCTTTAACCAGCCGCTTCAACCTTTGGTTCGCTCAGCTTCCTGTAGAAATCAGGAGGGGATTCCGCATGAAAACGAGGGACCCGTCCCACCTTTTCTTGCAAGATTTTTAAACTAACGCCCGCTATCTACACGGAGCCTCACGTTCTTTCGGTTAAATGGCGGAGGATGTCCGATATTTCCGGACCCCAAAGCTTACTAGATCAATGGATTTTTAACCATCCTATGCTACTACGTGAACTGGGGTAACCAACCCAGCCCTTTAAGACGAGATAGCAACACTTAGAGATGGATGGAGATGCAGAACATACTCAAACATCAATGATTAAACTGACTCAGGAAGTTGGCAAAGTGCGACTATTTTAATGTCAATTATCTAAAACAGGAAGTTACAACGAACATCAGCGCATTCGCTGGATCTTCACACTCAATGCAACACATTACAAAAAACACTTTTATAATGAAAACCTGTCATTTTTGACATCTACCCACATTGCAAACTACAAAAACCTACTTGGGAAGGTGATTGGATTACAGGGAGCATCTAGGTATAAATTCCACAATTGTCAGGAAGGTGGTTGGGTCTCTAACATCAGGTGGGGCAACTAAACCCTCCCTTAGTGCAGGTTTCTATGAACATCATCAAATACACAATGACCCATTGGTTATACAAACTATAGGGCTCTCTATTACGTGGCCCTCCACAATTGGTTGGCACCCTTGTACCCCTCTGTAATATTCCACATATGCAAGCAGCACGCAGGCTGTCATCTAGGTGCTAGTGGGCTGGTCATAACCATAGCGTCCCACCAATTAGCATGTCATCTATCATCACCCTTACAGTCTGCCAGTCAATTAATCTTTGAGCTTAGCCTTGAAAATGTTCTCTGTGCTGAAGAATATGAGGGTGTATAGCATACTCTGTCTTCTCGGTTTAGATACAGCTTGCCTTCATAGCTATTCTCATCCAACCATGTGACTGCAGACCATGTTTTTTGAGTCTTTCTGTATTTAAAATACTATTAAATGATGAACCTCTGATGTCTTTAATGTTCTCGCCTCTCACTTAACATAGGAGTTATGTTCTTTCACACATTCTGTAACCATTGTGCTAACATTCAGGCCCGAGGTGGCCTTGACTTCCTGGTGTTGATCCAACCAGACCCTTCTTTGATTCACCTCCATGGCCCAGCTTCCCATTTCGAACTGCGACACACTGAAAACCTTTCCTTCACTGGATCTAGCTCTGCTAAAAAGCATTGTGGAATCATCCAAAGTCCTTACATTTCCGATGTATATACGTTGGCGCATCGCCGCAATCCATTCACTACATAGCTAGCCTTTACGAATACTTTGTCTACTTACATTGCTGCAACTGTACAATTGCAAAACAACTTGATATCTTCATCATTATTTCTGTAGTCTGACCATCTTCATCTTGAGCCCAAAATGTTGCTCATGCTTGGCATCTCTTCCTTTGTTTCTATAGAATGCTTATACTCTTTAATCTCTTCTCATGTGTCTCATCTCTGTTCTGTATGACGTCACCAGTCTCCTTTCTCGCTTGCTTTTCCCACTTTCTCCGGGATTTCATTCAAATGGCCATCATATTGTGGCGTGTATGTATGGCTTTCTCAATGGGTATTTTACTTCCAGGATTCTCTTTGGTATAGGTTTTCTCACTGGCAATACACATGTTTCACACTCTGGTCCCCAGCATATAGGTAGCATGGGGGAGGAGCTTTGGTTGGGGGTACTCGACTTCCCCACTACACCATCACCCAAGATTTTTACATGGTCCCGATGGGCTTCTGATCCCCTTTAATATGAACCCAGGATGAGCTCAGTGGAACACACAATGCACTTTTGATTCAAGAAAATGTATTCAATGTTAGTCAATGGAAAGGCACCACAAGTATCCCTGAGTTTCACACCAGCCCCCACCATTTCTTAGGTTTCATTTATCTCCTGTGACCTGAGTAGGACATCTGGCTGGCCATGTGATCATGCCCTCCCCTCCTGGGCATCAATGTTTTTTTTAAAGCTAATGCACAGTTAATGGGGAGACCTGACCTCAAGGTCACTTCTGCTGGCTGGATAATCTTCCACCTCCACAATTTTGATCTGCTCACCTGTATTTTTTAGCATTTCAACTGAAAACCAGACCTTCTTCTCCGAGAGGTCCTCAGCCAAAGGTCTTGAGGTCATGATTTCAGAGGCCCAGTCCTTCCAGTTCAATGGGGAAAAACAATCGACATACATAATTCTAAAAGAATAGCATTTTACATTGACACAATATGTTACATGTACCACGTAACATTTGGTATTACAGCTAGGCATTCTGTTCATAAATACAATCTTTCTTTTCTACTGTATTAGAACAGAGGTAGATTCATTATTAATCTTATGCACACAGATGGCCGCAGTTACCATAGGAAACCAGTGTTCACGTTTACAAAAACGAAATAGCAATACACTTCCTTCCAGATTGACAATTGCTCAGTTCCCATCTCAACCCCAGTAAAGACGCGTCCCTCACCATGTCCAGAAAAGTAAGTGACCATTGCTTTCTCAGTAGCCTACACCACCAAGGTCCTGAATGCAGCCCGGCCCTTCCTTTCTAAAAACAGCTGCCTAACCATTGCCCATTCTATCATTGGTTGCATAATCGACTACTGCAATGTCCTATTCACAGGCACCTCCACTGGAAACATCCACAAACTGCAAATCATCCAGATTAATGCCCTTAGAGCAGCCCTTAATATCCCTAAAAGAGAACACACCTCCAGAGCAAGAAGAGAAGCACATTGGCTCCCCATCCAGGAGCGTATCACCTTCAAAACTCTATCCATTTCCCATAAGTGCCTCTCCAATATAGCCCCCCATACCTATACCAAAGAATTACCAAAGCTCACTCCCCGAGACCCACCAGGACCCCCACCACTGATCAACTAATAGTGTCCAAAGTAAAGAGTTCAAGCTTCCCCTACCTTGCTGCTAAACTCTGGAATTACCCCCCCCCCCCACCCCTGAGGGCAGACAATCCTACTGGGTCTTCCGCGAAGCGCTCAAAACTCAGCTTTTCCCCTAATCCTTAACTAACTCCCCCAGTCCCCCTCTCCTATTTGCCAGAAAATGAATCCTGCTACACTACTTTACTGTCTGCTAATGTGAATGATAATGCCACTTGGTTACTATGTACCTATGTTACCCTGTTATTGCATGAAGAAAACATGACTGTATGCCGAAAGCATGACTATTAGAATCGTACCTGTAACAGTGCCCCAATGCCCCCGGGTTGCACGCTATACAAATGAAATAAATAAATAAATAAGCCTTTCTCTTTACATGCTGGGATTTTATATGATGAAAATTAAGTCTCTTTATTCCTGATAACGCAGTCTGTCACTTGCCTTTATTTCTTAAATGTCAGACATCATACCTCCTTTTTATCTTCCAAATGCGCCGTATTTCAAATGTATCTTTTCTTTCCACGTGCACCGCTGCGGTTTTAAATCTGTCAAAGGTGCCTTTTCCCAATTTATACAAAGTCAACATCTGCAGCACCACCTGTTTCTTTTTGTTTGTCTCCATTGGACACAGCAATATTACAGTTCTAAAGCACACTCTCCTTCAACCCGGTGTCTTTGTATCTTTCAAAAGTTGTAAAAAATGTTGACCATGTGCTGTGAAAATCTCTGAACTAGTAGAAATATAAATATGCTATTAACCTTCATCAAGTAGTTTCATTACTATTAAAACTAGACCATGTTCCTCTTTATTTTAGAACCACACAATAAATCTTCCTCCACTCTAGTCGTAGTGGGGAAACACGTCTCGAGGCTGTAATAAAGAGGTTCTCACAAACACAAGAGGTTTCAGACACAAGAGGTTTTTGGACACATAATTTGATCCCACAATAGAGGTATCGGGGTGTAAAAGGCTTCTAAACCATTGGAAACCACCTCAAGGAGACAGAGACCACTTAAATACAATTTTAGAAAGTATCAAATTGCATCCAATTATTTTTTAATTCACAGGTGGTGCCTTTTGAAAGCAAATGAGACAGAGACTATTCAAGCACAATTTTGAGAAAATATCAAATGGCTTTTGAAACCAAAGTAATTTTTTGACTATTGAACAATTAACAGATTTTTCAAGAAAAACGAAATGAAATTATTTTTTGAACACTCTCCATGTTTGTATGCGCCTCATTTATAATATTCATAGTTGGCGCAATTTTGGATGACCCGAAGAAATATCACGTTTTATATCTGTATAGGGCAATACAACCCCCAAAACGTACAAAGGCAGAAAACTTGACAAAGTAAAAATGATGGAGTCGCTCAAGGCACCATCATAGCACTTAGGTTCGATAAGTCTCGGTTGGACTGGCTTGGGCACTGTAATCGAAACAATGCAACGCATCGACAGAGGGCACAATTAGGGTGCAGTGTCAGGACAGTGTGATGCGGCCCTCCCCCCATACACCCTCTCCTTCCTGTCGGAGACTCTGGATGGCCGGAGCAGTGGTCGAAGTGTACGAAAAAAAGTAGTGGAACAATGTTCCCTACTAGCCTGCCCCGCCTCCCCACAAACCCCATCGCTCTGCACAATACAAGCCCCCAAACACATGTGCTTGCTGTTAAAGGGAACTTTCGGTGCAGTGCACTAAAAGTGCAAGTTTCAACTTCTTCCTACGCTTTTATTTTAAAACGAAACCATTCCGGAGCAGTGATTTTTTAAAATAAAAGTATAGGACCTGCAAAACTTAATTTAAAAAAAGTAGAGGAACACCGCGCCCAATCGCTCCCGCCCACTTTGACCACTGGGCGGGAGCAATAATAGTACACCATAAAATACAAGCACTGGGTGCTTTTAGTGCACTACCCTGGTCAGGGAGGGCACCGGAAACCTTCTATTGATGGCCTAGGGGTTGTGCTATGTTAATGAGGTTTGTTTCATGCGCTGCCACCACTTTTCATGGTCTCCCGCCCTTCCTGCGGCTCAACTAGCGGGAAGATACAAAGGAAGTTGTGCTTATATGTTGGTGTTGGTAGGTCCAGGCAGGGCCAGCCTTAGGGCAGGGCTAACGGGCGACCCCCTTGGGTGGCATTAGCCCCCAGCCGCACCAGTTCGGGGGAGTCTTTCAAGTTCTGCCCCAAGCTGGCATGGTAGGAGAAGGTGCAGCATGTGCCGTATTGAAATTAAATACGCCCCGCTTACAGGAGCGGACGCATCTAATAACTATAGGGCGCTGATGCTTGCGCATTGGCACCTACTAAAAAATGTGGCACCCCTCTGCATGCCAGGGGTACGCGGGGGGCAGGGGGCACAATTATTTTTGCTGCCGCCGTTAAGGACGGCCCAGGAGTAATTGCCATCTGTGTGGGGGTAGGTTCTCTTGGTGGATTGTAGCGTTTCCTGGAAAGACTCTGTTTCTGGATTGGAGGGTTGGGCGGTGGGGCCGTTTGTGTGTTTTGCGGTCATGAAGAAGTCCCTACCCCCACCGACTTTCAGATTTTTCGTGACCCCTATTATTTGGTGGGATGGTTCCCCTGTTAGCCAGGTTCAGTTTCATGAAAGGTTCTCCATAACTAATAATGTGAAGCGCATCTTTGAATAAAACACTTTCTACAGCGCCTCGATGCCCTCGGGTTGTATGTGCGCTTTACAAATGAAATAAATACAGCGAGCGCCCTACTCCCCTGAGAGCGTTTCTCATCCTGGCAGTCAGCTTTACAGTAGCAAAACAAATGTATCTATTTTGGGAAGGACATGGGAATCTTGAGTACATTTTTAAAGAAAAACAGAACGGGTTCAAGTGGTAAGCGCGGATCAGCAGAAATAATTCAGTCTTGAAGGCCTCGTCGGGACGCCCTGTCCTTGCATGGAAGGAATGCAGCACCCCCGGCAGGGACCTGCCCCGCGAGGCCTCTAAATCGATTCTCTTTGCCCATCTCCAGGACAGGCAGGGCTGGGCCGAGTGAGCAAATAAAGCGCCGTGCCGTGTCCGTGCGAAGTACGTCTTCCCGGTGTCACTGGAAAGAGGAGTGCCTCGGTGCCCAGGGGCGCTGCCCCGCCGTGCCCGCCCCACTTCCCTCTCACTTCCCGAGCCGGGCGGAGCGCTTTCTTTCCAGCTGAGCCGGTCCACCCAATTCTTTCCTCATGAGCGCCTCGTCGCCTGCTGATGTTGGCACCAGCACCCCTCCATCCGGTGAGTGCCTTTATTTTCCCAGAGTTCAACCGGAGGTCACGTTTCATGCATCCTGTCCTCTCGGTGCGCCTCGCAAACGTCGCCAATGGAATGTTTGCGGCTTGGTGATAACATCGGCTGCAGGAATATCGACGACAAGGATATCGACCAAGAAATGTATTTCAAAGATTGCCACCTTGATTATGTGACCTACACTGTGCGTGTATGTGCGAATACTATAGTTAATCGGTGTCAATGAGTGGGCTTTTTGATTGGTGTGTTCAGGCTCGGCCAGGCCTATAGGGCAATGGGCCCAGGCCCGAACCAACAACACAAAATGCCGGTGTGGGCCATTTTTTCTGATCAAACTGGGCCACTTTTTTGGGCAAGTTTGATGAGTTAATTCACTCTGCGGCTGGTAGGTTTGACCAGTGTTGCCGAATACATCTTTATAATGCAAAATTTGCATCACACATTATCAATATCAAAAAAACGTGGTTACTGTTCAGCGCCACAAAAGGAATGAATAGCCATGTGCAACAGTGGGCCACTTTTTCATTGGTGCCCGAGACAATTTTATGACCCAGTCCGACCCTGGGTGTGTTTCCTCAAGCGCCACACGTCGCCTTTCGGTCACTTCGGAGCACTTGTCCACGGTGTCAAGCAGATGTAATTCAGCCCCCTCCCCACTCCTCCACAAGCACTCTACAAACACAAAACCTTAGCGCTGTTGACAGATTACACATGTGTATGGCAGTGAGAGGAAGGCTTGGCGCTTGCCGAAGTGTTTGGAGAGGATGAAATCAGCACCAGTTCAGAGGGGGCGATCAGCATGTTACTCCATTGGAGAAGCTGTGTGTCTTAGTAAATACATGTGTGTGTGGGGGGGGGGGGGGGCGTGGAATAGTGGGGAAGCCCAACAGCAGCTAGAGAAGAATGTGGTTTTTCCACAGCTGCTTTAACTTAAGAAAGGCATAGCACCGAGAAACAGGCCATCATCCATACTAGGCGCTATCAATCCTGCATCCGGGTGCGGCCCACACCAAGTGACCTTAAGAGTGACAGTAGGAGAGAATTCGGGAACTCGCGGCGCTTACTTGCAAGGGTGTCCTGCGGTGGGCGCCTGCAAATGGAAGCCCTGAAACCAAGACTTCTCAGTGCTGGCATGGCCTGCGCTAAATAGGGCATTTTGTTGTGGCCTCTGTGCTGCTACTCTGCATAATTTAGAGGCTTCTGGGAGTTTTTTGTGAGCATTCAGTGCATCGGTTTCAATACCATTTTTATGCATGGTAATCACCAGCTCCACTCCCTCGTCACTGTACTCGTCACACCAGGTCTCCACCCCGCGTATCGCAACTCGCATTCACTACAGTGCCCTGTAATCGGGGCTCAGGGGGGCATCGCCCTTCCTGTCATGATAATCCTCACCCTTCGGTCTGCTGTAATCCTGGGACTGTAGGACGCTGTGTGCTTTACGCAGCCCCCAGAATAGCTTCAAGGTATCTCCAGCAGAGCCTCACGGAGCCTTCTGCAGCACCTCCTATGCAGTCTCCAACACAGCCTCCAGCAGAACCTCACGCGGCCTTCCACAGCCCTGCACCCCGCTCTAACACACCTGCACCGGAGCAGGACATTTTAGCGCGGGCTGATTTGGCGTGGCCGGTTCAGCGCAGGAGCCGGTTTGGCGCGGCAGCCCGTGCCAAACTGGCCACACAGAAATGTCCTGCTCCGTTTGGCCAGGCTATCAGATGGAGAGCACGTGTATCTCCTCAATAACCCGGAACGCTGCAAGCCATGCAGGCGTTTTAGGGCGTGCATTTCCTTTACAAGCTCTGTGGTTAGTTTACAGAAGGACACGATAAAAGTACGGCACTTCGACTCGTTCTTAGTAATAGAAATCACGGATAACCGTCAGTCATTATGTAATCTGACCGCAAGCGTTAATAACCCAAACTTTCGTTGCGGTGTGAAACTCGCCGAAAATGTTACGTTATGTGGAATGCTGTGTGCCTTCTCCCTCAGCGTGGCTTGAAGACAGGCTTCAGTGCACACATGTGCGCGCTTCTGCGAGGGGACGGGAGAGGGGCTGCAGCGGGGCCTGTGTTGGGCCTAGAGACGTTGAAATGAGACAAGAGGCATGTTCCTATGTGTTGCCAAGCACTCATGGGTTAAGGAGTGCTGCCCCCACCGTTGTGGGGGTGGAGTTATTGACACGGCAGGAGGAGAAAAGGGAAACGGGGATTATGGGAGGAGGCGCGCGGAGCAACAGTTAGAGTTTGTATTTAGAAAATAAAGGAAGCAAGGTGCAATCTCCGTGTGTGCGCGTCCTCCTTTGTAAGGTCTACGGGGCAACACTGGCGACGAGGTCTCTCCTCGTGCGCCCACGGAGTCCTCCGCAGCGATCCGCCGCTCCTCCTTTGGCTTTCCGCCACCCGACGCGCCGTGAGCGCACACAAGGCAATCCGCCGCTCCTCCTTTGGCTTTCCGCCACTCGCTGCGCCGCGAGCGCACACGAGCGCACACGAGGCATGCGCGTCTGGCAGTCCGCCAACGTTCTCGCCCTGAACGCCCTGGGCCTCCTCCTCTGGCAGTTCGACAACTTTCTCGCTTTGAACGCCCCGGGCCTCCTCCTCCTGCATCCCAGTGGCCCACACAAGCGGAAGCCCTCTTCCTCCTCGCAGTACTTCACCAACACGCCCTGAATACCTCCAGGCCTCATCCTTTCCTATCCGGACATCTTTTCTCCTCAACACCTCCAGAAGGTCAAGAAGGTCGGCGGTGGATCAAAGGAGCCCGCGGGACCACCACACACACCTCTGGCACAGCACAGCACAACACAGCACAGGGAAGCGTTTTGGACACCTGCTGCGACACCCTACACGCCGGAGGCCGGTGAGTCCGCTACCCAAATAAAGCACTAAATACATAGTGTCCGGCATCATGAGCACGCCAGCCTCCGCGTCAGGGTCCAACCCAGGATCGCCTACGCCGGCTCACGTAGTGCAGCCGATTCAACTGCGGCTGCCACCCCCTTTCACCATGACCCCACAAGCCACAAAAGGACCCAGATGGACTGATTGGATGGAAGATTTCCAGCATTACGTCAGGGGATCTGGGGATGGAAATTCCCCCAACATCAGAGACATCTTCCTTAATCTGGTGGGAGGCGAGATAAAGACGGTGGTTAAGACTATTCCTGCAGCTGAACAGAACACTTTCAAGGACCTAATAAATGCCCTAGACAAACTCCTCATCATAGAAGTCAATCGCGACTATGAACGCTACCTTTTCAACAAGTGCACTCAAATGCCACAGGAAACAGTTGATGAATTCATAACCCGACTGAGAGTAAAGGGTGCTAATTGTCAATTCGACGCATTTTCTCTGGAAGAAGCCATAAGATTAAGGGTCATTGAAGGTTGCTTATCCCCTGCCCTCAAGAAACAGCTCTTGAAGAAACCCCTCTCCATCCAGGAAGTGAGCGAGCTCGCTCGCATACATGAGAGGGTCGATGCCCAAGCCACATCCATGGCCAGCCCAAGCAACCCCAAACACGACGCTGCGGAACTGATCGCAACCATACAACCATCTCGTCCAGGCGACAGGGGGCCACAGCCATACAGAACTCAAAACGTCCAAACACCCCGCCTACAGAGACAATGCTATCGCTGTGGGATGTCTTTTCCGCACGCAGGATCGTGCCCTGCTCTGTCTCAACGATGCACAAACTGCGGAAGAGAAGGCCACTTCCACTGGGTGTGCAGGGAAGGCGTACCATTTCCTCCCGCGAGACCCCAAACGCCAGTCAGGACGTTTGTCCGTCCGCCACCTCCTAGACACTTTCAACCCCGATACTACCAACAAAGCCAAGGACAGAGGCGATACGTCAGAGCCATTGACGAATACCACATGCCGGGATTCCCACCACAACCAGAGCAGACTGATCGGACCAAATACTACACCGATGAATATGACCATCCACCGGAAGAATATGGGCCTGAACCTCTCTACCAGGAGGTGCAGGGAGCCGCATATGACATACCATATGACTCATACGACCAAGATGAGTTTGTCAACCTCATACTCGACACTGAAGAGGCCAGAGAAGCCCCGAAGATCCCCATCAAAATGGGGAATAGACAACTCCAATTCATGATTGACTCAGGCGCTACCGTTAACATTATGGGCGAACAGGACTATGCCATGCTACCGAACCCACCTGCACTTCAAAAGTCCCGCTCAAGGATATTTCAGTGGGGCGCCACCACCCCCCTACCAACAGTAGGATGTTTCACACAACGCCTTCTCCTGAATGGCCAGAAAGTAGACACAACTATACACATCATCCGGTCACTTGCTAGAAGCCGATGCCTGCTCAGTTATCACACGGCGTCCCGTTTGGGTTTAATAGAAATACACGTGAAGGCGGGAGACTCCATCACAGCAACCTCCGAGAACATGAACGCGAAAGATACAGTTGGCGCCATCGCATGCTACCAAATGCAGAACCTGATCACACAGGCCGACATCACAAGAGACTTCCCCAACCTCTGCAGAGGGCTGGGCAAACTCAAGGCCCCTCCCATCCGACTACACATTGACACTTCAGTGAGGCCAGTACCGCAACACCCCCGGAGAGTGGGTTTCCACCTACAAGTGGAAGTATCAGACGCACTCCAACAACTATTGTCCGATGGCATCATTGAACCAGCCACAGGCCCGACACCATGGGTCTCCCCACTCGTGGTGGTACCAAAAGAGGGAGGAAAGATACGTTTGTGTGTGGACATGAGGGTGGCGAACACTGCCATTCAGCGCGAGAGTCACCTGGGCCCTTGCATCGAGGACATGATCGTGCAACTGAACAACGCCCAGATGTTCTCCAAACTCGACCTCAACCAGGGATACCATCAGCTGGAGCTGCATCCGGAATCCAGACCCATCACGACATTCGCGACCCATGACGGTCTATACAGATATCGGCGCCTAAACTTCGGCATCTCATCAGCCGCAGACATTTTCCAAGAGGCCATCCGGCAGGTGATCAGACCAATCAAAGGCACACTGAATTACAGTGACGACATCCTCGTTTTCGGTTCATCGAAGGAGGCTCACGACAAGGCCCTGCTCGCTACATGCGCAGCACTCCAAGAAGCAGGCCTCACCCTCAATAGTGCAAAATGCCGTTTCAGCAAGACCAAGCTCAAATTCTTTGGACACATCTTTTCCAGCGAGGGTATGCTGCCGGATCCTGATAAGGTTGACACCATCACCAAACTGGAGGAACCACGACAGGTTGCTGACGTCCGCTCATTTCTTGGCATGGCTGGCTACTGTGCGCGGTATATACCGCACTACGCGTCCCTCACCGACCCTCTACGGAAACTCCTCCAGAAAGATTCAGTGTTTGAATGGACCCCTGCATGCCTCCAGGCTTTCTCCGACATCAAGCGGGCCCTGATGGAAGCACACCGCCTGGCATACTTCAACCCCGCATAGCACACTGAAATCGTGGTGGACGCGACCCCGGTGGGCCTTGGCGCCATCCTAGCCCAAACTAGCGGGGCGGATGTCCACCCGAGACACGTTGTCCCATACGCGAGCAGAGCCCTGTCCACCCCAGAACTGGCCTACTCCCAGGCGGAAAAAGAGAGCTTAGCCGCCGTCTGGGCGTGCAAACATTTCCATGACTTCATCATTGGGAAAAAGTTTACTTTAATAACGGACCACCAAGCCCTGCTCTCGCTGTTTGGCAACCCGCACACCAAGATGCCTCCAAGAATCGAGCGCTAGGGAATCCGCTTACAGGAATATGACTATGACATCGTACATCGTCTCGGGGGCGACCTTAACCCCGCTGACTACTTGTCACGTCACCCAGTGGGGGCCCCACTGACCCGTGAGGGAGACATCGCCTATGTACAGTACATAGCGTCGAACTCGCTACCACCGGCGTTGTCCCTGGAGAGAGTGGCTGCCGCATCCGCTGCTGACCCCACCATGGCACTCGCCATCAGCCTCACATTGTCCAGCAAATGGAGAGATCACCATAGAGCAACGCTGGCACACCCAGGAGCGTGCAAACAAGAAATTGAAAGGCTGGCCAGGGTACACAGCGAATTGGCCGTCAAGGACAACGACATCCTCCTCAGAGGGTGCAAAATCGTCATCCCCGCCACGCTCAGGAATGAAGTGGTAAGCACGGCCCATGAGGGTCACAGAGGAGCAGAAAACACCAAGAGGCAGCTGAGGCGCCATGTTTGGTTCCCGTTCCTGGACGCGGCAGTGGAAGAATGGGTGAAGAACTGCCACGCCTGTCAGTGCACTGCCCCCGCGGAACATCCACCCCCGCTTCAACACACACAGATACCCGAACGACCATGGGAACGTGTAGCCATGGACTTCTATGGACCCACGGAAGAGGGTGACTTCCTCTTGCTCATAATAGATGAACACTCACGTTTCCCAATCGTCAAAACGGTCACCACCACCTCATTCCCCCAAGTAGAAGCAGCGATAGAAGAAGTGTTCAGCGAGTGGGGGATCCCCAAGATAGTCAAATCCGACAATGGGCCCCCGTTCAGTGGACATGAATTTGGAACACTAGCAGAACATCTAGGGTTTGTACATATGAAGATAACTCCTCGCCACCCTCAAGCCAATGGGATGGCTGAACGATTCATGGCATCAATCAAAAAAACCAGACAAAGAGCCAGAGTAGAAGCGGTCGACCCACACCAGGCGCTGTGCCGACTCCTACGGGACTACAGAAACACTCCTCACGAAGCCACCAACAAGACACCCGCCGAGCTCATGTTTCGCTACAAAGTACGAACCCGCATACCGTACAACCCAGCCGATGAGGAGCCGCTTGACATGGACGTGCTCCGAAAGGATGCAGAAGCCAAGGAGAGAGCGAGACGAGAGACAGATGCCCGCCGTCATGCAGTGATGCAGGACTTCCACATTGGAGATGAAGTACTCGTCCAGCAACCAACGCCCAGAAAGACAGATCCGCGATTTGCTCCAAGTCCCATGAGAGTAACCGCAGTGAAAGGCACGATGGTGACAGCCGAGGATCAAAGCAGAGCTGTCACCAGGAACTGTCAACAATTCAGAC
This sequence comes from Ambystoma mexicanum, assembly GCF_040938575.1. NCBI lineage: Eukaryota > Metazoa > Chordata > Amphibia > Caudata > Ambystomatidae > Ambystoma > Ambystoma mexicanum. The sequence goes on along the minus strand of NC_090934.1, from coordinate 137,600,669 downwards.
ACTACTCCAGACGAGAAGGAACAGAGCCGCTATATCGATCGGCCTCTCAAGAGCCGCGAGAGCCGCAGGACGATTTGTGGGTCCCACCAGGAGGAGACCCAGGAGGGACAAGCAGAGAAGTGAGGACCACGGCACTGCAAGAGGCAGGTGACCAAGAGGAGAGGCCACGGAGAACTGTAAGAAAACCTACGAGACTTGTTGAAGAGTGTTGATCTCGATGTTTGAATATATTGTTCGGGGGTGATGTTGCCAAGCACTCATGGGTTAAGGAGTGCTGCCCCCACCGTTGTGGGGGCGGAGTTATTGACACGGCGGGAGGAGAAAAGGGAAACGGGGATTATGGGAGGAGGCGCGCGGAGCGCCAGTTAGAGTTTGTATTTAGAAAATAAAGGAAGCAAGGTGCAATCTCCGTGTGTGCGCGTCCTCCTTTGTAAGGCCTCTACGGGGCAACACTATGCCCGCTGGATGGTGCAATTGCACAAGACTGCGCTGCAACATCGCAAGTGTGCGGCGCGCCAAAACATCACAGCGCCTAAACATCCCATCGCCGAACTGGCTGTGGCGAATCGGGCCGCGCCAAACCGGCGGCGCCGAAACGGGGTGTAGCGGACCTGCACACAGTGAATAGACACATGCAGTCTCTAGGAGACCCTCACGCGGCCTTCCACAGCACTGCACCCCGCTCTAACAGAGCTTCACACAGTGTAGAGAATTTCACAGCACTGCATACAGGCTCTAAAACAGAGCTTCACACAGTGAATAGATGCATGCAGCCTCCAACAGAACCTCACACGGCCTTCCACAGCACTGCACCCCGCTCTAACAGAGCTGGACCGAGTGTAGAGAATTTCACAGCACTGCATACCGCTCTAACAGAGCTGCATCCAGTGTAGAGAATTTCACAGCACTGCATACCGCTCTAACAGAGCTGCACAGTGTAGAGAATATCACAGCACTGCATACCGCTCTAACAGAGCTGCACATAGTGTAGAGAATTTCACAGCACTGCATACAGGCTCTAAAACAGAGCTTCACACAGTGAATAGATGCATGCAGCCTGCAACAGAACCTCACGTGGCCTTCCACAGAACTGCACCCCGCTCTAACAGAGCTGCACCCAGTGTAGAGAATTTCGCAGCACTGCATACCGCTCTAACAGAGCTGCACACAGTGTAGAGAATTTCACAGCACTGCATACCACTCTAACAGAGCTGCACACAGTGTAGAGAATTTCACAGCACTGCATACAGGCTCTAAAAGAGAGCTTCACACAGTGAATAGACGCATGCAGCCTCCAACAGAACTGCATGTGGTCTTCCACAGCAATTATAGACATTCTCAAACAAGTTAAACCATCGTTATGCAAGGCTGATATTTGCCCCCCAAGATCATTAAGGAGTGTGGCGAGCCCCTTGCTCCACTTCTGACTGCCTTTATCAACTCCTCATTTAAATCAGGCATCATCCCGGACAGCCTCAAAGAGGCGTGGGTGCGCCCCCTCTTGAAAAAGCCTACGCTAGATCCCTCCCAGCCTAACAACTACCGGCCCATAACCACCGTCCCGTTCTCCTCAAAATACTAGGCCGCTCACAGCCAGATCCAACTATACCTGGAAACTAACTCCATCCTATGAAAAAGACAGTCTGGATTCCGCAAAGGGCAGGGAACCGAAACCGCCCTGCTGGATCTAAAAACCAAATCACTCAAATCTTGGACAAAGGCAAGCCCGCCCTCCTCCTCCTCCTCCTCCTAGACCTCTCAGTGGCTTTCGATCTTGTAGATCATAAAACCCTTACCGCAGGTGCCCACCTTACACAAGCAGCTAATTTTTCCGATCAAGCAGCTTCCGGGATCACATCCTTCCTAGAAGGTAGAGCAATGAAAGGATTCTCAAACATAGCAAATGCAGCTCCCGCCATCATTCACTGCGGAGTCCCACAGGGATCTTGTACCGCCCCAACTCTATACAATCTCTTTAGTAAGCCCCTTCTTGATAAGCTCGATGCACTAGGGATTGCATACACAAATTAGGCTGATGATACTCAGGTGCTCCTTCCACTAACAGGCTCATAAAACAAAGACGCACCGCGCTAGGCCAAATCTATTCCACCATATAAGCATGGATGGCCACAAATGGCCTGTGCCTCAATGGAGACAAGACAGAGATTCTTATTCTAGGCCAAAAGACCACACTAGCTAAGCTAGATCGTCTATACTCCAATTTTAGAATTGTCAATTGTATCATCCCAGTTCTAGCCTCTGTAAAAACACTAGGGGTCCACATCGATGCTACATTATCCATGAACAAGCAAGCCAGCACTATTGTCTCTACCTCCGCCTTAAGCACCAAACTCATTAATGCTATAAAATCTTTTCTAACCAAGGCTAACTGTCTCTCAGTAGCCAGAGCCACCATAGGTGCCAAGCTTGACTATTGCAATGCTCTCTTAGCAGGCACCGCTATAAAAAACATAAACAGACTCCAAATCACCCAAATAACTCCTTAAGAGCAGCTTTAAGCATCCCAAAAAGAGACCACATCTCACAAGCTAGGCAGGCAGTTCACTGGTTCCCAGTCAAAGACCGCATCACTTTTAAAATCCTCACTACCACACACACAAGTGCCTCAACTTTACTGCACCTTCCTACCTTTCAGACACACTATCCGGAACCCTTTCAGCCCGGACCATCAGAACACGCTACACAAATCAACTCACCATCCCGAAAATCAACAGGGCTAAAGCAGGAGGGATAGGCTTCCCATAATTAGCCCCTAAGCTATGGAATGCCCTCCCTGTTACCCTCAGAGCAGAAACCTCGCTCCTTGCCTTTTGGAAAAAATTGAAAATCGCCCTCTTCAACTAACAACCCTCCCTCCTTCTCTCCTCTGCCTCACCCTATTTCCTAGGTAAATTGTTTTATAAAATGTACAGTAAGTATTAATGCTATAATGTAACTAAGCTTTGTTTTCGCTCTCTGTAACAAGTGCCACGATGCCTCCTGGCTGCTGAGCGCTCTACAAATATGAATAAATAAATAAAGAGCTGCACCCAGTGTAGAGAATTTCACAGCACTGCAGTGTCTAGCAGACCCTCACGCGGCCTTCCAGAGCACTGCATACCGCTCTAACAGAGCTGCACACAGTGCAGAGAATTTCACAGCACTGCATACAGGCTCTAAAAGAGAGCTTCACACAGTGATAGACGCATTCGGTCTCTAGCAGAACTGTTTTTGCTCTAAACAGGGGGTCCCCAACCACCATGCTGAAATGGGACTCACACATCTTCAGCCAGTCCTGCATCTGCAGCACTGCCTACAGTGTCTAACAGTGCTTCAAACTGTCTCCAGGAGAGCCTCACACATCTTTCAACATGGCGTCGTGTACCTACAGAAAGGAGCTCACATTGCACTAAACGGACCAACAACACCTCCCAACAGATCATCACGCAGCCACCCACTGAGCCTCATATAGCCTCATCAATAACTCCTTCCATATCTCCTGCTGCCTCCAACTTCCTCTCTTCAGGCTGTGAGGTGTTCTTCCAATCAGTGTTGAAAATAGATAAAAAATACTCAGAAATCCACCGGGTTGGTGGGTGGATTTTGGAGCAATGTAACTTGGCTAGAGGTGGAGTAATGGCAGGCATGCGATAGGCTTGTAAAAAGTGAAAAATGGGGCTCAAATACCATTCCATTTGTAGTAACTAGAAGCTGTGAAAATCACATAATAAACAAACCTGAAAACATATAACTCATTAAAGTAACGTGTTCAGCAAATAGAATAACTACCTTAATGTTCACCTCCCTGAATGGGAGACTTCATTTACTAGCTTACAAAGTAAAGTGAGCTTAAAAAACATCTTTGATTTGCAGCTCTACCAATAAGAGTGAAAGAAACACAGTGAAAGAAAATGTCTTCCTATGATCACCTTCATTTAGCCATTGTTTCCCACAGCATTCACCTCTATACACCCCTCCCTTTTCTGATGACCCACCAATGGTACCTCTTAAGGCACATGCCACAGAACATAGCCACTCCATTTACCCACTCACTGCTGTGCCTGCAGAAATCTTATCTTATTTATGCTTCCTCGTACAAACAAAGCTGAGCTTGGTTGAGTCTTCAAGAGCTGGGACCAGCTGATTTCCATGGCTGAACTGATCCACGACGGTGAAGGCAAGGGCTTTTGCTTTCCCCAGATTCGGGAATCTGGAGAGAGAGCCTTTTTTCTTGGACTCTAAATCCATAGAAATCAGGCATGATTCCAGCAGTGCTTTCGGCAGAATACAAACATTATAGTTACCTGCCACATAACATATTCTCTGATGGCCTTTCTGATGTTCCATGAGCTCATCTATAGCCACAGGAAGGAGCTTGTAGCCACTGGGAATCTCTGTTTTGATGTTCTAGCAATGCTTGTGTTCTGCCTCTCCAACCCCCACTAGTGTGCAATGTTTTCTACCGAATATTTTAGTTTTGGCTATTAGGTTGCGCTTCGGAGCCACCTATAAGGCCAACACTATTGGTGTAGAAGGGCAGTAGGAGAGAGATGGAATTGTGAAGGGCCATAAAAACTGTGTATGGATTTGATTTTTACCCACCCGCTCACTACCTAGGGCCACGTTAATCCCTATGGACATCCCAGATCACTACCAGCCCATCCTAACCAAAATACACCCTCCTGGTTTTTCTTTGAGCCAGCTCGATAATTCAGTAAAATCAAACTATGGATTTTTATTGGGCTGCCATTATTATCTGTTAGCAGTGTTCTGAAAGGCAATGGCTTAATTGCAGTTTTAAATTGGCTTCTAGTGTAATTGATATGATAGATTATTTATAACGCACTTAATACCTAGAGGTTTCTAAGCGCGGACCCGGGGATCGAACCTCTGGTGCTCTGTGTTGTCTTGCTTCCAAGGCGAGCATGTTGCCCCTGAGCTATCCTCCCAAGAGTTTAAATCACCTTAATTGCCTTAAAATGCCTTAATCGAGTGTGGCTTCAGACACTGCATTTTACAGCAGTATGTGTATCCTCGCATCTGTGACATGCATTGAATTAATTTTCAACTAAGAATTGGCAAAGCCAACCGTTTGTTTGTCTTGTATATGCATTAGATAGGCATTTGCCAGACGCTGCCATCCTATGCCCAGATTGTACAATTATGGCAGTGCCTGGCAAATATCCTACACAAATGCCAAAACGGATGGCCTTGCCATTATTTGTTTCAAATGATATTGTCACCCGTTCTCACATCTTCATTTCCCGTAGTTTGTGGTCCGCCCCTAATGTACCAATCTGGCAACTTTGTTATGACTTGCTGCTAACAAGTTAGCCCGCTGTCGCTCGACGACGCGCCACAGAGTGACGTATATTCAGGGTTTCAGGATATCCTCAATCGGTATTCGTGACTCACACACATGAATACAATCATCTTTATTTAGAATTGTACACAATCTGATTAAAAGAATGTAAACAATTATTCCAACATATATCAATTAACTTAATAGTCCAAAAAGCTTGCAATTTTAAAACACTGCCCCATTACAAAATGCCAATCCGGAAGTGCCCCACTGTAAAGAAATGAGTAGTGTTGCAAAATCTTAAGCCGACACCTCATCAATAAAGTCAATAACTTTGTCTGACATCAAGTGACTTAGCCTTACTTATCACACTAAAAAATCTCACACAACCATCTCTCGCACAACAACCCACACGCACTTCACAACACTGCAACAACACATAAGCCGTACCAACAGCACACAAGAACTGACATCGATCCGATGCTCGCACCAAAGCTCAGCACCCGGTGTATACCGAGTTGAAGCTGCCAACAGAACACTACGCCTCTCACTATCCTGCTCCCCCTTCACCTTACTAACCCACTCTACCTTCTCGTTTACAGATCTGCCAGTGCACCTGGGGACAAACTCCATTGGTGACCGTGCGCGGTACAAATACCTTTAACATTTAACATTTACCCAGAAAAGTGTGAGTGCGTTCGTCAGTTGTGAGATAGGACATATTTAATAGCTAGTTGGCATCTCCTAATCCCTGTATATCTAAGAGCAGAGAGATGGAACTTTCATCTAATAGAACCATAATACAAGAAAGAAAATATACATTCTAATACCGTTTTGGCTGGAAAAAGTGGCTCACGTTCTTCAATTATCAGTGAGAATCCAAAACCTCCAGAGGCCAAAGGTTCATCCTAGCCTGCAAAATCAAGCATCTAGACCAGGGTTCCGTATATTGTGTCCCTTCCGAGGTTTTGCACTTCAACTACCATCAATTTATTGGAGTAGTAGTTCAAAACAACTGGAGGGCCCCATAATGAGTAGCCATGATCTAGACTTTGCCGAGTCCATCTACTTTATGTAACTTTCCTTCGTATAAAAAAGGCTTAAAGGGAAGTATCATTCAACTGAGGGCTCACACAGTTCCTTCTCGTCTGTGCCTTGGCCTTGTGCTACCGAGGCTAGTTTTTAATAGTCTTCTTTGCCAACCCTGATACTGAAATGGGTTCAAAGCACTAGTAGGATAGACCTTGCTTAGATAACCGCCCCTTTTATAAAAACGAAGCTATCAAGAGCAATACAAGCAATCACTTTTCTTAAAATCGTGAATGACTTCTGAGTTTAGAGTCCAAATCAGTTTTTCTCTTCTAGATCATGGTTATTCATTAAGTCCCCGCTATGTCTTTTGGACTACAACTCCCATGGTCCTCCACCAATGACTACTGACCGGGCTGATGGCAATTGGAAGACATCAGTATAGCCTCATAATGAGTAACTACTTGCTACATCAGGGTTGTCCAACTCCGGCTCTCGAGGGCCGGAATCCTGATGGGTTTTCAGGATATCCCTCATTAATATTCATGAGGAAAAATGTGATTACATTTAGAATCATTGTATGCACATTTATGTCATGGATATTATTGAGGGATATCCTGAAAAGCCGGTATGGATTTGGCCCTATAGTTGGAAAACTGTGTTCTAGATTGTACAGGTCCTTTTCTAGGTGCACAGGATATGTGAGAATTTAATAAAAAAACTTCCATAACACTTGTTTTTCTATTGCTTGGAGAAGTGAGGCCAAATGAAGTGCCTGGACATCGGAATGATAAGAGGCACGGGGACAGATTGGGCATGGGGTACTTGTAAAATGGTCTGCAGGGTGACCCTCCTGCCTTATTGTTTGAGTGCCATATTGCCCCATTGGCCTGGCACATTTTTAGGGTTTTGGGGTGCTTCATGGGGGCCAGGGAGAATGCAAAAAATGTTTTCGCACCGAGTACTGATATTTCCTGACACAGGCTAATTTCCTGCGCTCCAGCAACCATATTCCTAAACCCCTTAAAGTGAGGTTCCGCGCGTGCAACATAACTGATTTTATTTATGATCTTTCAGTACAATTTTCTAAAAACAGCCTTTTAAAGGCCGCACTCCAAAAAGACTGCTTTTTTAAGGCTGATTTGTAGTGGCCTTCAACGGGTGCGATTAAGCCATTTCCGGTGGGTTTCACCCCCCCTCCGAACCCTGCTGCGGCTGTTTTCCCACCCTCCCCACCTGACCTTGTGCTGCACGCACACGCGGGCGTGCGTACGCACGCACACACACTCCCCTTCATCCCCCACACACAACCAGTGGTAGAAAAGGAAAGCATTTATAGGAGGATCTCACAAGGGCCTGGGTGGGGGTGGAGTTTGATGGAGTGGGCAAGGCTGGCAGTTGAACTACGCTCAAAGGAAATGTGAAAAATAATAGTATTAAAATGGGGCAATTTCTTTCATGCTGCTTCTTTCCCAGCTCCACACTGTACATCTTTTCCACTTGAAATCACTTCCATGGCAGTGGTGCACCCAAAATACAGTAATTTGTAGTACATTAAGGGATCCATAGAGACGCTCTAAAGTAGAAAGCTTCCTGGGTATCTCAGCAGGCTGAGAGACCGTTGCTGAGATGTTGGTTAAATATTAGAAACTGTTTGTTAATCGTATGACATTTTGCAATTACTTATAAAAAAAAAAAACAGTGCTATAAAATGTGTTTGGCCAGGGTATGGTTTGGGCTGGATGCTTGCTTATATTCAGGGGTCGGAGGTGGGGGTATTTCAGCCCCTTTAGTGAAAATCAAAAGTTGTCAACCATGAACCCACAGTTTAATTTCCTAATTACTCCTGTCAGCACAACAGTAACATTTATTTGTGATTAAGCAGTCTGACAAGCATATAACATCTTTATAAATATAACCTGTGATAAAACACAAAGGAAGGGGCACAAAAATTACAAGGTATGTGTGTGGTAGTCCAACAAAACAAAACTCATTAAAAAAAAAAACTAGTGAATGCAAGTTGAAGCAGCATTTCTTAGTTTGAAATTCATTTTAATTTTTTCTATGAAAGTGTCCAGCATGTAGAAAGCCTGCTTTTAACAGTGATGGCACCCAGCCACAGTGATAGGCATGACCCATGGATTCCTGTGGTGTCCGTTTCAAGCCAGAAGAAAGAAAAAGGATGAGCAAACGGGAACTGCAAACACGCGGATGGCGGCAGGAGAAAGGAGCACAGCGAATTAGATTACCGAGTCCCTAGCTTCCTTCGGCGAAGCAGGGGGCTCCTTGAGGCATGCCGGTCAGAGATCCGGGCAGGCATCTGATGCCGGATCTCGGACCCGGCAAGAGCCGGCCCATTAACCAGCACTGCCCACACCTGCTCCATGCACCCGTGACTTCTCTCTTCCAGTCGACGCATGGGAACGCCTGCAGGCACCCATGTGCGGTGTAATGTGGCAGGCTCAGTGGGCTTAGATAGTCAGTCTTTTTGCTCGCAATCAATAGATTACAGGCAAAAGACCTGATCCATATAGTGTAGGAAAGCCTGTAGACGCTCACACCAGAAGAAATACAACCCACTAGGGAAAAAGGCCCAATGCACCACTTGCAAGGATAAGAAGTTTATTTCCACAAAAAAATAGAAGAGCCAAAAAAATAAAACACAAAAGCGACAAGCTCTCAAATTATCTCCACGCTTAAAGTTTCACACATTAAGAACGATCAAAACCACTTACAGAAATTGGATAAAAGAATATAAAGTAACAAAGCAACAAAAAGAAGGAGAAGTTATGTTAGACCAAATTAAGAACAAAAATACAGCACAAATTTGGCAATTTCTAAATTCAGTAACTAATGTATCGCAAGTATCATCTCACATAAACGGGGTATCAGAAAACGATTGGTGCAACCATTTTTCATCTATATATGTTGCTCCCACCATAAGTGAGCCCTCGGATACGATAGTATCACCCTTTACCTTAAAATTTGACCAAGATGACATCTTTTATTTTATTAACAAAGCAAGCATGTCACGGGCCCCGGGTCCTGATGGACTTTCAAATGCGGTCTTAAAGAAACATATCGATATGTGGGCACCAATTCTATACTCACTGTTTCAAATAATCATACACCTTCAAAAAATTCCAAGTTCCTGGACACACTCTATCATTGTCCCCATTTATAAAAAAGGAGATAGGCAAAATCCATTGAGCTATCGACCAATTGCCTTATTGGATGTACCGGGAAAAATCTTCTGCAGGTTTATATTGCGTGACCTAAACAAATGGTCTCTACAGTATAAGCGTAGAGACCCGTTCCAATCGGGTTTTGTAGCAGGTCTCGGAACAGCTATTAATCTGACCATTCTCAATGCAATTAAACAATCCTATGCCATGCGAAAGCAACCCTTATATGTTGCATTTGTGGACTTTCGCATGGCATTTGATTCTGTCGACCGAGTGCTACTTTTGAGAAAATTGGCGCATTATGGTTGCCCAGGGAGACTGTTAAAAATCGTGAGTCTGCTACATTCTAACACATCTATTCAGGTGAAACTCAATTTAGAGGGCCTGTTATCTAAATCCATCCCAACTGAGAGGGGGCTCAAGCAAGGATGTATACTCGCCTCTACCCTGTTTAACCTATTCTTGCTTGATTTGGCGGACGACCTTGCAGTGGCACACTCTGATCCCCCAAAATTAGGAAATCAAGCTGTTGCCTGGCTTCTTTATGCCGACGATCTCGTCCTCATCTCTCAAACTCCTAGTGGGCTCCAACACTCATTAAATGCCCTTGATTCTTATGTGGTAAAAAATAATCTTACAGTCAATGATCAGAAGACACAAATCATTATTCTTGGGAAACCAAGGTTGTCTCTACGAACTAAATATACTTGGTCGATATGTAATAAAAAACTACAGATCGTGAATGAATATAAATATCTAGGAGTACATTTTAACAACTTTGCCTCGGAAAAAGCTTTCGAGACATTAATTCAAACCAAATTAACAGGATTGATTTCACAGGCAAAAATAATCCATGCAAGATTTGGTAAATTCACTTGCATTCCGATTATGAAATTCTACCAACAAAGGTAATACCTGTTCTTATATATGGTTTGGAATCTTTGCTCCCACGAACCACTAAATTCTGGAATGGTATCGAAGCTAAATTTTGGAAGCGTGTACTCAGACTGCCCAAATCTACACCTAATATGCTATTGAGATTTGAACTTGGCCTGCTGTCCATTCACGTTCAAGTTACATGGAAAATGTGTACTCTTCTAAGAAAATGTCTTATGGGGATAAATAAGCGAGATAGTCTTGCCATTTTAGCAAATTACCTTTTATTCTCCACTCATCCATTTCCACAAAAATGGAGAATATATGTTATGAATGCCCTTGTTGAAGCACACATATCAATCGATCTACTGATTACAAACCCGAATCGAGCTAAGACCAAATTGAATCAGACTGATTGGTTAACCACTCAAGAAAAGTGCCTAAGATTAAAAGATTTTAATAGATCTCTTTTTGGTCACAAGGAATTTGGTAGCATGGCGGAATATCTCACTAAATGTCCATCTGTAAATTTAAGAATGAAAATCATGCGCTTGCGTTTTAATCTATGGCCAGTTAATGAAATTTTGGCAAGACGTGGTGTGGTCACAAAGGAGCAGAGTTATTGTCGGTTTTGTAATGATAAATCTCAAACAGAAACGCTTGCGCATATCATTATCCAATGTAAAGTCTTTGTTCCACATCGACTTAAATTAATGAAAGAAATGACATGGCAGCATGTTAGTCGATCCTATGATGAAATATGGTGTCAAATTTTCAGTGCAAGGAAAATATCGATTATCATTGCTGTCATACAATTGCTTGATATAGCATTTCCTTATCCAAAAATAACTTTCTAAAGTTGCACTTTTTGTACAAGGATAGCGGAAAGGAAAGAAGGAAAAAGAGGAAAGGAAAAAATATTTATTTGTAATTTTATATGGTCATTTTTTTTTATATGCTACAACTAAATGTCAATTTTATTGTTTCAATTGAAAAATTTGTAAAGTTGTACTAACAACTAAATAAAATTAAAAAAAAAAAAAAAAAAAAAAAAAAAACTCTGCTGCCGCGGAACGTTTTGGCAAAATCTGCATGAGCAGCACATTAAGAAGGTACACAGCATCATCAGTGACATCATTATATACAGTAGAAACCCGCACGGCTGGTTGGTTAGACCCGATACATAGATCACCTGCTCCATAGGGGATGCCATGCCATTGGTCCCACCCAGCCCTGTCCGTCCATCTTCTTCCATGTGGGTGATGCTGCATTCATCATCAGTCAGAAGCCGGATGATTGGCAATTATTTGTAAAGTAAACAACATCTATGTAGCAGTGCACCTGGTACAAGCAGAAAGGGGCGCCCAGGTCATACTAACTTGCACACTTCACTCGCTCCCAGACAGGCCGGCACCTCTCCAAGGTCTTCCACCCTCGTCCTGGGCTATAATTTCATCCCACCTTGTACCCTGTAGCACAAATCATGTGACCTAGAAGTGAACGCCGGAAGCCTGTGCTTTCTGATCTTTTGGATCGAGCGGGGGTCCAACAGGTTTATGATCAGGGGTTTGAGGCTGGCTGGTACATTGGGATTGAGATGTCCTAAAACCAGGGCATGTGGGAGCTATAACTTAGAATTGGGAATGGTGGGGGTCGGAGGTCTGTGCCCTTCTTCTCGCGGGATTGTATCGTATAAAGACGCTCAGCCCTCCTCCCATAGCCTAGCAGGGCACATTCTTCCCAGGGCGTGAAGGATGGCAATATTTTAGGACAATGAATTGTTAATGGATCTGTGTAGCTCTGGCCTTTCTCATCAGTGCCCGGGATACAACGTATTCCTTTGCTCATGTTCGCGGCCTAGGCCTGGGGTGCTGACTACTGTGCTGCATTTAGGCTTTGTGCTACAGTATGGCTGCTACTATCTAAAATGGCTGCTATTCCCGCATGTGCACTGCATCTATGAAGTATGCAATAATGTAATCGTGTAGAAGCCTCTAAGGGCACCCGTACCCCCTATTCTCTTACGTTACCTGTGGCGGCCTTTGCCGTATTCTGAAGCACTTGAGGGTGTGGGTAGAGCGTGTCCCCTTCCCAACAATATCTCAAACAGTGTGGAACCCGCTCTGGCAGTGCTGCAGGGGTTCGCCCATCAAGACCACATGGACTGTCGCGTGGAGCTGAGTCTGTGGCTCAGTGGACTAATGCATCCACTACAGGGATGTTTGTTTGACCTCATGGTCACAGATTCGAATCCCAGCCATTTCACTCAACATCTCATCCTTCTTTGGTTGCTAAAATGAGTACCATTGAGTTGGGTAACAAAAACCTTTTTTTATATGTCTTAAGCACCAGGTTCTCCCTGTAGGGGTGAATGAGTGCCCTACAAATACTCATGTTATGCATCAGCTAAAGTAGGAATATTCGTGGAGTGTCTTTTGCAGAACTAATACTGTGAGGAATGAATTGATGAATACATTAAATTAAAATGTTTTGTGAGGACACACCCATGGCGGACCCCAGATTTATGGTGACATTTTTCTGCGACTTCCCTGTTGACCACAAAGCTTTGAGATCCAATTGCACACTGGCCAGTAAATCAGGCGTCCCCAAGAGCGTCGAAGCACCCCAAACGTTGCTCCTGTCCAATTTGTTGAACGCTGTGCTTAAAATGCATAATTCCCAAGTAGAGAACACCTGTCTTCACCTTGACATATTCAGTGATAATCCGATCCAATTTTAGAATCTGCTCCTCACAGCCCATGCCACGGCGCAGATGCCTAGACAGGGTAGGGCCTGAGTGGGGAAGGCCCACCCAAAATCTGTAAATGCCCACTTAGCAGTGCTGTGTGGGCTTTTACAGATGTTAATGTCTCTGTGGTGGGCCGAACTACATTAGCTTCAGGCCCCATGTGTTAGACAATCCTGGCTACGCCTCTTCTATGGCGTAACCATATTATGTTGCTCAGGGCTTTGATCGAATAAAGACCAATGGGGTGCCCGACGAACGACTCGCTGAAGGATATTTAGGGGTGGGTGTGGGTTCTCAGAAGCGAGTTGTGTGGTCTAAGAATCACAAGTAGCTAAGAGACCTTTAAAATATGTGTTGGCTATGTAACTGAAGAGTGGCCCAACAGACATGGGGCAATGCAGGTTCCAATCCATTAGTTATTTCCAAAGAAATTAGTGATTTTTGTGTATGAATTAATTTTAGCGCCCTTGGCGTGGGAGCCAGCCATCCAGGCGGCACGGAACACAGGCTGAAACAGCTAATCGAAGCCCGTGTTCCAAACCGCCTGATGGCCGGTTTCCCTGCCCTCCATCTTCCCCCACCTACCCTGTAGTCATTTTGTCCACCAATACACACTTACTTGATTGCTGCAGAGGTGTGTGCCGCCGCCGCTGCCGCAGCACCTGCAGGTTCTATCCCTGCTCTGTTCAGCCACCATGGAAATGAAAGAGGGGCTCCGTATAGAGCCTCGCATTCCTATTCCATGGCGGCCATCTTTGTATAGTATTTTCTTTCCGTGAACAGGACGCCACGAGACGACCCATTTACAAAAAAAAAATACTTTCCTGCCAGCCCTGTCACAGCCCATGGGACGGCTGCTAATAGGGTTAAGCACCCGTTCCAAGGGCTTGAACGGATGTTAACATCCCGAGGCCCTCGTTAAATGCTATCGCTTGGCTCAGACATTTAGCTTGGGCCTCAAGCAGTTAACACCCATTCCAGCCCTTGGAATGGTGGTTCACGATTAATTATTAAATATTAAACAATTCTAATGGCAAGCCATTCATTTAATAGGTTGCAAAAATCAAACACGATTTTCTCTATATTATATTCCCCCTTCAGACATAACAAATATTCCAACTGCAAATGTCTGAAACTGACAGGGTGTAGCTGAACATAGGTGATAGTGACATCTACTGGCCAAGAGCAAGAATGCAGAGGTGTTTATAATGACATAACCGTAAATAGTTCAGTTAATCAATATTGACTAACATTTAATATGGTAAAACACACCATTTTGACAGGCAGCAGGCACCAAATGTAAAATATGCTTTTTTGAAAATGTAAATGTGAAATAATGTAAATGTATATGTAAAATGCAAAACGTAGTGTTTTACCATGTTAAATGTTAGGATTGATTAACTGTAATATTTGCGAGTATGTCCTTGTAAACACCTTTGCTTACTTGACAAAACTGAGTAGCTCCACCTCCCGACAGACTTGGCCCTATCTTCTTAGGTTGAACGGCTGAAGTGTAATAGGCTCAGTTCAATGCCAGGACACCATGAAAGTGAAGAAAGAGCTCCAGGCCTAGCTCACCACTGCATCGCGAGAAGTTAGCGCTACACAGTGGCAATCCAGACGGTGCCTTGCAGTCCTATGTGGCATCCCTGTGTGTCACAGAGTGGCACACTTGCCACTGCAGAAGAGAACAAGCATTGGCAATGGCAACAGTTTGTGCTTTTGTGTACGCATGGGCAAGGCACTTGCAAAATGGCGCAAGTACCTGGGGATCTATTAGGAGTGCCTGTCAAATGCTTAATACTTATGCACAAGCCAAAACTGTTGGCTTTGACAATGCATGTGTTTAACAGGACTTCAATAAAGGACATGCAGAGTGGTTATTAATTGAGTGGCTGAAGACAGACCTGGTTAAGACATTTGTATTACACCAGTAGGACGTTGACATCTCCAATGAAGTCATTAACTCTCAGAAGAATACTTTGAAGAAACAATGGCAGGCACTTCGAGTGCAAAGTTCCATGACAAGTCCTGACTAAAGAGAGCTCAAGGAGTTCCGTTGAGGATGTGTTTTGGGCGGGTAGGGGCAAGAACTGGGTTGGTATGACTATAGGGATTAGCATGGTCATGGGCAGTCAATTGGTGGGCAAATAACCAAACAACACCTTCACGCTTTGTGCCCCTTCTGAAATGCCATTCCTCCCAATATGTACTGGTATGCAATAGTTTCGTTTCATAGGTGTCACAAGCGACACCTAATAGCCCAAACTAAAAAGTAAAGACCTCGTTGGCCTTCACCTGCTGCTCACATTGGGCGAGAGATTAGAGACCAAAGAAAAAAGAAACTTCTCTGCAGTACCAGTAGGTGGCTGTGTTTCCAGCCCCTCCACCCTGGCGTGTGTCACAGCACTTCATAAAGGAGAAATGCACCCCCCAAGATGAAACAAACCCCTGCAGGCCCCATAAAAAGTGTCAGCACACAACCACAACAGGCATTAAAAAGTAAAACTCAGGAAAGAAGCCAGCCCAAGCCAGGCTACCTCTCCACTAATGTAGTCCACTGGAGAAGGAGGTCCACCCACCTCACCCAGCCCCTGTGGCCCACAGTACAGGCCAGAGCCTGCCGCCCCACAAGCAAGAAGAATCCACCAAGGAAGAGGCTGCCTCCACCCTGCCCGCCTTAGCTGCCATCCGGTGCCAGCATCCAGCAGGCCTCGCCGCCTACTGTCCAATGGGACAATAAAGCTAACTTTTAATATCTTTTTTTACTTGTGTGGGCCCCTAATGCACTATTCACTTTCCCCCTTATGTTTAGTGGACAGCAGCCACCATGTTATAGTATAGATGTTAACGTGCAGGCATTTTGTGTGTCCTTTCTGTACATCTATACTCAATCAGTGGTACTAAGGTGTTAGGAAACGTCAAGGCTGGAAAAGATGTAAACACAAAGACAATGCCAACTGCAATATTTCATCAAAGTTGTATGTATTCTGCTATTTATTCATATATGTACCTTATCTTGTTTAAGAGTACTTAATTAATATTATTTGTTCAAGTCTGTCTGCTGGCACATTTTTATTGAAATGTTTGCACAGACAAGCTTGTTTTTGGAAAAATACTCATGCAGGGCAGTTAAAAATTCAAAATGTTAGCAGACCTTGCTATAAGCTCAGGCCCAGGCCAACCCCTTTTCAGCCCACATGCCCACAAACACATGCTCAATCCCAGAGCAGCCTAGTTTACACTGCACAGGTGCGATCCATATATTTAAGCACCACCCAAGAAGGGTCGGGAGGATAGCTCAGGGGCAACATGCTCGTCTTGGAAGCAAGACGACACAGAGCAACACAGGTTCGATTCCTGGGTCCGCACTTGGAGATATCTGGGTATTAAGCGCGTTATAAATAACCTATCATCATATCATCAAGGGGATAGGCTGGTCAATAAAAACGAGCTGGCTCAGTCAAAGAGTGGGGGACACTTGAGTAGGAGTTGGAGCTCAGTGTTTGAAGGAGTGTGGCAAGAGATTTGTGTACTGAGAGGAGAATATTTCGGGGGAAGTGGAAAGGAGGGAGAGTACTGTTTGGAGGAAGAGGAAGGGTAGAGTTGTTACCACCAGTGAGAGGATGGTGTTGGGCTGAATGAGGACGGCTGTCATACGGAGGGAAAGCTAGAACTAAAGAGTTGTGCCACCCCACTATCCTAAACTATGATCGTTATGTGTGGGTGCACCCGTACTTCATGCCACCCTTGCATAAGTCAGTGCCCCACTTGGGCCACCCCAGTCAAATGTATCACCTTCAAATGCATTGTTATCCAGGAAAATGGTTAACTGGCACTACAATGCCAGTGTGGGTCATCGGGCTCATGGGCTGTATAATGAGACGAGCCAGGATGTAGAGACACGTGGCCAGTGCAACATGGCGTACTACTGACTGGCAGTTACTAAAGCATCACAACATTATCACACTGAGTCTGAAACGATAAGTGCGGGTGCTCAGAAATAAGTCCTAGGACTGAGCACCAGGGTCAGATTGGCCCCCTCGGCTTTTCGGCCCGTTGCTGGGCCAAAATTGTCCCTGGGGAGTGGGGGCCGGTTTCTGGCCAGGCCTGGCCAGTTTGGAAGAAAAAAAGCCTTTAATCCTTCTTAGGTCGATAAATGAGTACCAACGCAGGTTGGGTGATATTGTATGCATATTTGTTCTATAAAAAAGAGCTTAAGCGTAAGTGCTATACAATAACATATTATCATATGGCCTTGGATGTTTGCTTGGATTCACAGTAATTTAGTGTACTTAGGAACAATGCTATTTGATGCCACTTCCTGTTTTGCCAAGGGGTGAAAGGTCGTGTTTCATCGCTTCCTGGAATGTCACTTTGGGGTGGGGTCAAATGACATCACTTTCAGTGATGTCATCAGAGGTCAAGGGTGCTGGGATTAGGGGTGGGCCACTTTATTTTTGGTGACTGGGCCTATTTTTTGTCCCAGTCTGACCCTGCTGAGCACTGCGGCCCATCACCCCCAAATTAATCTCTGTTTTCCAGTTAGCGTCAATGAGCCGTGGACATCTTTACTGAAAACTCGGGCCCAACTTCATCGCTTAATACTCAAATGTCGCCCAGCTCCGTTTGCTCCCTATGTCATGAAGAGAACTAGTCTACTCGCAATATGTGAGGAGGTTAGCTCTCTTCAGGATATAACATCTGCAGACATAGAACAGGTTGAGTTTGTCCAACACAATGCTAGTTCCATTGTTAGAGTATGGCTCCAATCAAATCTGGTCAGGAACGCCTTATGGCAGGCAGGGATGGACATCTTTGCTTTGGGTTTTGTCCTGGCAAGAGATCCCTTTGTTTTTGATTCTGAAGGGAACTTAATCCTCGAAAATAGCGTGAACAAATCAGGTATGCCTCTATTACTGAAGAGTACACTCAGTGAACCAGACCTTACTACTAGGAACCTCCAAAACCTGACCCTAAAACAAGTACCAACACATAACCCTGACTTATAACTATTAAATCACAACAGAAAGGATCACATTTCAATAATTAGTTGGAACACTTGTGGCCACTCCCATTTATTAGGTAGCAGTGCGGGTTTTTTAGCATCACATGACATAATCATTTTACAAGAAATGTGGCTAACAACACATCCGGCTTGGGAAGGCCATACTATCATTTGTCATGCTGCAAAACCTGCTTTACGTGGTCGACCTTTGGCTGGTCTTCTAGTAGCAATCAAGAATCACAAAAATTGGATTTTGTTTTGATGGGCAGCGCCAAATTTATACCTTCTGCTGACCAAGCTCATTTGTCCGGTTGCGATTGTAGCAATCCTGAACATCTATCGCAACCCGAAAGGTCTATCGGACGAGGTCTTCTTTAATGACTTAGAAGGTCTTTTCAATCTTATTTCAGAATCTACTGACATAATGAACATCATTGTAACGGGTGATTTGAATCTCCAATTGTTACCTGTCAATAATCCTATGTTCAATTTACCTTGTTTAAGATGGCATTTACTTATGAAGGAGAGGGGGCTTCTCATGTGTAATGGATCTATAATGGGAGATATCCCTCCGCAGATAACCTGGCAAAGAGGGAAATCTGCTTCTATAATTGATTACACCTTTGTAGATCACAATATGTTTAATGCTAATATGAGTTTTAGCATAATATCACAAACGTATAGCGACCACAATATGTTGAATTTAATTTGGTTCTTTCAAGTCCAAACGAACAATGATCGCTGTGAATACTTCCCCCAACCGATGATGGTTAATAATTCAAGAACGCGCTTAACATGGAATCTCCGTACTTTGATAGCATTTCTTCGAAATGTGGAGAGTTCCTGTTTTGATGCTGAAACTGCTTCTGGCGACTACACTTGTTTCTTACACAGTTACCAACAAAAGGTACAGTCATCATCTAATGTCCAATACAAACCTCGGCATGAATTCGCTGCGCGGGTTCAATTAAAGAAATCTATCTTGTTCAAAAATAAAAAATTGATAGCTCTTTCCGACTGTGAAAATAAACAAGAATGTATTTGCGCACTCTCTTGTCAATACAACAACTGGTTACACTCACATCGCATCCAACTGTATCAAACAGACGGTGAATTTATGTTGGCCAGTAATTTGTGCAAAAACACTGCACAAATTTGGAGTATGATCAACTCAGCTAACAATATGTCATAAAAATCTGTTCAACTTAACAGTGTTAATGAGACAGAGTGGGTTACGCATTTCTCCAATATGTACCAAAAACCAATGGGGATCAAATCATATAACACCTTAGATGGCTCCAATTATCAGGGTCTCTCTATAGAGGGAGCAGATGTTTTATTCTTCATACTAAAATTGAATAACTCCTGTGCCTCTGGCACAGATGGGATAAGCAACTATGTCTTTAAACAGCATCCAGTAGGTTGGTTGAAAATTCTTTACACCATCTTCAACCAAATTATTTCACGTCATCATAAACCCTTGTCATGGCGAACTGCAGTCATAGTCCCAATTTTCAAGGGGGGTGATAGGTCTGTGGCGAGTAACTACAGGCCGATCTTCTTACTTGACGCTCCTGGTAAATTGTTCTCTAAATTTATACTTAGGGACTTTAACAGGTGGACCTTGGAAGCGGGACAAAGAGATCCTCTGCAAACAGGGTTTATGGCCAGTATGGGTACTGGTGTGAATCTTATGACATTAACATCCATAATTTCATTCCACCAATCCAGAAACAAGCCCTATATACTACTTTTGTAGATCTACGTGCTGCTTTCGACTCCAACTCGAGGGAATTACTGATTCATAAGTTAATCAGAGTTGTCCACTTTATTTCATTTCTTTAATTAAAGACCTTCATACGAACAACTCAATACAAGTAAGACTCTCGCTGGATGGTAAATAATCATCTGCGATACCAACACATAGAGGAGTAAGACAAGGGTGTACTTTGGCCTCGGCTATATTCAATTTCTTTATCTCTGATGTGGGGAGTGCATTTGATAACATCTTAACTGACCCTCCCAAGCTGACCAACAAACCAATACCCTTTCTAATGTACGCTGATGATCTGGTGATAATGTCTAAGACTCCAAAGGGGCTCCAGAGAGCCTTGAGTGCACTTGCAG
This sequence comes from Ambystoma mexicanum, assembly GCF_040938575.1. Taxonomy (NCBI): domain Eukaryota; kingdom Metazoa; phylum Chordata; class Amphibia; order Caudata; family Ambystomatidae; genus Ambystoma; species Ambystoma mexicanum. The sequence goes on along the minus strand of NC_090934.1, from coordinate 137,580,393 downwards.
ACTATACCCAGTCGAATTACCTGTCCATTAATCTTGAGAAGACTAAGGTTATGTTGTTTAATTCATCCAGAAAACGTGATTATAAGTCATGTATTTGGACTTTCATGGGGACCAAATTACAAGTATTACAAACCTACACATATTTGGGAGTACTTATAGTAAGTCATGGAGATGCTCCTCTTTATGGTGAACTGTTAAATCACAGTCATCACAGCCATACAGCAGACTAAGATACCGCAACGCAAGTATGGCAAGTTTTCAGTTGCACCTGCCTTGACATACTATCATCAAAAGACAACGCCAATATTGCTCTATGCAGCAGAAACTAGATCTGAACTGCCCAAAATTCTGGTCAATGCTGGAGTGCAAGTTTTGACGTGGGGTACTTAGGCTTCCTTCTTGCACGCCTCGCCCTCTCGTACAAAATGAGCTTGGGCTTATATCTCTCTATATGAGATACATTTGGCAAATGGTGGCATTGTTCAGGAAATGCCTCCTAGCTTATCACACAACATCATTTGACGGACCACGTTTTCTCATCAAACAATGCCTTCATTACCAAATGACGATCCCAGGTGGTTCAGGCACTGGCATGGGTAGATGTTTCACTAACCACTCTTCTTCAAAACCCGACACAGGTTAAAACTAGACTGTTTGCGTTCGATTGGGAAAGCAATAGCGCTGATTGTTCCAAATATCATGATTTTGATGCACAGCTATTTCCCAGGAAAAAACATAGTATTCCGGAAACATACTTGATCAAAGCACCATCAGTAATACAAATACATGATTTTATGCGTTTGAGGCTGAATCTTTGGCCTACCAGACAGATTCTGGCGCGGCGCAACATTCAGAAAGATTCGGTAGAGTATTGTTGTTTTTGTCCGCAAAAAGATGTTGTAGAAAATTTAAAACATCTTCTAACTGAATGTGTGGCACTGGTCAAGCAACGTAGGAGCTACTTTGAGTCAATAGTGGAGTTGTATGGAGTCCGCACTTCAGAAACACTGTGGAAAATGATTTACTCTGGACACTCTACAACTGTACGACTCAGGGCCCTCGCTCTTCTATACGATCTAAAACTACAGGAGTTAAATGCCAACATGCTTTAGGATATTTGTAGTTAATTCTATATGTCTATTTCTGAATATTGTTGTTTTCTTCATCTTTTATTTAGTTGCTAAGGTGGGTTTTATCATCTTGATTTTCATAGTCTTTTGTTTTTACTGTATTTTTGACTGGAAAATTGTGTGTATTGTGTGAAATGACATTATGAATTTCAAATATTTTGTTTTAATGAATGAATTATATTGTAAAGTTGATTTTATCAGCTATGTCAATAAAAAAATTTAAAAAAGAAAGAAAACTCGTATTGTAGCAGACAATTCGTATTCCACTGCCTACACGAGGCGCTAGAAATGAGAACGGATAATATGTTCTGCCAGATTAAAGGCACAGCAGTGTAATGTGTAGAGCAGTGGGTTGGTATGGGGTGGGGAGGCAACATGTAACCAGGCCACTGCTACACAGAATAATATACAGTTGGTTTCACGTTAGCCGCAATTACAATTTAAGGTTCCAGGAGACTAATTAATTTGCACAGAATCACACAATGTATCTTCATGCACCGAAGCTGGGATTAGAACTCGGGTCTTAAAGTGCAGACCCGCTCTCCTCCCATTTAGTCAGTGGCTTCATAAATGTCACAGAAGCAGCACACATTGCCTAGAGACTGCCTGAATGGAATGGCTTTGCTGGATATCTTTTCTGTTTCAATAAACAGGGCAGCGGACCGTCTGGTTTATGTAACTCAACCTTAAATACCTCCCTGTGCTCCCTCGCTGGTCCATAAAGCGGTGTTTAACAGCAGCAGCACCATGTCAAGTGCGGTTACTTTCCACAGCGTGAGAAACCCCAGATTATCTCACGTGTCATCGGGCCTCGTACAGGGCGTGCGCGCCTTGTAGGGTAAAAGCAGCTTAAAAGCACACCCTGGGCCGCATCCACTCGTAAATATGTGTGTCGGGGTTTATTACACACAAGGCAGCCAACCTGCGTGATCCCCGTGATGCAGAAACGTGCGGCGAGATGTCAGCCAATGGCAATCTGGGACACAATGTCACTTAACCCGGTCTTCTTGTAACTCGTGCAGAAAAGGAATTGATTTCACAAAGTCTGCAGCGGCTTTTATTTTGGGTGTTTGACACACCCCTGGCCTAGCGCCAAGAAGCATTGTAGCGCTTCACTGGGAGCATTTAAAGCAGTAGGCACATCTCCGACGTGAGGTGTTGTGCAAAGAAAAGTACAGTGTGGGGCTTAATTGGGCCCGGAATAATATATATTTACAACCTAACATCTTCTATATACCATTACATGCAGGGGTGTCGAAGCGCTGCAAAAGTAAGAGTTACTCTTACTCAGTGTATTGCTACTCAGTTTAATAACCTCAGAAGGATGAAGGGATTAGTTGGCCCTGATAGATTTGAACTTGTGAGGTCCAGGGTAGCCCTTAACACAGATGCAACCTCAGGTTCGAGAAAAACAGATATGAATGAAATGGAGGAGAGAATTTAAAAGTGGGGTAATACCACATGGAGCCCACTACATTATGTTGTTAGTGGTTATTCATTACATGCTTAATACCCAGAGGCTTCTAAGCACTCACCAGGGATCGAACCTATGTGTTGCTCCGCGTCGTCTTGCTTTCAAGGCGAGCGCGTAGCCCCTGAGCTATCCTCCCAAGGCCAAGATATGTTTATATATGAATTTGAAAAATAAGGCCTGTGGGCGAAAAGGATATGCTCAGGATCACATGATATATTTTGTTGAAGGGCGGAAGATGGGGGTATAACCGGGTCTTCCTGCTCCAGAATCAGTAGAACTAATAAGCATTAGACCCTGCCCCCATCCCCTGCTCCTACAAGGCTCTGTGCAAACATCTGGCCCAGTCTCGTATGCATATCCTAAAAATACATGCTCTGAAAGAAATCAAAATTCCTCAATACTGAGTTTTTCTTGTGGTTATTTTAGGTAAAAGCTGTGCCGGTAGTCTATGCCTAGGCAAAATGCAGACATTGGGAACAGTCTCCACTCCAACATACGAAGCACGTGGAGCCTGAAAGCGAGACAATGTATCCTCTGCGGTTAAATGTCCGGGAGCATTCCCACCTTGCATTATAGCCAGCCACAGATGGCATTACAAGAATTGTTGCTTTGCCCCTCCCATTGTAAGCGCTGCTTAATCTGTGCCTGTGCTGTACAGGACTGGGCCCATGTACAGCTATGGACTTTTAATGTTTCGCCTAAGCCTACAAGTTGCTTCCGGGTGGAGGGCCTTTACAGTGTTCACAAATATCTCCCACTGCCTGTGGATCAGAATTCCAGCCTTCTGAGACAATGAACATTTCTGGGCTCAGCGAGCACAGAGCAGAAGATAAACCGGGGTGCTGGGGAGAGGGGTACATATAAAAGATATGCATTTATACTTTGCGTCGAACACAAAGCATAAACCTTCTCCCAGTTGACGTGCATTAAGTCCCGTCGGGGACAGCATGACCTTATTCTGCTTCGGATGCATTCACCAGAAAAATATGTGATATAAGAAGAGAGATGTTTTGAAGTAAAATCTTGTGAGCATGAGATGTGTAGGTGAGTGATATGTGGAGATCGCTTTACTGTAAACGTATAGGTAAAATCTGGGTGAGTGATGGACTTCAGATGTGCTTGGGCTATCCTCTGTAAATAGTCTGGCTATGGTTGAGCAGGTTCATCCCAGTGGATGGGCAGTGTCTTTTAAAAGGTCTGCATAAATAGCCTGCCCAAAGCTGTGGACAAATGTCCCAGGTATACGTGCTGCTTATGAGGACAAGCAAATGAAGCAGTAATAAAGGCTGAGCAAATAAGGATGGCTTAAGGAAGAGAAAAGGCAAATGAGTCAATGTCATCCCCCTTCAATCTCGGCAAATCCAAGGGCACGAAGAAATGAACAGCTATACACATTTCAAGCCCAAATTACTTACCCATCCGCAAGGTCTCATGCTGTCTTTGAACCCTAATCAGTCCTCACTCTTCCCATGCCATTAGAAACCTATTTCACCTTTGTAAGTGTATATAGTAGCACAGGGGGTTAATGCCCTTGTTGCAGAGACCTCAATGTAAAGCACAAGTTTCATTTAAAGGATATGGTTCTATAATCCCTTCTGTGTGCTACTACCTGTTCCTTTACTTGTTATAGACTAAAATACTGCATTGCATACCACTGGAAATTCCTGCTATAATTCCCAAAATGCAATAGATTCAATAAAACGTGTGGATGCCTCAAGCACAATTTCAACCAGAAATTAATGAATTTACTGTTTTGGTGGAAGTGAAAAGAGTTTTTATTATAATAAACTTTAGAATGTATTTTGACATTTTTTTTTAAAAGTGATCTTGATATGACAATTAAGCAATTAATGTGAGCTTCTCAGTTCATGACTTGATATGTGGTACATCACTTTATGTTAATTGAATTTCCCTTTAAATGATATTAAGTCATTAATGTGTTTTGCTTTATTCTTTAGTCCTTCATACATTTTATCTTAATTCATTTTATATTGTTAATGTTACATTTTTTGCCTATCAATTCTCAGTCCACGTAACCACTTTAGGATAATCAAAATGGGAAATCTTCTATAGTTCATATCTTCTCCAACTCCTCAATGTTCATTTTTTTTAATTTGCAAATTTCTGTAGCTTCAATCCTCTTGAACATCAGTTTAACCAATTGCAAATCTTTTGATCCTTAGTCTTAATTGTTTTTTTAATTCACAATCATCAGTAGTCTGACTCTTTCTTTTAATCATCAATTTGTGTTTCTGAATTTTACATCGTCTATGTTTTCAATCCTCTAGATTCTCTTAAATCTTCTAAAATTATCAATTTGTGTTTCTGAATTTTATATTTTTCGGTCTTGAATCCTTGGTATGTTTTTCATATATTAATGGCTCATTTGGAGGATATGTTAATTATGTTTGCAAATCAGTAGTTAATGTTACATTAGTACCCGGCGCGCCCTGTACACCGGGAATACTACGTGTGGATTGGTTCTTTTCCGAGCCATACCACACGGTATTCCCGTGTACGTTAGTGCATCCCATGCATGCCAGGTACTCTGTTCCCGGCGAGGGGCGTGGCAGCCCCTTAGCCAATGAGGAGGCGCGAAACTGGGCAATCCACGCTCTGAGCCTCCCCATGGCTGGAGGCTGCCTTCGTCCCCCGTCGGGCACTCGGGCAAGTTTTTTTTTTCCTCCACTCCCCCACAAACTATATACCCTCCCCGCACTCCCAACCCGACTTACCTTCTTTTTTCTTCTTTTCTTGGGAGCGAACGCGCTGGAAACACTTCTGTTCCCAGTGCGTCTGCTCCCGATGGCCACCATGGAAAGGGAAAACAGACTATGTTTTCCCTTTCCCGGCGGCCTTTTTTCACCTTTTTTTTTCTTTTTCGAAACGCAGCAGAGTTTCAAAACAGAAAAAAATGCCATTAGTACCCCGGTGTAACGGGCCAAAGTACTAATGGGTATAAGACCCTCAACGATTGGCCAATATTGCTCACAGTAATGCCCCCGGGGCTACTGTAACTACTGCCCCGTGGGGCATTACCTGGGGCGGTATTGGCCCGTGGCATCGGGTCTTATTGCCACATTAACCAATCTTGAATTCATATAACCTTTGTTCAAATTGGTCTCTTTATGTAATGCTTGAGGAATAATTCAATTGTGGTGAGTTCTGCTATAAGTAAAATAGTAGAAAGAACGGAGAAAATAATTTTCCAATATTTTGTATGTTTATCGCTCTAATTTCTTTGAATACTTTTATGATATTCATATTCTAAAAGAACATACTATTTATAGAAAAAATATTTATGAAAATTGATTTCCTTATAATGTAGTATTTCTGAAAAACAGTGTGTCTGTCTTTAAATCTCATGCAATTTTCATGCTCACAAGGGTGCCAGAGCAGAGATGCAAAATAGCACCCAATTTATGCAACATGATGACAACATCATGTAACATAAAAATGTGCTGACATTATGAACGTAGCGTCCCTTACCATCACATTGTTGTGTAAACAGAATAGAATGTCAGATACTTTAGAAATTAAATCATACATTTTGTATGTTTCAAGGAAATTACTTAAAAAATGTCTCACAATTAAGATTTTCTATCTAATCACATACATTTAAATTGATAGTGTAAATAGTTACTATACAATTTTAGTGATACTTCTCAAATGTGTTAATTGTAAGATGTGGATAAAGTTGCAGGGACAAACATTTTGACATTAAAAATCAAATTATCAACATAGTAGTCTTTTCTGCAAATTGATTACACATATACTATTTTTACTTCCCAGACATCATCAAATTAGATTATTGTTTTTAATTGGATTTTAGTTTTATAGTTTTTTTATGGCAATTATGCATGAATGTAATATTTATTTTTCATATTTCTTAAATAGATCAAATAGATCGAGCACCAGAGGAATTCATATATATTTCTTGAACTTTTAGTCCAATAATACATGCATAATTTTGTTTAACCATATTGTTTCTTGTGGTTGCAATTTAGTTCTATAGTACCTCCTCTTGCTAATAGCTTGATTTTCATTATTTCTCTGCATTTGTTGTCATGAATCAGTTTGCGCATGTTCCTCAAGCCAGTGTATTGCTAGTGGATACCTTTTGTCTTGACTCATAAACCACAGGTTTTCCTTCACCACTCAACATTTCCAGGCTGAGAAATATATTTCATCTTAGTTGGGAAATAATAGCCTCTGTTATCTAAGTGACACAAATAAATCGTGTGGGGCTACATTCAGGCTTTGTTTGTATTATTATTATTATTATTATTATTATTATTATTATTATTATTATTTGTTTACTGTGGCTTGTTTTAACACAGCCTTAAATGTGAGAACTATTTCTGTATCGAATTATGGAATTATAATAATAATGTATTTCTTATATTGCGCTACACACCCAAATAACAGAAGACATTATTATCCCACAGAGTGGTACTCAATCTATCGACCTCGTAAGGATGAAAGGGTGAGTTGACCTTGCTGGGATTCAGACCTGCCACAGCAGGCTGCACATAGATATCAGGGGCGAGTGCTTTGATATTGATATTGATATTTTATTTCCATCGCGCTCGTACACAAGGGTTTCAGAGCACGATAGCTTAGCTCGCTGTGCTATCTGACCGGCTGTCAGTTGTTAAATGCTGACATTCTGGCTTTGATGTCGGATTCGCTGGCTTACATCCAGATGAGCAGCTCTCCAGTTATGTATTGACTATACATCTCCATAGGTCATTTGTATTAATGGGGTTCCATGAACTTGCAATGACTTGCCGACTCATTAATCTATATTTGCAGAGACTTAAATGTCCAAAGGAAAGATTGTGTTGCTCAGCAACTTTCGAATGCGTTAGGTAAGTAGTGAAAGCGAGGGCAATGAAGTGTGACGCTGCTGATCTCTAAACACAGAGCAACTAGGGTGAGAGCTCCTCCCATAATGATTCGAGGCTAATGTCCTCACTTCCATTACTTACCCTGCCCTTCTAAACTTGCTGAGTAACACTATAATCTTTGCTTTGGAAATATAAATCTTTCCAAATGAAGATGCATTGGTTTTCTTGAGAAAGCGCACATTGCGTGCAACACATGGTGGCCAAACCATGACAACCAATGCTAATAAATGCATAATTTCACAACAGATTGCAGGAATAGTTTACAGTACTGGTGAAAAACACAGCATACCCACTAACAAGTCTTGCGGCAAGAGTATGGAACAAATCAAATCAAAGACTTTTACTAAAATGGACCCGTTCAGGGGCAGTTGCTCTGTCCACATACGGCTCTATTACTTGCAGACTCCCTGGTGATTGGCCTTGACTGGACCCGCTTGCACATTTCCATCCTTCTTTTCTCAGTTTTCATGGGATTTCTTTGACTACAATCGAGCAACTATAAGAGAGAACATTGTCCCCAATGGTAATTTTGTGTGTTTTGCAAGTTTCCTCATTTGAAATAAGCAACAAATGATAGAAAAAATAACTAAATTAAAGTAATCGGCCATTATTCTATTTGCCACAGTTCATGTAATAAGCACTCATTTAAATATTGCACCTTACTTTGTAAAATGTACCTCCAGTTGTATGGCTATGATGATCTCCCATATTTTTACTGCAGCCTGAGACACTAAAGTGGCTCTCTTTTATATGTTTTTATTTGTGAATTGGTTTAAAGGAAACCTTACACATATTAGCAATAAAATCAACATAAATTACAGCTATTGCAATACATTTCAATCATTCATCTACAGTGAACATGAATTTATAGTGAAAAAGTTCAAATACACAATTTGTGACTGCACATCCTATACAATAAAAATCACTTACCATCTTAAAACAGTTACATTGATTCTATGTAAAAAATATAAAATAGCTGCCATTGATAAAGATGTTTCGTCTCCCAACAACATACAAAAATGAGTGTCATGGAGCCAGTCTTCATAGTGAACAAATCTCAGAAACAGAGGACTTCTCAGATGACTTGAAAATTGGCATTTCATCGATATATGATAGAGGGATTCAGTCAAATCTGCTTTTTTGCTGTTAGGAACAGGTCCGTAACAATAGACTTGCAAATTCTCGTAGTGCGTTGTACGTTCAACTTAAAACATAAAAAATGCGATCTCCAATAATCAATAAGAAAAAGTTGTAGATACTGCAGCAAAGTACCCAAACTCTGCTCACCTAAAATACAGTTCTTAAAGAGCTTCTAATTTATAGTCATATTGACGGTATCACACTAATCTCTTCATATAAGCTTCCTTTTCACTTCTAGGTGACACTAGTAATGTGGATGATGTGTGAAGAATGGATAAAATGGTTCCACAAGAATGTTTCAAATGTAATAAAGCTCAATTCTTTTGTTCCCAAGTGAATTTTTGAAAATCGAAGAAGAGGGTACTCTTTCAGAGAGCTACATTCTTTTCATAAAACTGCAACATTTTCCATTGAAGCCAACCATTTAAAGATACTAAGCCCAATGCATACCTAATGATGGCAGTTGGAATGCAGTTTGGCAGAGCTAATGTATTTCTCCACAAATAACCTTCTATCTTGGACTGATCAGACTATTTTAATGTGTGGATGTTTACATATGTGATTATTCAAAACCTGCCATATAACTGATTTATGGGCTTCATTTCAGAGATGAAGGAAGTTGTTTTTTCCTTTACATTTGTCAATATAAACCTTTTATTAGGGGTTGCACATAAATGAAATCCTAGATATGTAAACTCATTTAGAACTTGTAATGGGTGATTGCCAATTATACACACAAAACCATATGTTTTCCTATTACTTACGGAGAATCTGATTATTCTTGTCTTATTTACATCAATTACCAGTCATGTTCTAATGTAAACAGTGCTATACAGATTATGTTCTGGTGTTTTGGCAACTCAGTGAGTCATAGTAATATAATAAGAACTGTGCAAGGTTAAAAATTGCTGGGAGGAATTTAGTTTCTACCTCTACCCTAGTCAGTGCCTGGTTACCTTGAAACCAACAACTATCAGGAACTACTTTTGGCTCCTTAGTCCAAGTGGTTCCTTACAAACATGCATATGTGACATTAACTTTGAGTTCGTGGATTAGACTACTCTACAATGAACCAACAGCTGAAGTTAACACTAATGGTATAAGGTCAGTGAAATTCAAATTGGAACTAGGCAGGGATGCCCTTTTTCGCCATTACTATTTGTAATTGCATTAGAGCCATTAGCTGCAGCTATCAGAGCTGAGAATAGGATGAAGGGATTATGGAGCTGGGGACTATGGCAAAATATTTGGTTATTTGCTGATGAGATGCTCCTGGTCCTTGGGGATCTAAAACGATCTATACCGGCGCTTATGGAGATAATGGCTGAATTTCGTTTGTGTTCAGGCTACAAGATCAATTCGACAAAATCGGAGGTCATGCCTCTGACGCATATTAGTGATAGGAAATTTGTAACAGATTTAGGATTTAGATGGTGCCCAGACAGATTGTTATATTTGGGAATTTGGTTGACCCCTGAGATTAAAGACATGATATTGGAAAATATGAAAATTGTATGTTGTACTTTAAGAATTGATCTGGAAAGATGGAGTTTGTTGAACTTGTCACTTTGGGGCAAGGTGAATGCCTTGAAGATGGTTTCTGCCCCAAAGATTAACTATATTCTGAGTATGCTTTCTATGACGATACCATCAACATTCTGGAAGGATTTGGACAGACTGCTTCAGGAATTCATGGGGAAAAGAGGTCCCCGAGGTTGAAGTTGTGGAAATTGCAGTTATCACTGATAAGAGGTGGATTAGGGGTTCCTAATTTTAGAGCCTATCACTTGGCTTATATGTCTAATTTATTGGTTCCCTTCATGGAGGATACGCATGATGAGTGGGTGGAGGCTGAGACTAGCTTCAATGGACCATTGACACCAGGAGCTATATTGACCTCTACCTCGAGACGGAGCTGTTGGAAAGATCCATTCATTTCGTGCTTGAGAAATTTGTGGTAGAGTTTATGTGAATTTTTGGGAGTAGACGCACTGAAGGAACCTGGTGCCTCAGTCTGGATGAACCCTTCTATTAAAATAAATGGCAATGTGGTTTTTTGGGCGGATTGGTTTCTGGGAGGAGTTTGTTGGATAGCTGATCTGTTTAAAACTGACACTCGGATGACAGCGAGAGAACTACAGCAGCGCTATAAAATAGAGAAAAAAGGCGATTGGGGACGTTGACTTGGAGAAGAGAATTAATTTGGACCTGTTTACTAGGAAGGCAATAGGAGGGGAAGGAGGACTAGCCAGCCGGGTATATAATATGATTGTCTCAAATTACAAAGGTAATGACTCACTGAGAGAAGAGTGGAGTAGAAGAATTGGTTCAGACATTTCAGAGGACTTTTGGCAACAAATGAGTATGAATGTTAAATTGTGTTCTTTAGGACTTACGGAGAGGTCAAGGCAAATTAAGATTCTTAATCGGATGTATTGGACACCAGAGAAAATGTGGAAGAGAGGGATGCTGGGGAGTTCAGATTGTTGGAGATGTGTACATGAGTCGGGTACGTAGGAACACATGCTGTGGGATTGCAGGTTGGTGAGATTATCTTGGAGTGAGATTGGTCAGGTGTGTGATGGGGTGATTGAGGAGTTGCCTACTCTGAACTTCAAAATGGTGATATTGGGGAGCGATGAACTATTGGATGATCTTACTCAAAGTAGGAAGAAGTGGTTGTTCAGAGGGGCTACGATTGGTAAGAAGATAATTTTGCGTAATTGGAAATCTACTTTGACTTTGAATATTGAGACATGGTTAGCTGAAATGCACACATTGGCAGAAATGGAGAGAGTATTGTACAGGAGAGAGGGGAAGATGGGTTTGTTTGAGAAAATCTGGCGAAAATGTTTATTGTTGTACTAAACTTGGTGAAGTAACTGAGTGTGGGTAGAGGTGGTGGGGAGGGGGGTGATTAGGGGATGTGGCAGATTTAGTGGGGGATTATGATTTACTATATCTCGCAATGTATATAAATGTATTGTTAAATGCTTTGTTTATTATAATTTGTCTGTTTCATGGGATGATTTGTATCATTTTGTAACATGTTAATTTGTAAATAAAAGTTTTAAAAAAAAACTTTGAGTTTTTGAAAATGTTAATAAAGAAGAACTAGGACACATCTAGCACACATGTAAAAGTAATGGGTCATATATAATAGCCAAAAAGGTTACTGTGCATCTCATATGGAAGTTAGAGATGTGTTGTGCGCTGTCTACTGATTTATGGGCTTCATTTCAGAGATGAAGCCCAGAGGTTTAGTTACCTAGACGTGGCTCTTGCTTAATGGGTGATGCTGACACCCAGGAGCTGGTTTTAGCTCCTGCTCATTGAATCTTAATTAATTTCAAGCTCTGCAGTGTGCACTGGCCAGGATCTCCGCATGGGCTGGCTCATTGTTATCCATGACCTTGATGACCCAGGTTGGCAGGGCTACTTATCCATTTTCCTGAATAACAATGAGTTGAACAGAGACAATGCTGGGCACTGGTGCTGGCCATATCTGCACACTGATCACCAACAAGCAGCACCAACATAGGGACTAGGTCAGTGAAAAGGCCAATATCGCAGAGGATTTACTGTCACGAGTGACAACCTACATAAGACAATCTTGCTGCAGTGTGTGATAGGCAAGTTCATCAGTTAAGCAATGTTCTTGTCTACATTTGTCCATCAATTTACCATAGGAGGAACTCATGCTTGCTCTTTTTTTCTGTAGATGGATGGTTGATATGCTCCACTTGCCACCAATGGGAACAGATCAAAATGTTAGCGATGATGTGTTTTAAAGAAACACTTAAACTAATAGTTTATTTCATGTCACTACTAGTATGTTATGTCGATTGATATCTGTAAATCGCACAGTGGATACATCTCCCTGAATTAACCAATGGGAGTTGCAGCTTTAACCACAAATATGTTGACACAGTATGGGTCAGCCATGGGTAGTGTCAACAGTGGGCAGGGTTTTGCCCACCCCAATGTGTAACGTGCATGCTAGAAATTATTTGCGCCCTGGCACTTATTTTCTTACAAATTAAACCTGTATACTGATGCAAAGCATTAATTAAGCAATTGAGCAACAAGCCCTGAGCTGGGGGGCATTACTGCTTCATGTAATGGTCCTAGCCCATAGTAACACAGGCCCCTGGGGCATTACAAGAAGCGGTAATGCCCCTCCAGTGAGGGAGGGTAGGATGCGCAAGCTGTGGTCAAGAGGGAGGGGGTGCAGGGAAAGGAAGAGCACTTACCTGGTAACCCGGCGGGGAAGAGGACAGCCTCCCGCAGTGTATGGTAATGTCCCCGCTCAAAGCCTCCTTATTGGCTGGAAGGCCACAGCCAGACACAGCCGGGTACTAACAAGACGTTGTGAACCAAGTTGGGTATGGTCCTTAAGAACAATGTCGTCAGCATAAGCAAGCCACCAGATCTTAAGTGTATGCAAACGGGGGGAAATATCTCCTGTTATATACAGTGGTGTAAAGAAATCCTTGTTTAATCTGTTATTGAACCCACCGGTACTGTAGGACTTATTTGAGCATCGAAGAAATTGTGAGTGTGGTGTCAGCTGTGTGTGCTGAGAGTGTTCCAAGAGTATCAGTTGCTGCAGATGTGATCCGGTGGGGCTGCCTATGATGGAGTCTCCTCCTTCCGTCTTTTTTTTTTTTAACCAGTGACTATTGCTTTTAATGACTACTCTTTGTAAATAGCTGTGGAGTACTGCCTGTCTTCTGAGCTGCCTCAATTCCCTCCAGGCAGTCTATCCACAAATGTATTTCAGATTGAATTATTGTATATATCCTGAACACAAATAGAGTGACTTCAAAATGTTATTTTATAGAACATAAGAGTGTTTCCTAATTAACCAATTAATGCAGTGATTCATTGGCGTTTCGGATAGTTGTGAGTATGGGGATCGACAGATTAAAGAACTAGAAATAGGCTGGGTTGAAGAGAGGGAAGTAGGTTCTACTCATTGGTTTGCACACTTTGGCTCTCCAAGTGTTTTGGACTGCAACTCCCATCATCCCTAGCCAGCTTTGTCTAGGGCTTTGAACTAGCCTGCTAGCCTGACCATTTGCTCTGGCACCCTGTGAGGGAATAGGGCACTTTCCGACCAAGCCTGCACCCCAATAATGTACTTAATGCTATAAGCACCCTGAGGCTCCCTGTGGACAGATAATGGGCCTCATTACGAGGCTGGCAGCAGCCGTGCCTGTAATACAGGAACGGCTGCCGCCAGTATTCATTTTTTTTCCGGCGCCGAGAAATTGGCATTTATCAGGTCATTACGGCCTTGCCGGACCAAGTATTTGGCCATTCCTGGGTGCCGAAAAAAATTCTTCCCCATTCCCATTTGAGCCCACAAGCTTACCGGTATCGTTGTATCCAGACCGGCAAGCCCGTAATGAGGCCCAATGTTTTTTTTAAGGAAATCGGGTGTATTATGACACCATAAGCCGATTCCCCTTACAATTAAAAGCAAGATGGCTACCACGTAAAGTAGAAAGGAACATAAATCCCTTTCCTATGTTCATGGATGTCTTTAGAGGAGGCCAAAGTGGGCAGCAAGGGACTGAGGTTGCTTAACTGCAGGTAAGTGGTTGAGGTGGGATGAGGAGAGGTAATGGAGGTGCGAGTGGAGTGGCGATGGGTGGAGCAGGACGGCCAAAGAAGGAATACAATGGTGTCACATAGCATTGGTGCCAGTGACTGGGGAGGAATGCAGGCTTATACTGTTGGTTCAAGACCGTGTTCCTAGCCTCCGGATTGCCTAGCACCATTCCCCTATGTGTTAATGGGGTCATAGTCCAAAACTTTTGGAGAGACGCACCTCGTCCCCCAGACTTTGAAACCTGGAGGCCATGTCATGTGATGCTAGACGATATACTAATAAACATTTTTGTTGTGTCTTGTGTCTCCCTTACCCTGGTGCAATGTGAATGCAAGCTGGATGGAATGCCTGATGGAATGCTGTTGTATGAGTGCCCCTGAATCCTCAATGGATGTCAGTAGGCGTTGAGTGTCTGTGACAGTGAGAGCCAGTGGATGTTTGCTATGATATGATATGATAGGTTATTTATAACATGCTTAATACCCGGGGATCGAACCTGTGGTGCTCCATGTGGTCTTGTTTCCAAGGCGAGCACGTTTCCCCTGAGCTACGTCTTCCCTTATACTTAACCTTGCAACTTACCCGATACGTTACCTTGTCAGCATGCACTTAAGTAAAAGAGTTCACTTCCCTACCTTGTGTGTCCGAGTTCTTCTTCACCAAGAGCACATCTTTACAACGGCGACGAGACAGCTTGGAAGGAACAGCACTTACCACAGCCAGGGTCTTTCATGCAGCAGTAAAGAGCAGTGTGCAGGGAGCCGGTGTGCTGGAGGAGGGGATAGCGGGCACCCCTTTTGCAGGGCTTGGAGCCGGTGGGAAGATCGCTGGAAAGGCAGCCTCCGTGGCGGGCTCATTTCCGTTGTGAGAGGCAGAAAGGTGGTGGCAAGAAAATTCAAATTGGCCCTGATGTGTGCTTCGTCGTTTTCCCAAAACTCCAAAATACATAAATGGACAGCTAGGGTGCCACTACAAATACCAAAGGGGGCTCGGTGATCTGATCTGCTCTGCAGTGCACAGAGATTAGAACACTCAGGCCCACTCTGCTATTTGTCGTGGCACCCTTGCTACCCATTATTTATTCAGGGCAGAGTTTTGTAAGAGCTTGCACCCTCTTTCATTGACTGCCCAGCCATTTTGTACTTAAGATAAGCATAATACGTGAACCAAGTGTGAAAAGGTTAGCATGGAAAGGCAGGCCTTACTAGAAGACTAGTAGACGATTAGTCAATCAGTTGGCGACAGCAAGACTAGGTGCAAGGTTCCAGGAGAGCAGAGTATATGCTGGGTTTAATGTAGAGTTGTACGATTGAACACAGAGGAAAGATGGGCCATCAGTGGAAGAGCAGGGTACATAAAGAACTAGCATTGGCAAAGCCAACAGTCTTGGCTTTTGTGTAGGTATGGGAATGGCACGTTGCCAGGCGCTGCCGTAGTGATATTGACTGCCATCGATGGTAGAGCATTTTTACATGTTAGTTTTTAGACCACGCCCATCAAGTCTTAGACCACACCCATCGTGCAAGCCACTCCCCCAAATGAGGACCCTCCCTCAATTTCCAACTCCACTTAAAGCTCTGTTACTTACTTTCTATTTTTTTGGATCTTCTCCTCGTACTTGCCCTTCTGTTACTGGTGTTTCATTTTCATCCTTTCCTTTGTATATTGCTGCTCTTTCCCCATTCCAACTCTTACCATCCTCGTTTACTACAGAGCCAATGCCTGTCTTCTCTAAGCTTACAGGCTTGTTGTATTTGGACAAGATCTCTTTGCGTTTGCTGTTCATGTTAACTGTTATCACGTTCCCCCTCCTGAATCACTGGAGTTCTCATTGATCTCCTCATGTCATACCTCGCTTTCCTTTTGCTTTTTTTGTTGTTCACTCTAGGAAACGATATGTCATTTATGATATGATATGCCATTTATAATGCACCTGTACACAAGTGATTCTGGGCATGATAACACAAGGGGGAGAGACAGTGGAGAACTAGACAGATGATCTTACAGGGCCTTGTGTCATTCAGATCGCACAAGTACAACGGCGTAAAAGGGCAGGGGGTAGCCAAGCAACCAGTCGGTGCAGCAGTCAGGTAGGTCAGAAGGGGAGAGAGAGGGAAAGCAGAGGAGAAAAGGAAGGTCTTGAGCAGCTTCCGGAACTTCAGGTGGTCTGGCTCAATTTTGGGAGGGACAGAGAGGCACCTGCAAAGGAGAGAATCTACTCCCCACTCTTTGCTTGGAGAAGCGTCTGACCCTCAAAGAGTTGGAGGTAGCTGAGTGAAGGACTCAAGAAGGAAGGTATTTTGGAAAAGAGAGTTGGATGTAGCGCGTGCCCCAGCTCTAGAAAGCCTTGTGGACAATGCAGAAGGTCTTGAACTTGATCCTTGCAGCCACCGGGAATCAGTGGAGAGATTTCAGGGCTGGAGGGATACGGTCCCTGGGCTTGAGGCCAAGGAGAAGTCTCGCAGTCCTGTTCTGGATTAGTTGCAGAGGGCGGAGAATAGAGGAACACAGATTGCAGATTGTGGTCTCGCTGAGACCAGACAACACAGTGTTCTGTACTAGCAGGCAGAAGCAACACAGCATTGCTCGAAAACCACGCAATTCAAACGATTATTTATTCTTGCCTGGCCACATTCTAGGAATGGTACCAGCTCCAGCCATGCAAAGCCCAGCACGATTCCCCTACACTCTACACTCGCTGTGAAGATGTATAGCTTGTGTTCTCAGTGAGACCATTAAACCGGGTTACTTGGGGTATGAGAATTATCAACAATTGTCAGCCAGCATCTAAAGCTTACACAGAAGTTATGATGTTGTAGAACCACGCAGTGGAATTACAAAAACACGAGAGGAACAGGAGCTTTTCACCACATTTTCCCTACCTGTCCTGATGAAGGCCAATCAAATCCTCAGCAACATAGATCAGCTAATGAATGGCCGAAACACTGTTGTGTCGACTCCCCTCCCAGTGCCAATATTCACACTGAAAATGATTGTAATCTGATACACGTTGTCTACATGTTCATTTGTCTCACTATGATCCCTGACTGCTACAAGGGTGTATACATGTTATTTTGCACTGTGATATATGCATATTGGCTTGGATAAACAATAATGTATCACTCAGATATAATGTTTCTGAACGGAGAAGTGTCTTGTCAAGACTTTTTAACAAAAACATCTTTTATGCATTAAATCTTTTGGTAAAAATTAAGAATTTCGTTTGCCCTATAATAATGTTATTTAGCTTGTGAAAACCATGTGAGGTGTGTACACCACATTCAGTCACCCTGATCATGGTTTTGTTTTATCGAGAAAGAACAGAAAGGAGGAGGAGAGGAAGAAGCGGCCAGAGGGGAGCTGAGAGAGGTATAGGGAGAGGATGAGGAGAGCAAGGACAGGATGTCCTGGGTTTTAGTAGTGAAGTGAGAAGCCAGAGCCATGCAGAGGGCCTGCGAGCGAGGGAACAGGAGAGGTGGAGCCTGCAGAAGGATTGCTCAGCTCCTTGCATATTTTAAAAAGTAACGCTGTGTTGTTAGATGCCACAGAGAGGCAGGCTTGGATGTGGACTCTCTTCTTGGACAGGACAGAGAGTCTGTATTGCCTTTGGAGCACGTGGTGGGCCAGTTTGTCAGAGGATGCACAAGAAGCCCTCCACTTCCTCTCAGCCACCCTGCACTTGTGTTTCCGGGTGGCAAGGTAGGAGTCATACCAAGAGTTGCACTTGGAAGTAGGCTTGAGATGGATTCTCATCACAGGGGCATGGATGTCCAAAGCGTTGGAGTTAGAAAGATGCAGGTTAGAGAGGGCTGTGTCAGCGTGAGAGTCAGCCACAGGAGTAGGAGGAGCAGTCAAAGTAGAGGCAAAGGCATCCACTGACAGACGCTTCATGGGGTGGAATGAACGAGAAAGATGGTGGCAGTGCTGGGTTGGCTTTGCCTGATGGACAGAGAGTTTCAGGTAAGAGGAAAGCAGACAATGGTGAGTCCAGGAGAGAGGAGTGGTGTGAGGGTTAGAGAGGGGGATGTCTGAAGAGATGAGAACATCTAAGGTGTGTCTGGCAGAGTGTGTCGGACCAGAGGGTAGAATGGAAAGAGAGAGAGAGTGCACCTGCAGACCAAGCAGTCAAAGGAGGAGTAAGCCTGCGTTGGAATGACAGAAGCAGGGACCCACTCCGGAAAGATCAGAGCTACTCCAGCTCCGGGTCAGTTGGTTCTGGGCTCGAGAGCATCTTGTAACCATCAGTGAGGAGTGTGTCAAATTTCGTGACAGAGGTGGCCATGAACAATGTCTCTGTGAGAGCGAGGACATGCAGGTCAAGTTCTTCGAGGAGGTGGTAGATGTCAGAGGAGTGTTTGACAGCAGAGCGAGAGTTGAGAATAGCGATGTGGAGCAGGTTGCCATATTTGAAAGTCTTCCGGGGTTGGGTACAGGCTTGAGTTACACCCAGCAGAAGTGGTGGATTGGCCCGAGAGTGGGCACAGGTGGTAGCAGGAGGTGGGATAGTAGCCAGAGAGGAGGAGGGAGGTGCCAGAGGGCAGGCAGAAGCAGGAGGTGGCAGATGAGCCAGAGAGGTGCCAGTACGAGTAACAGGAAAGTTGATAAGATGCGGGAGACGCCTATCGAAGAGGAGAAGATTGGGCTCAGGGCCCTGGACGAAGACGTTGCCATTCAGATAGACATTAATGATGGTCTTGCGGGAGTGGAAGGAAGCTTGGAGGACCTCCCACTGAGTGCCACCATTAATGGTAGAGGAAGAGATAGAAGATAGAGTAGTTGAGACCCTATGAGGGTTCCATAAGTCTGGTGAGCGAACGACAAAGAGGATGTCGGTGAGAATCTGTCCGAGGGAAGCATTGATGTAGGTATCAGCGATAGAGAGGCTAGGGTTGGAGATCAGGATGTTATGCTATTGTTGATTTACACAGCCCCTATACACAGGCACGTGTTTCAAAGCGCTCAAGAAGGGTGGGAACATGGGGGAAAAAAATGCTCAGAGCCCTTGAAATTCTGAGACAATACTAGTCTGTACAGGCAGAGTAAGTACGTGAAAAATAAATGTAACAGTTTGGGAGACAGCAAATAGGCCTGACGGCACAGTGTGTACAGATAGAGCAAGTGCACAGAGGGTCACAGGGAGTGGGAGGATCAAGTGCACCTGGCCGTTTGAGACTGGGGTAAGTGCAGAGAGAGCCACTCTCTTGGGTTAATTCACAAGTGCATTGAGTGAAAGTGGGGTGTAGGGCCCAGAGGCAAGTGCGAGAGAGGACTGGCGGGTGTGCAGGGGACCAGTGAGACTCTGAGGTACACCTGGCGGGCCAAGGCAGCACGCTGTAAGGAAGAGGAGGGAAAAACAGAACTGTCCCTTTTGGACTTCTACCTTTCAGACTTAGTGAGAGGGATAGGATAGGAGATAAGAGTAGCAGTTAGAAAAGATGGGAGGGATGGAAAGGACCATAGAGGGTGCGAGGAGGAGAGTAGGAGGAGGATGGAGCAAAAGAGAGAAGGCGAGAGACAGCCCATCACCATGCAACACAGGAAGTGCAGAAGGAAGGCAGGGGTCACACAGTAGGGAGCACACAGAAGGAGCAGGCAGGAGACACACACCAATACAACAGTTCCAGCAACGTGGTGGGGACCTAGAGAGTGGGAGAGAGCCTAATGGGACATAGTTCACAGTACAACAGTAACCACAATGCAAAAACCACCCAGATTCGACTTTCCTCCAAAAGAGGGAAAATGAATCTATAGAAACAGTCCATGTGGTCTGATCTCAGATATGCATTTTGGGTGGGATCTATTCTTATTTCTACCGTTCATGATCGAAAAAAACGAGAGCCCCCTGTGAAAGAATGTGGTCTGCCCCTGTGTGCAGCTACAGCCTCCCATGCTGTGATGTTACTATCTGTTGCTGAGGCGGCTGCTAGCTGCAAACCTTTTTGGTCATCATCCTTCTCCTTTTTAACTTCATCAGCAGCTTTGACCCTCGCTGCAACTTTCATATTTTTTTAACCAATTGAGTGCAGGTAGAACATATTTATGCACCCTAAAATGTGGCCTGGTTTTACCACATACATCCTAATTTGGTGAATCAGAGGTGATAGTAAGCCCCCTTCGCATCCCCCTCCCGCCAATCCCTGTCATCCTCAGGCAAACATTTTTTTTCCTCAGACGTTTGGCCCAGGTGGTGGGTACTTCAAGTTTAAAGATGGAAGATGGACAGCTTCCATTTTATCCACTGCCGCTCTCTTTATGTATAGTGCTTCATATCAGCATATGTGCCTTCAATGTGAACCAGTAGACCCCTGCACCCGGAACCCTACACCTTTCTGGAGGCCCTTGCTAAGCTTTATACTACATTTACATAGCCTTTGCTCCACAGGAACATGACCGCCATGGCCTCCTCCGAGTTGCTATGGACGCCAACAAAGGAAATCCGGCCTGTGCAGGAGGCGGATTGGTGAGGGATTTCTTAACATACTGTGCCCAGAGGAGCCGGCAGGCGTAGACAGCCCCTTTTAAGGGTAACTTTTAAGGTCTGGTTCCATTACCTGTCTGGGTCTGTCCAGGCCAGGAAGGCTCCATCACTAACAGCGTATTAAGGTATGTGCAGTACCCTTCTCCCACGCGCCATGACTAACTCCATTGACGTTAGCAGCACCTGATAGGTCCCAGCAAGCGCATGCAACATTGATCTTATGTCTCCTGTCGAAGCGCTATGTTCCGCCCCATTCGCTTCAGTGCTGCTCCTCTCCTGTGCAGGATCTCCCAGCTTGTGATATTAGCATTAAGCCCTTCAGCCCAGCGCTTCCCTGATCGGATATCCTTGTTGTGTTCGATTTGCCTTACGAGCCCGTTCCAACTGGTAACTCTTGACGCTAGATTCTATCAAACTCCCATTCTGGACTTACTTGTATTGAATGGATCCACAAGGCGCTTTGTTGCAACTACCGAACTTGATCTATTGTGCCATGTGATGTAGTTGTCAATCTAACCTGCAATTATACTTGATGTAGCCTCCGCACCATGAGGTGAGGCTTTCCCAATCTGTGCACCCATTTTAATGTTGCATCTTACCTTTTGTACCTGAATACTTGATGTAGCCCCCCGCACCATGAGGTGAGGCTTTCCCAGTCTTTGTACCCATACTAATGTTGCATCTTACCTTTTGTACATGCATACTTGATGTAGTCCCCCGCACCATGAGGTGAGGCTTTCCCAATCTGTGCACCCATTTTAATGTTGCATCTTACCTTTTGTACCTGAACACTTGATGTAGCCCCCCGCACCATGAGGTGAGGCTTTCCCAGTCTGTGCACCCATTTTAATGTTGCATCTTACCTTTTGTACCTGAATACTTGATGTAGCCCCCCGCACCATGAGGTGAGGCTTTCCCAGTCTTTGCACCCATACTAATGTTGCATCTTACCTTTTGTACCTGAACACTTGATGTAGCCCCCCGCACCATGAGGTGAGGCTTTCCCAATCTGTGCACCCATACTAATACTGCAGCTTTCCTATTTGTACCTGCCGACTTGATATAGCCCCCCGCACCATGAGGTGAGGATACGCTAGTCTGTAACAAATACGCGTACTCCTGCACTTCTCTAATGTACTATGCATCTTCCGTAACTTTCTGTAACTAGTGCCTAGATGCCTCTGGTTTTGTGCACGGAAATAAATGTGAAATAAAAATAAATAAATAAAGATTCCTCTTTCTTCTGAGTGTTATTATTTCCCTCGTCTACTCACCACTTCTCACATGTCCTGTTATTTCACAATCTAATCGTTTGCCTCTAGGTCTGTGTAGATACTGGTAATCAAAGTGCCTGCTGTCCTGGCCACATCTTTTACCAGCCCTGTGTCAGGTGTCCTCGCATTTGCTTCTTTGTTACCTTAGTGTTTGTCTGGGACTGGAACCCTCCAGCGTTTGAAGAGTTTACAGTACACACAGAACTCACATTTCTTTTGCGTTGACTCATTTCAGGAGTACTTTATGGCAGAATTTCCTTTTTTGTGACATTTTCTTTTTGCTTTTGTTTTTAGTAAACCACAATCTTCTTTTGGAGTCAGTTCTTATGTGTTAACTGCTGAGAAGCCTGTGGTTTCTGCTTTAGTTGTCTTTCTTTTTCACTGTACATTTGGTCTCTCCATTGCTGATGTTTTTCCGCTGGTCTAGTTTATGAACTTCTTGCTCATGGTCTGTTGCTAAGAGTGCTCCTATTTCTTGATTGTTGGGTAGATACACAATCACAACTTTGATCTTCAGAAAAGGTGATTTTTTTTAAAGATAGAATTGGCGTTTGGCCATTTGTGCTGTTGCTGGTTCCCTCTGGTCATTTGAGTCCTTAGTTCTGGCTGTTAGGTGGTGTTGTAGTGCCACCTATAAGCCATGAATATTGAATTGTAGTACAGATTTGAGGGACATGGGATGTGGAAGGGGGGGGGCGCAACGTTTGTGGGCGTTGTTTGGGTTTTCACTCATCCATTGACCACCCATGTACATGCTAATCACTAAGGACATTCCCACCCACTAGCCATCCCTTTCCAGGGCTAAATACCCACCTCCCCCGACCCCCGGGATATCTTTGAGCTAGCTCTGGCACACAATAATCTCATTCTGTGTGCTGTATAAGGCCTGTCAGTGTTATTTCTAAGCAGTTGCTGAGAGCTAAGGGCCTAATTGTAGCTGTAAATGTACTCCTGATGCAATAAACATGTCTTAACCAGGTGTGACTTCAGCCACTTTTTTAATAAACAATATGTGCTAATGCATCTGTTCTGTTCCTTGCACTGAATACCTGTGAAAACAAGCATTGGCAAAGCTAACTCTTTTGTCTAGTGTACTGATTACTTCCCAGTAATCTTCATTACTCCTAGTCCTACTCTTCCTCGTCAGAGCACTTGACTTATTAGGCTCCACCTCTGACACGGGATCCTCTATCCCAAGTCTTTTTCTTTTAGTCCAGTCTCCTCCTCCTGAGAATGTCTAACCTCCCACCTTATGTTCAACAAAACAGAAAACCCGGAGCCTAACCGGTGTTGGCACATAGTTCTGTGAAGTTGATAAAACCCGGGCGATTATACAAGAAAGAGCTACAAAAGAATCACCTTCATCAAATGATTTAGACTATCCTATGAACCTTTCAGTCGGTGTATTCCTTCGCATGCAACCATTGTACCTTTTGGATCACACTGCAAAACAGACCATCTGGTACATAGATATATGATATGATATATTTTATTTATATCACGCTCATTAATTACTCCTTACAGAAATACACAATGATATGTGAGATTATTTAACAGTTCCAAGGATTTTTCCCCAAAACATTGTGATGAACAAAATCCTGATAATGTTTTTCCAATAAGCACCGAAACAAGCAGAGAATTAGGGCCATGTGTCCAAACAGTTCTTTTGATGCTTATTGGAAGGTGCCGTCCACATGTAATATCCTAATGCCAGTCTGACATTTACATAATCCTCCTCTCCGGTTGGCATGGAATCTCCCAAGTAAACACATAATCATATGCCCAACATGTTTTTGTCTCTGTTGGCATTATCGGAACTTCATCAAGAGGCGAAGATGTAAACAAATCTTAAACGCCAAAAATACAGCTCAGATAATGTTCGAGGGAGTCAATCCCTCCTAAACCTGCACATTTTTTGGGTGGTCTCAAAACACTCCTAGAGCAAGGTCTATCCTGTAGTGATTGAGCTCTCTCCTCTATCTTATTGTAAACCCTGTGCGTCATTTACCTTCTGGGGTAGTGAACACCGTAGTCCCTCGTGGCATGATTTATTCGATTGAAGAATGACGTGTTCAAAAGCCTTCCACCTTCCCCTTATGGAACAGTTACTTTTCCAAGAGTAGTCATTGAACCCTCCCCATCTGGTGGGTGGCTGAGGCGGGACATTGGTACTGCGACGAGAAAGAGTAGGACTAGGTGTAATGATGATTAGTAATACATTCATTACTCAGTAGTACCAGTACTCTTAATTATGCATACTACCACTCTTCCTCTTCATAGTACCTTAACTTATGAAGCTTTGCCTCTGACACAGGAGCCTTTTTCCAAAGTCTTTTTTCTTTTAGCTCAGCCTCAACTCCTGAGAAAGTTTAACCGCCCCGTCCCCACCCACCTTCCCATCAATCCCCAGTTCTTTAATTTGCTGGCAGCTAGACAAAATAATAAACAACGGGGATCTGCTCGCTGTCTTCACAGCTCCCTCCTCCACGATCACATGCAGGGCGAAGGGATTGGGTAGAGGAGAAGGTGGGTAGAGCGGCTCGGGTAACCAGGCAGGACCTGTCATTTCCTTGAAGACAACTCTTCTGGGGCAGGACGCCAAAGCATGCAGAAGGAAGGTAAGGGGAGCTGGGCCCAGATCTGTCTTTACCAGGGTGGCTGTGGTTTCTCAAGTCCGGTGGAGAACTGCCATGCAAATGTCATGGCTGTCAGATGATGTCTGACTTCTCCAGTGCCAGAATGCAGGGGTCTTGCTAGGTTTGAAAAAGATCTGGGGCTACCCTAATGTTGGGACTAAAGGGACTTGTGGCTAGCTAGCCTTTTGGTTGTAGCCCATTGTAATTGTAATTTGTTATTTATAATGTGCTTAACACCCAGAGGTTTCTAAGCGCGGACCGGGGGATCGACCCTGTGTTGCTCCGCCTTGTCTTGCTTCCAAGGTGAGCACGTTGCCCCTAAACTATCCTCCCGAGCCCATGAGCTCCTATCACCCAGCTCCCCGCTAGCGACGCCTTTGCAGTCTGCCTTTTCGAATTCTTGACACTGTCGGGCATGGGCAGTCTCTGCCATAGCCTAGGGCCCCCTGTTATGGGGGGCCCTGCAGAGACCAGCTCACATGTATTTGGAGTAATACGCATTGTATTGTACAGGTGCTGCACTGCTTTCAGGCAGGCTCTTTTTTTCGTACTGCATCAGCGAGACTGTGCCACCACCTTGCACCACCCACTGTGATGATCTGAAGACAAGTAAGCCCGGTGGGTCCTCAAACACATGTCACTGTTTGTTTTGGTGGAGCATGGAAAGTGGGACATTTTTATAAGTGATGGTTTTTATTTTATAAAAGAGTCGCTAATGTTTCGCTGATCAGAAATGCAAAATTATTCTGAAAGCACACACAAAGCACCAGTTAGCTTCTCAAATCTACGCCCTCTACCTAGGCCATTGACATATGCCACCTACAATATTTTAAAACTATACCCTTACTTTAATGTGTTCCTACTTTACATACCAAAACTCCTTTTTTGTCAGATTTTCCGCACATCAGATATGAACCATGCCCTTGCCAGAAAATGAATAACAACCAGGTTTACTTTTCTGCAGACTTCATTTTGTTGTGAGTCTAAGTCTTGAAAGTACATTCACAAAACCCACAGGAAATGTTTTAACCTTGCACAGACTTGCATTCTGGTATTTGTAGTCTTTCATTTAAGAAGGTCTTTCGGTTGTCCTCCAATGGCAATTAATGACTGGAACACCAAAGTAATCCAAAAAGGAGCGTACACCAGGAAATAAGTGACACTGTTTATTACAGACGCAGCTTGGATAGCACAATTCAAACAGCACAGTGGAATCGAACTGAATAAAAGCAGCTGTCTGCACAGCCTACTGCGACTAAACATTTTATAGGTTCTCACAATATTAGCTTAGACAAAGTTTGCAACAAATGTTAATCCATCCTACGAAAAGTATCAGCTGGGCCCATTTCCCAGTGACTACGGTCTCTTGGGAACGGTCAGCTTGCAACATTTCTTCAGCACACTGCTGTGGCGGAGCGCTCGAGAAATTCATGTCTGCCCGAACCCTGGGCCTATCAGTGTGGAAAGACAAGTGGTTTACTTACCTGCGGCTTATGTCCCCAGATGCCTGTTATGTGGTTCATGTTCTACGGTCCTACCACTTGTACCCTTTGCCCCTACCCCGGATCCCTATCCCCCTGGGAGCCCTCCTGGGTGCCCCCCTGGCTGCCCCGACCCCTCTCTTCTCCACAGACTTCACTAGCTGCACCTGCACTTTGCAGCTGTCAATGATGTCCCCCTGTTCTGAGGATGCCCCTTCCCCGTTCCCATCACTCCCGCAACTGGTAAAAGCACCCCCCTTGGCAGCGCTGAATCTGCATCGGTACAGCAAAGGGGGGTGGGATATTTCTACAAATGTAGCTTATCAAATTTCTATACAGATTTACATATTTGTAAGAGTACTTTATTATGATACTCACTTTTCAAGTAATCATAAAACAATATAGTTTTAAAAAAAAAAACTTTTCTTTATTGGCATGAGGAAACGACAGGTCAACAATACAGTGCACATGACAGGTAACATTGCAGACACACGATTGACATTGCATGGTGGGGTTCACAGGTAGGGGCAGGCAATAGTTCTCACAGTCCAGCCCACATCAGGTGTAGTAGAATCTATGCGTCTGGTGGGGGGTGGGGGAAGAACAGTTCAATACTGTCCTTATTGTTTAGGTAGGTACAAAAATCGGACCACACATTCTTGGGGCGAGAGGACGATCGGAGGGTATGGATGTAGTCCTCTTCATACATTTGGTCCAGGTGAGGGCCCTCAGCAACATCTAAAATGATGGGGGGGGGGAGGAACGGCGCTTCCAGCACTGTAAAATACATTTTTTGGCCACCATGGTTCAGGAACTTGGACACCTTCCTCGCCTTGGGCCCACCCCACAGACCAAACAGAGCGGCTAGTGGGTCAGGAGAGATATGAATCGCGGTAATTTCAGAGAGGACCACTGTAACGGCCTCCCAGTACGGGCCCAGTGCTTCGGAAGACCAAAACATATGAGTGTGGTCTGCCTCCGGGGATCTACATCTCGGGCAGGTCTGAGTCTGGCTGTGCGTAAACCTCCCTACCCTGCACGGCGTGTAGTATAGGCGATTCAGGAGCTTATATTCCATACACCTGAATCTGGCGTTGAGGGAGACCTTGCGTGTATGTATGCACATCCTACCCCACATAGCGTCAGTGATAGTCAGGCCCAGTTCGCCACTCCATAGGTCGCGTGTTGTCTGGGGTGCGTCATCGAGTTTCCCGAGCAGCATTTTACATAGGGAGGATGTTATGCCCCTGACCCCTGCTGAGTTGGTTATGAAGTGGGTTTCAGGTGAGTCTGGGGGTTTGTCGGGATAGGAGGGCCACATGGCGCGGACCGCTGCCCTCAACCTGAAGTATTGCAGTAATTCCATCGCCGAGCCAGAGTGCCCGGGCCGCCATGTCTGGGCGTGGATACATTTCCCTTCGGGATACAAGTTGGAGAGCGCCCGGTAGCCCAGATCGTGCCAGTGTTGCTTTAGGAGTTTATCATAAAACAATATAGTTGAAAGTAAATATAGTGGTGAATGAGAAGGGAAAATGAGTGGGCAAGTGGGCTGCGATGATTTGCCAATTAATCTTTTATGATGCGCTCAAAACCAGAGGCCAGTCTCTTAGCACAGAATCCAGACCTGTATTGCTCTGTGTTGTCTTGCTTCCAAGACAAACACGTTACCCCTGAGCTAGCCTCCTGGCCCATGGCATGGGAAGAGATGCACTTGCTCTCCTGGAGATGCAAGAGATTGTTTTCCCCGGTCCTGTTATCATTTTAATGCCTGTGAAATTGCTTGCTCTCACCTGAAGGTCTCCCAAGTAAATAAGGAGACACAAGTAGCTGACCTTATGTTTTGAAAAAAATAATAAGCTCTGCTTGGATATTCATTTATTTTGACAGGAAAATTCATCATCATCTGTAGCTTTTAAACTTAAAGCATATTGCTAGTTTGGACATACTGGCCTAGTATATGGATCATTAAAAAAAAAATAGTTATGAAAATGCTGCAACAGTAACACTTGTTTTGGGAGGATAGCCCAGGGGCAACGCGCTCGCCTTGGAAGCAAAGACGACATGGAGCAACACAGGTTCGATCCCTGGGTCCGTGCTTAGAAACCTCTGGGTATTAAACGCGTTATAAATAACCAATTACAATTACTTACTTAACTTAGGCTAGCAAAACACAATCCCATTTGTTTGCACTGCATTCACAGCCAGAGTTTGTTTTCAAGCCAAAGCTGCAAAAAGAACGGTCACAAACAAAATGTGTGCCAACTGCTGGGGAGATGAGTTCAAGTGCCTGAGTTGCAGACTGGTCTCAATTCCTGGCTTTGACGCTTAACCAAGTGTGTGCTTCCAGGCACATTGTTTAATCTCACTGAGCCTTCTCTGCCAAAATTAGAAGTCTCCAAAACAGGTTCACCCCGGCCTGTCCGCTACTTCAAAAGAACCTCATTCATGTAATTAGAACGGTTTTGCCCACTTTTGGCGAATGGCAATTTCACCCCATTTTTTTGCTGCTTTTTTTTACCACTCAAATATGGATACTAAGTTTGGGTACAGTATATACAAAGGGGGAGTTGGGTGTGGAAGGGGCAGGGGCAGGGGTCTTGCCTGGTTTTTTGTGGAAAAACAAACAGTAAAATCTGCCAAAAGAAATTCAGCGAAATTGCCTTTTGGCAAAACAAATGCAAAGAATGTTCACATGGCCATAGCATTGGCCATTCCTATACTGGACAGGACAGCGTTTGTCTTGGCTTTCTCCTGGCAACGTCTTTAAATGTAACTGCCTATGATCCCCTTCAGTATTAAAGACTCACTCGTCATTTTCGGTGATGTCACTACATCTGCAATTCAGAGGACTCCCCCACCCCCAAATATTTAGTTGCCCAGTACACTGCAAATTCTAGGGCCGGCCTTGCGCAGTGATTTTTTTTTATCAAAGCAGCCTACGAAATAAAGACTAGAACTAGCCCCAGTTACAGCAAAGTCAACATGGGAACAATCTTGGCTTATTGCCAAATAAAAGGTGTTCACCTTTTATTCAACACCATTCAAAAATGGATTGATTCAACCTCCTATAGTCCCTTATGTATTCGGACACAGTGAAAATGCCCAAGCCACTTTTGTGAGCCTTTAAATAGTTCTCTTTAAAGGCACTCTAGCCGGTGTGGAAAACTCAAAAGAACCATCTGCGGCAAAAATACAGTAATATTCTGATGTATCACGAAGCGCCTTTGAGCGTATTTGGCGCTATGCAAATCATCGAAAAATATATGTTTTGAGGCAGCCTGGGGGACCCTAGGAAAAGTGTCACTGATTCTCCCAGATCCTCGAGACTCATGGTCCCCTGGGGGTACCCAGTAATGGAAATGGAAATGATAATTAATCACACCAAAAGGGTGGCCCTCCAATATGGAAACATGTAAACCAATGTAATTGGGAGAAGGGAAAACAGGCGTAGAGGGTACACATACCCCCTCTGGTCATTTAAGGAGAGGGTAACGATTTTTGTTCCCATCGTGGTCGGGCAGAGCCTCTTTGCTGAAAATGTTTGGGGGGGGGACATGACATCTGAAGAAAAGGTGCCCCAGCCAAATGAATGGGGACAAAATAGTGTACCATGAAAGTTGGGCGGAGGACAAACACCCATGTCCCCCCCTAAAATTATGCCCATGGGCAGAGGGCTGCTACTGACCAGGACATCCTTGGAACTAGTCGCTCCATCGGGCGCGACCCCTCTGTGATTCTGAGATCATTTGAATATTTTGCTTTAGCACGTGAAGCACGTTAGGGCCCGACGGCGCATGCTTACGGTTACTTTAATGTTGCCATTGACGTTCTGTAGTCCTCCTGTGATGTCATAACGTGATGCTGCGTGACCCGTTGGTTTCCACGACAACCGTGGACAAGAAAACTGAGTATCTGGTCACATCGCTGAAGATTGCAGGGGGGCATGAGTGAACAGTGCGTGCGAGGGCCAAGTGAGTTTTTCAGCTGGCAAAATAAGGTAGGTGTAAAAAAAAGATATATACTTTATTGCAAAATGAGGGATGTTAGAATACCATGGCAACCATTGCTACCATGGAATTACTTTGACTTAAAAAAGCCCTTTTAGTTTTGACTATTAAGTGGCATATTAGTGACACTTATAAGCCAAAGAGATTGCACTTGAGTGCAGATAAGAGGTAGGTGGGCTATGAAGAGGGACGTGCAACTGGTTTATAAGCCGAAGAGATTGCACTGGAGTGCAGATAGGAGGTAGATGGGCTATGAAGAGGGGCGTGCAACTGGTTTATAAACCGAAGAGATTGCACTGGAGTGCAGATAGGAGGTAGATGGGCTATGAAGAGGGGCGTGCAACTGGTTTATAAACCGAAGAGATTGCACTGGAGTGCAGATAGGAGGTAGGTGGGCTATGAAGAGGGGCGTGCAACTGGTTTATAAGCCGAAGAGATTGCACTGCAGTGCAGATAGGAGGTTTATGGGCTATGAAGAGGGACGTGCAACTTGTGGGAATTGTCCGGCTATTTACCCACCCATTGCCAGCCCATGACCATGCCAATCCATATTGCCCTCCCCAAAACACACCCTCCTGGGATTTCTTTGAGCTAGCTCTATCAAACAGTAACAGCACACTGTGTGCTGAATGGGGCTTGTCCGTGTTATTTCTAAACAGCCTTCTGAGAGTCAATGGCTTAATTGCAGCTCTAAATCAGTTTCTGGTGTCATAAAAATACATTAACCAAGTGTGCCGCCAGCTACTTGATGCATAAGCAATATATGCCCCAAACTGGTGGTGTTGCTAATGCGTATTTCAAATAGTGTTTGTTTTAATGTGGGATTTCTATTTTTAATGGATGTGGTTGATGTCCCTTTGGTGGATTCTGGAAGCAGTTGGATTTCATTTATCAGAATCCTTATTTGTACAGATACTTTCAGATGTTACTTGGACTAATAGTAATTATTTGAACATGGCTTTCGGATGTACCTTTAATTCCATTGGTGATGGCTGGACAGGGCATAATGCAAGGAAGAGTCAGGTGTTTATTTTCCCAAAACGAAGACGTGGAATTTAAGTTAATGGTGGACTATTTATAATGCAAGGGGAGCCTGGGTAGACTACCATGCCTCTATATTTAAAGTGAGGCAAAACTGTTTTAATTCTAGTAATTCATAATGTTTTACTAGGTTCATGCATTTATTCATTTCTGATGATAAAATAGTAAAACTATAACCATAGTTATGTTTTTATTTGTTTCCATGTAACTTTGAAAATAAAAGTATTTGCATATTTATTTCTCCAAGTTATTTTTTTACAATAAAGCATTTCACCAGAAATGTTGATAGAGACATCATTTACATATTCAAATTGTGCATGCTATGGCACCATTTATTCTAAGGGGTGCATGTAAAGTACACCTCTTAACATGATCTGAACCTGTACTTGGTCCTTGGGTTGAAAGATTTCTTTCACCTCTCACCTGAGGAAGTAAGCTTTGGCAAAGCCAATAGTTTTGTAAGTTACAGGTGTTCACTACAGGTTACATTTATAAAATCCCAGAGAACATGCCTGCGACTTCACCACCTCGTGTTGAAACATCTATGCCACTCATGAGACCTGACCAGCTTGGAGGCATGACACAAAGTGATTCCCTGGCTGAGGCTTAGAAGCTGAAGGAGCCTGGCATTACGCATGATAGAAATCACCGGTGCTCACGTTGGACACACAGGCACCAATGGCACAGCAGGCCACAAAGATGGTCTGTTACGCATAAGGGATAAACACTCAATAGGCATCCAGGGGACACATGAGTAATAAACCTAACACACACAGAGGGGAGTCCCCCAGATGAACCACTTAAACAAATGATTCAGTAGCCTGGTTTTTACATAAACCTGCCCATATTTGATGGGCATCTAATATACCTCAAAAAACGGCACACACAAAGGAGTTTACTTATTTATATGTGATTATTAATCATTTATTACGTAGGCCATAGGTCCTACAACTTCTTCCATGTAAAATGCTAATTAAACCTGTTTATAATTTTACAGATAAAACAAAACATATACAGGTTGATAAAACAATTCATGAATTCGCTCTTATTAACACACATCACATATTTCGCATTTACCAAAACACTATTTACAATCGTATCACTTTTTTTTGCAAATCTGTGAGCGAAATGTGCGAACAAAGGAGAACAAATCCCCAATCCGATAGATGAATGAAAATATAGGGTTAATGGACATATGCATAGGTGACACAAGGAATACATTACATTTCAGAAAACACAATCAAGTACTATCTTACTAACCCTATCCATCTAATAGATCAGAGATGTTCTATGTTCCAGGGCCACATGACCTAAATATAAAAAAAGACATTATTCAAGACCAAAAAACACAGAGGTGGTCTGAGCAGAGCTGGTCGAGCCTGTAATGGGCCAGGTGGCTGGATCTAGATCAACCTGAGTTTCGAGCCACCAGCCATTCAAAACATGGGCCGAGCTCCAACTCCTTGCACTATTGCCACTGAAAGAAAACTTGCCTGAAACTGGGTGGGCAGTGGGTGTCTGCCCGGGTTCCGGTACTGACTACTAAAACACAGAGTACAGTATGATCCGGGGACAGAAAGGTGCAGAGGGATTAATTACTGCTCCTTCCTTTGCCTTTCCACCCTCCCCACACACTGAAATGCAGGGGCAGGCACCTCATCACCACCTGTCCCTTCCAACAACAACCCTTTATTCCACCTTGGAGGAACACTCAGCCCTGTGTGGCACATGCTGGGTGCTGTTCTCTATCTCTTCTTCCCCATGCAGTACTGCAGGCGACATCCACTTATTCATCCGCCAAAGCCGCCACCTCACGTACCCTGCTCCACAGCCACGTTCCTTTCCTCAAACTCCTGCCTTTTCATGAGATTCATCCTCTGACAGCATCCCGGTCCCAGCCCTTGGAATCTCCCATGCCGAACAGCTTTCAAGAACGCTGTCGCACCGGGCATGGTGTCAAGTCCCTATTTGGTTTTTAAGCTCTTTGCTGGAATAGCCCTCATGTCCCCTATGCGAATGGCAACCTGCAAAATGAAGAATGAAGATTGTAACTCGCTGTTCGGGTTCAGCACCAACTGCACCATTGTATCCTACATATGCAAAGAGATATTCTCTCAGATGACCTTTCAAACCATATCCAGTTGATCGCTCCAAGGAGACAGGTGTCTCATCAATGGACCAAGTTGACTGATGGCGAAGTCCAACCGTGATGATATCACTGGTGACAACACGACGTAGCAGCGTTAGTCATGAAGAACATGGGCATTCCTGCATGAATATATGCAGACAGACGCAAGTATACATGAAGAACATGCTTATACCTTCTGTAGATAGAGGACAGATACATTTGCATACTGCCAAAAGCTTTTTCTTTTCTTTAGCCAAATGCAGAAACGCAAGAAAGCCAAACATACGTGGACCAAGATTGCAGCCACTTTATTGCAACTAATCAAAAGGAGCTATGGGAACATATAAGGAACCTATAGGGCTCTATCATGTCTAACCTCTAAGACGATATTAGAACACATAGGGAAACCATACAATGACTGTAGTGAATTCACATGAAACCACAGGCCTCAAATACATGGAGGGAGAGATGCAGAGACTGCAGCACGAAGCACAAAGACAGTGTTCGCAGCCAAGGACAAGGGATTCCTGATTCCCGAGGCATTGAGCCACCTGCAAGAATTCCGGATAAAATCCTCATAATTGCAGACAGAAGGGCTTCGTCTTGCGGTCGTCGCACACGTGACCCAGCAGAGCCGAACAACGGTTATTTACTCGTGGTGAGCAGAGAACCAGTTCCCAGCGAAGCAGAGAAGACTGATACATGCGTTGCCCACCAAAACGTGCAAACTGAAGGCACTCTCTCAGATTAGGTGATCAGAACAGTAGCAACAATGGGAACACATAGACCTTCCCATTACCTTGAAAAGGTACACCGAGCGCTGGGAACAGAAAAGGGTCTCAGGCTTGGGACAACCCACTTCAGCCAACCCAGATGCTCTGAACATGGGGTGGTGTAGAATGTTGCACAGGCCAATGGTCTTTGTGCGACCCTGCAACAATGTAATAAATGGTTATTGGGGAAGTCTCAGGCGAAGCCATCTGACATGCTAGACCAATAAGGATTCAAATGTATTACCCTTAGGTTTTCTGGGAAGAGCTGATGTTTGTGATGTCCCTGGGGTATAAAACTGGGTGACACCCGTGCAGGAGCTGTGATTGCTGGAGATTTGTGATTTCTTGTATGATCCCCGTCTATTGGATAATAAAGACAGTAAAACTTTGCCCCATGGCTGAGTCTTCGTTATTGCCAGGAGAGGCTTTGATGGGTCGTAGATACTCTGCTGACTTGTGATGTCATTGATGCGAGCCCCCCAGTCCTCTGGTCTATTACAAAGTGGTAGCAGAGGATGGTTGGCTATGATCAATCGGCACAAAGCCGCCTCATCCCGTCGCAAAGCCTGGAGGGCTGTGAGGTGACCCACAGAGACCGAGAAAGACACGGGAGGTGCACACCGTGAAGAGGTCCTCAGGGACCGCCTTGGAAAAAATTCCTGCTTTCTTTCCATGGGACACACAGCAGACCGGAAGGGTGGAGTCGCAGGTTGGGGGAGAGTCGGTGGCTGAGCAACATCAGCTGATCATGGAGTGTAAGTATAGACTCAGCCATACAGCATACAGGGGAAGGGGTGGAAAGATGTTAGTTGCTGGGTGGTATTGGGTGATTTTGGGGTGATAAGAAGTGGAGGTGGATGTTATTTGTTCGTATTTAGGGAACATTCGATCTTAGGGTGATCAGTTTTGGCAGATGCCATAGACGGTTGGCTCAAGGGTAAGGATGACAAAAGTTATGTAAATACTGGATTTCCTGTGGGTTGGGCGGTGTAGCTTGGGTCATGGATGATGGTTATCCCTGTGTATAGGGCTTAGCAGGTGAAGCTAGATTGTATCGCGGAAGGTGTTCTTCTGGTTAAGTCTTGCTGAGGCGTTTTATCTACAAGGCAACGCTGTAGGTACAGATTGAGTATGTGGAATATTGGTTTCCCCTGTTAGGAGGCAGGTTTGTCTTTGTTGGGGTATTAGCGCGATTGGGAAATGCTTTGGTAAACCCATTGAAGGGAAGGTATTTGGCGATTTTCCTTTTTCTGCGGTGTTGTAGAGGTGACATCACCAACCAGGTTGTTGTATAGGATGTGGAGTGCATGAGAGGTGCAGAACTTTTTTGGTGGTTGTGAACGATGATGATCAGGGGTTGAAAAAAGTGGTCGTGCTTTGGGGGTGATACGCGGAAGGCACATGCGCAGAACTGTTGGTTGCACCTTTGAGACAGAGATTTGCAGAGGGGCAGTGCGCAGAGCACTCCCGGGGTATTGGTGGAGAGCCGGAATGGGTGGTGATTTTTGTGGCTTTGAGAGCTAGTTTGACATTTGCTGTTAAGGTGAAATAAAGCATGTGTATTTGGTAAAGGTGGAAGTGTCGAAAGCCCAGACCTTGGGTCAAGTAAATATTGAGGTGATGTATTTGAGTAAAGGTATGGGGGATGCACTCCTGCAACATACGTGTAAGTCCCTCCCATGCAATAAGGACAGGATTTGTAAATATAGCACGGAATGGACACAAGGTACAGAGGGCAAACTGCTGAAGCCATGGTCAAAAGAGGGGAGCTTCTCCAAATGTGTGCAGCAACCATTACATGCGTATATACACAAGGTTTACAGAGGGAAGAAGTTCAGCAAACTAATGGCTAGATTTGAGTTATGGAAAATGGAAAGCTATAACGCTCCTCTGGGGTCACAGGAGTGTTCTTCCTGCATCCGTGTGCATCATCTTTGTGTCAGTACTTGCCTCCCAGGTATTCTTCTTCTTCTCAGTACTGGATTCAGTCAATGGTATAATGTCACAGTAGCAAATGGAAGTGCTAGCAAGTGGAGGGTGTTTAAAAGATGGTAAAGGGCTTGGAAGGTTAGATTGGGCATGGTGTGCCTAATTCTACCCAGGTGTTCGTCCCTCTCCTCAGGGGAGAATCCCTCCCCATGAGATCCTCCCGCATGATAGCACCCCCATGGGGACTGTCAGGTAGCGGCCTCACCGCCCTGGCCTCCGGGGAGGGGGCTCACTTTCGGGGAGAAGTGACAGCATGACCTGATTCATCACAGTACCCAGATGGAAACATTCAGGGTAGTTACCCTCAATGTCCGGGGCATGAACTCCCCGGTTAAGAGGAAATCATTGCTGGATAGGTTCTGAATTTTGAGAGCTGATCTAGTACTGATCGATCGCCTCCTGTTTTCCTTTCATTTGTCCCTTTCGTGGATGGCATTACCATTGCTCCCAAATTGTTTTCAGACAATGCCTTGGATACTGCTTTGGTGAGAATCAACAGGGTGACTCTTCATCCGGTCCGTGAATGCAGACTGTACGACCCCCTTCTTCAAGACCTCCTATTTTGGAGCAAAATCGTGGAAGTGATCAAGAACTATTTCTTGGAGAATGCCAATTGCGGTTCTTCTCTGGGGATTGTTGCGGCTACTTTGAAAGCAATAGTCTTGGAGAGTTTATCACCTGGAAGCCGTGATCCATAAAAAGGAGCTCCTCAATTCCAGATTGTGGTGTAAGAAAGCATATAAGGAGTTAAGATTAGCCAATACTCTCCCGGAATATACGGAGGATAGCACAGGGGAAACACGCTGGTCTTGGAAGCAAGACCATGCAGAGGAACAGAGATTCAAATCTCTGATCCCACTCAGAAACCGAACTCAAGTATGATATTAGGCGTGTTATAACTACTAACTGAAATTTGCACAGAAGGACACAGTGCACTAACATCTGAATGACCTAGAACAGCAGTCTGCAACCTGTGGCTCTCCATATGTTTTGGACTATGTCCCCCATGATGCCTCACCATTGACTATGCTGCCTAGGGCTGATGGGGGTTGTGGTTTAAAACATATAAAGAGCCAAAACCTTCAAACCCCTGAACTTGCACATTCTGTTCCATGTGTTCTGCATACACTGCATGGGTGTATCAATGCATATAAAGCCCTGGTTGTTCAAAGTTTCAGAGAATCTGTTTGGCTGTCCTATATAACCTAATGCCATACTCCTCGCCCTCTTGCTGAAATGCCAGAGAGCAAAAGTTATGTTGACTTTTTATTGCCTTATCTATCAACTGATGGTTCTTTGACCTACGTTAATATTTAAATATCATCAAGGACATACCAATAAAAACAATATTTTCTTTCTTCCAACTCATCAGGAGTCACAGGTGCTCCCTCGCCACAGTTTCTTTGGCTGAAGAAGTACTGGCAAAGGAGTCTTCCAGCTGGCTTCTTCCTGGATAGTGGACCGGCCAACGATGTTGAAACACCACCCGGCACCCTGATTGCCATCCGTAATGCAGCTCCAGTGGAAGGTAAGTTCCTTTCAAGTTCTTCAGTTAAGCATTTTTGGATGTTTTTAAGATCAAAAAGGCTTGCAATCTTGCAGAATGAGGAGTTACGAAGTCAAAGACTCCAGCAGATTTGCAGCGTGTGTCGACTGATTCTTCTAACTACTGCGCTTCATAAGTATCCAGAAACATATTGATGGCCAGGTTCTTCCTTTTGGCACGTCTCCCAGAGACCACCCGTCCAGTACATTTTCATGGATTTGGATTCTTACAGTTTCAATTGGCTTCTCTTTCTTCTATTTTGCTCTGAGACGTGAAAATCAGAATGCCAGAGGATTGCACTCACTTAGCTCCCCGTACTATTTTTGACATACCTTTTAATGCAAGTCGTTTCCTTGCAACATTTTACCAAGGGAAATATCTTGCCTTCAAAAAAGAAATGGTAGGTCGTCCTCATATTTAAGTGAAGACATTGAGGGGTTCCTCACCCTAAGGTTAACTGAAGCTCTGCTCCTTTTCTAGACATGCATATCATTGTGGGAGTGACCACCAAATACGTAACTGCATAGCCATGCATATTCAAGTCATTTAATAATGTAGATGAAAAGCAATTGTATATTTCCCATCTCTGTTTTGCAAAACAAGCCCATATCGCCCTATATTCTGTCAGCCAGACTGGGAGAATTTTCCATCCAGATCTTAGGGTTGGGCTCCCTAATCCACAAAGCCGAAAATCCACCCCACTTATGACATAAATATATATATGTATATATATTTGTAAGTTGGGATTCACAAAGTGCAAACCTATCTGGGAAGTACGGCACGATGTACGCGAAGGATGCACGGAAGAGGGGTAATAACAGGTCGGATGCAGCTCTAGCAGTGGATCTGGACTGGTTGGAGAAAGCAGCAGATGAAGGGCTCCCGGGGGAGAGGCACGGTTGGGTGACGCAATCAGCGATTGGTGAGATGTTCTTTGATGAGTTGGGGTCTTCATTTCCTGCCTGAAGTGTTGGATGGGGCAGGGGGTTCTAGACACAGTGCGTTTCAGTTGAGATTATTTGCATATTTTAGACCACACATCACATCCTGTGTACTAATAAGAACAGCCTTGTCAAATCCAACAGGACTGGCTGCATTTTTGTAGAGAAAAGCTTTGAGAACAAGTTAATGTTTTGTGTTTGGGTTCTGTAAAATAAGATTTGTTCAGTGTAATTATTTGCAAAGTAACTATGTCGTTAGTGTGGGTGGGTGGGTGTGTGAAATGAAACACAGAAATACACCGACATGTGCCTTATTAATAATTGTGTCAATGTCAAGGGTTGGCTGCAACTTCGTAATTAATTACCTTTGACCTTTTTTTAGGGCAGTGAAGATTATTGCATCATTTCCCATAGCAGCTTAGATACTTAGTGAAAGGACCAAAAAGTGTCTGGGGAACCAAAGGGCGGAGAGTGATCAGCTTGACAACAAATCCCTAGGGCAAAGCCAGCTTGTGATGTAGCAGTAGGCTGGATGTGGGGTGTCTGGGGATAATTGTGCCACACTGAAGAGGAGAAGACAGCACAGGCAGGGACAGACTGGCGAGAAGCCTGACTGCATATGCAGAGGGCCCTGGAAGCAAGCAGGCGTCATTACTTCAGGCTGCACGTGGAAGCAACCATGGTGGGTAAATGACCAGCTGGAGGACCAAGGCAGAACAGGAGAATACCGAAGAGCAGGATCGAACTGAAGAATCCAGGTAACAAACACGATGGCTCTGTGGTGTGGTATCCGTAGAAATATCGCAAGACACAAATGGAACGGAGAAATGACCGCATCTTTTTAGCGATCATTTTCCAATTTTGGGGACATTAAAAAAAATATAGGGGTGGTGTAAGGGAAATAGTTAAGGTGGGGGGGACGTCGGGCCGGGGCGGGGGGGGTCTTCTCCCCCCACATTATTACAAAAAAAGCGGTGATTTCTTCATTCGATTTTTTCATGTAAATACCTATAGTAGCAGCTGTCTGATGTTTCTTAAAAGGCAGAAACAGAAATGCATAAGCATACCAGTTTGAACAGACCATCTTTGGAGGGGCTACCAGAATCAAGAAGAGGCAACTGGGAACCCTCTGGCTCCTTGGTGTTCATTGTGGCCGTGCAGCATAGCAGAGGCGTAGCCAGCATTGTCTAACAAGAGGGGCCTGAAGCTAAAGTAGTTGGGCCCACTGCAGTGACATTAACTTCTGCCGCTGAGAGGACATTTACTGATTTTGGGTGGGCCTAGCTCACTCAGTTCCTACCCATTCTATGTCTCTCCGGCACAGTCATCAAGCATTGATAGCTGCAAACACCAACGACCAGAACGGATCTACCACTAAAGGAGCAGGTGGCCAGTTAGAAGCTTGGACAGGTTAATAGAAGACTTCTGGCACTGAACAAAAGACTGTGCCAGGTAGGGTGTGTGCACTGAAGAAGTATGTTTTCAGGATTCCTGTGAAGTCTGGTCATCGTTCCAGGACTGTCAAATAATAGACATGACCATGTTGACAATGTATTTACACCGACTTCATCCACTTCATTGTCAGGTTTCCTATTCACCTTTTTTAGGAGACCAAGGCAGAAAATGTGAGGTTTTGATGACAATCACAGGTTTCAGTTGTTCCACATGAAACACTGAATGCACATGCCATGTCCTCGATAACTGTCATTGGTGTTCACAACATGCAGGATTGAAAGAAGGCCCATAGAACTGAGGTCTGTGTATGTGGGTATCTCAAGCACAGGCAGAATGTGAGAGAACAATGAATCATAATCACCTCCTTGATGAGCAGGAGCTTGTCTGCAGTAGATTGTCTGATAAGATTCTTTCTACCTTGCGTATGCATACAAATAGGTCCAAAGTGGGCAGTACATTTTCTTCACCTAGTTTTGCTACTAGCTAACTTTCTGTTGGTGATGGTATTACAAAGTGTAGAATGTAGAAAACTAGTCAGAGGTTTTAAGGTGTTTTGTAAGCAAATTCAACTGAAGACAACAGCTTAAACCAATCACTTTGCAAAGCTTGTATATAACTGTTCTAAAATCGTGTTGGTATGTTCTACTTGACCTTTAGATTGTGGATGGTGGGTGGTAGATGGATGAAAGAGCTCTCCTGATTCCAGGTTCTTTGCAAGCTTCTGACCAGAGCAATAGATACATGCTAAGAGACATGATCTAAGATGATTTTAGTGGGTTTGGGGGTGTCAGGCTGAGAGGATTCCTGTGTCCGCGGAAGCTGCTGAACCCCCGACAATCCCCCTGAAGTGTAATTCTCAGAACTAAAATACAACTCAGCTCTGTTAACTACACCCCGAAGGGAAAGGGGGAAGTGGATAACATAAAAACACCAGGTTGGTAGCGTCAAGACTACCCGATGATGAACCTGCAGTGAATACATAAACAGACACAAATCCTCTCATTACTTACTTAACATCGGGGTTTATAAAGACTTTAAAAGCCATAACTAAAGTGTAAAGAATCATACCTGGCTCTTCTCCTAACATTTCTTAGAGAAGATTGCAGAAGTTGCTGAAAATCTTTCTACCTCTTACTTGAGTCTCTTGAAGTCAGCAGCAACTTCTTTATATTTAGCAAACCTGGGAAACCTTAACCTTTGCCTTTTTAAAATTGGAAATAATTCCAGTAAAGGTTGGCTTTAATGAATTCTGTTCCTCATTCTTTTCTTTTAGTTCCAAACAAGTTCACAATGCGATAGGGTATGTGGATTCTTGAAGAAATGCGTGCAAAAAGAACTCACGTGCTGAAGATCCCACACGCTGAAGAACACCCACGCTGAAGAACACACGCGCTGACGATTCCTCGCGCTGAAGAACACACGCGCTGAAGATCCCACGTGCTGAAGTTCCCACACGCTGAAGATCCCACACACTGAAGAACACACATGCTGAAGAACACACGCGCTGTAGATTCCACGCACTGAAGAGCACACGCGCTGGAGAACACACGCACCAAAGAGTACACGCGCAAAAAGAGTTTACGCGCTTGAAAACACACGCACTGGAAAACACATGCACTGAGGACTACACGCGCAGAAGAGTTCACACGGTTGAAAACACACGTGCTGGAAAACCCCCGCGATGAAGATTCTGTAGCAATTTCTGACGCGCACTGAAGAAAACACGTAACAGAAGAAGAGTTTTTGCAAGCGCAGGAGTTCAACCATACGCCAAAGACAAACACGTCACACGTGTTATGAACGAGGCGCTCACACGTCAAACCTCGCGCCTGTTTTCAAACGAATGCCAAAGTACACGCACTCGAACAGTTCAAAGTTACAAGTTCAAAGCAAATTTTACGATTTCTCGCTTAAAATGACTTCAAGATAAAAGCTGAGCAATGGTTTAAAAATCCAAATGAAAGTCACTTATCTTCAGAATGGTTTTCAAAGAACTTCAGGGTTTCCAGTCTTTAGGACTTTTTCCTGACAATCATGGATCTTCTCCTGAAACCCTGGAAGAGTAGCCACTCGACTGCTAGAGCCTGAAAGATTGATTCCACCAGGCCCAAGACTTAAGCAGGATCAGCTACTACACACGTCCTCTCGGCTGGGGATTAGATGAAAGGCAAAGAGTGAAAGTTTAGAATGTTCATTGTTGTCCTGCTGTGCTCTCTAGGCAATCAGAGCTGTCACTGAGAAACTCCATCTTGCCTTGGGCCAGAAGCAGGATTCTGTATTAAGAAGTTAAGGCCAAACCAACCACAATAGAAAACTTCCTACCCACACAAGACTAATCTACAAATCTCCAATAAAGGGGTAATAATAAAGGAAACCTGACAGTAGCCCCCTCCTAATGCCCAGTCCCTGGGCCTACCTTATGTGGATTTTTAGCATGAAACTTAGCAACTAACCTGGGAGCATGTACATCAGCTGAATCTTCCCAAGTACGTTCTTCAGGTCCATATCCCTCCCAATCAACTAAATACTGCAACTTTCCCCTCACTTTCCTGGAATCCAAAATCTGTTTAACCACAAACTTCTTAGATGAATCCTCCAAAATCACAGGAGGAGGAGGTGTTCTAAATCTGGTTCCCAGACTAACAGGTTTTAAAAGGCTAACACGGAAAGTGGGATGTACTTTCAACTGCTTGGGTAACTTCAACCGCACTGCCACAGGATTGATGATTTTCTCTACCTCAAAAGGGCCTACAAATCGTGGCCTGAATTTATTCTTCCCCTTAATTTTTAAATACCGGGTAGAAAGCCACACTAAGTCTCCTACCTTGTCCTTAGGACCAGCTTTCCTTCTCAAATCAACACACCTTTTATATTTCAACTTGCCTTCCCCCAGAACCTTTTTTGCTCTATCCAAATTATTCTTCATTACCAGCAAACGTTCTTCCACTCCAGGATTCCCTGAATCCTCCAACACCTCAAAACTCAGGAAACGAGGATGCAACCCACGACCCAAATAGAAAGGAGATATAGAAGTAGCATCCTTATCACAATTGTTGTAAGAGAATTCAGCCAACCATACCAAATCCACCCATTCCTCTCCGGCTTGTAAATAACACCTTAACACTTTCTCCAATTCCTGATTGACTCTCTCTAATTGTCCATTAGTCTATGGATGATACCCAGATGTTAAACTAACCTCCACTCCAAGTTTTTTTTACAGACGGCCTTCCAAAACTTTGAGATAAATTGAGACCCCCTGTCAGAGATAACTTGACTAGGAAGCCCATGCAGTCTAACCACTCATTGCAAGAAACTATGAGCCAGTTTTTCCGCAGTAACCTCTCCCTCCATCGGTAAAAAATGTGCTTCTTTAGTAAGAAGATCCACTACAACCAGAATAGTAGTACAACCCTTATCCAGAGGAAGATCACAGATGAAATCCATAGAAATAGTGTGCCAAGGACGAGGAGGAACAGGTAACTGCTCCAATAAACCATGTGGCTTCCCAACTTGACTTTTTGCCTGTGCACAAACTGCACACGTCTTGACAAAGTTCAATGTGTCGTGACTAATTTTTTCCCACCAAAAGTTCCTTCGAACTAACTCCAGTATTTTCCTAAAACCAGGATGTCCTGACAAGATGGATTCATGACAGTTACTCAAAACCTTTTCTCTTAACTCTTCAGTAGGCAAATAAAGCGTGTTATCAAAAAATGGTAGACAGACTTTTAAACTTCTTGCTGGATCCAGTCTCACCCACTCCTTCATCTTCTGCAAGGACACAGACTGGCGAACTTCATTCAATACGTCCATGCCTTTAATAACTCAGGCTAACAAAAAACGTTCTGGGGCAATAAGAGGTTCTGGCTCCTGAACCTCTCTCACCTCACTTCCAGGAAATTGACGGGGTAAGGCATCTGCTTTTTTGTTCAAACATCCAGGTTTGAAGGTCACAACGAAATCATAGTCCGCAAAGAACAAGGACCAACGAAGTTGTTGTTGAGACAATGTTCTTGCAGATTTTAAAAACAATTTTAGATGATCAGTAAGTACAGTTACCGCTTGTCTTGCCCCTTTAAGAAAATGTCTCCATCCTTCAAAAGCGGACTTGATAGCTAGCAGCTCATGATCTGAAATTGTCAAATTCACTTCTGCCGCAGAAAATGTTCTTGAAAAGAATGCTACTGGGTGTAACTGACCTGTAGTTTCATATCTTTGTGAAAGCACCACCCCCATTGCTAAATTTGAAGCATCCGCCTGCACAAAGAAAGGTTTAGAAAGATCTCGATGTATTAAAATCGGGCTGGTAGTAAACCTTTCCTTTAACTCTCGAAAAGCTTTTTCTGCTTCAAGGTCCCAATCAAACTTCACTCCTTTTTTCAGCAGTCTAGTTATAGGAGCAGCTAGCCGAGAAAATCCTTTGATAAATCTCCTATAAAAATGTGCAAACCCTAAAAAACTCTATTTCCTTAACCTTAGTTGGGGTAGGCAATTCTCGAACTGCTTGAACCTTTTTTGGATTCATTTCTAAACCCTTAGGTGAAACGATAAAACCTAAAAATTCCACAGAATCTGTATGGAATTGGCTTTTTTCCAATTTGGCGAACAAGTGGTTTTCACGCAATTTTTGCAAAACTAGGCAAACCTGTTTCTGATGTTGATCCAAGTCTGAAGAGAAAATCAAAATGTCATCTATATACACGACAACATAAATATCCAGAAATTCCCTAAA
This sequence comes from Ambystoma mexicanum, assembly GCF_040938575.1. Classification (NCBI taxonomy): domain Eukaryota; kingdom Metazoa; phylum Chordata; class Amphibia; order Caudata; family Ambystomatidae; genus Ambystoma; species Ambystoma mexicanum. The sequence goes on along the minus strand of NC_090934.1, from coordinate 137,535,641 downwards.
AACTTTGTCAATAAAAAATTGGAAAGCCGCTGGAGCATTGCATAAACCGAATGGCATCACTTGATATTCATACAGCCCAAACCTGGTTTTAAATGCTGTCTTCCATTCATCTCCTTCTTGCACTCGCACTAGATGGTAAGCTCCTCTCAAATTAATTTAGAAAAAATAGTGGCTCCTTGTATTTCATTAAGCATTTCCGAGATGAGAGGAAGAGGATACTGGTTCTTAACTGTGACTCTGTTGACTGCTCGATAATCTATGCAAGTTCGGAGGGTTCCATCCGGTTTAGGTACAAAAAATAAAGGAGAGGCCGCTGGTGACTTAGAGTGGGGAATAAAACCTTTGGCCAAGTTCTCCGTTAAGTATTCTTTTAAATAGTCATTTTCTTTCTCTGTAAGAGCATATACTCTGCTACTAGGCAAAATTGCTCCTGGCTCTAACTCAATTTTACAATCGAAGGGCCTATGGGGCGGTAATTCTCCCGCCACCTTCTCATCAAATACATCCCAGAAGTCTTGCTAACACTGAGGACGTTGTCCAACTACTGCTCCCACATAGTGACCTCCAGTTCCAAACTCAGCCAGAAAACTAGACACAGAATTACCCTGTTTGACATCTTCCTCAAAAAGACTTCCTGAGAAACAATTCTCTTGGCAGAAATCAGACTGCATGTTAATTGTCCTGGCACTCCAATCAATCAAGGGATTATGAAGAGTAAGCCAAGGCATTCCCAAAATAATCTTTAACAAAGGAGCATCTATTAACTCAAAAGATATCCCCTCCCTGTGACCCCCCTCTTAACTTCAAAATCAAGGAACAAGTCTTGTGGGTGATAGGACCTGAAGAAAGAGATGTTCCGTCAACAGCCCTAACTTGCTCTACAGCCTCCTTCTGAAAAATAGGGATTCCCAAAGATTTTGCAAGACCCCAATCCATATAATTCCCAGTGGCTCCTGAGTCAACCATATCTGGGCCACTTCCCCTACACTCCATCTCAAGGAACAAGGATACATTCACCGTGATATGAGGAACAGCTGTCTGCATGGTGTTGGCGATCTGCTGTAGCTTGGCCGTTGGAGTAGAAGTCTTTCTTGGAGTGTAAGGACAATTCCCTAAAAAGTGTCCACCTCTTCCACAATATAACCACAGATGGTTATCTCTCCTCCTAGCCCTTTCTTCCATAGTTAAAGGACCCCGGACCGTGAGAGGTGAATCATTCCCTTTTGTCTTAATCTCTACTTTAGGTCTATCCACTTTAACTAGAGACTTAAAATCACTCTGACTATGATGCCTCTCTGCTTTCCTTTCACTCAAACGAAAGTCTAATTGGATAACCAAATCAATCAGAGCATCACAAGTAGAGGGGCGTTCTACAACTCCTGACAACGCATCCTTTAACTCATCTCTAAGGCCCCGATAAAACAACACGGCCTGTTTATCCTTGGGCCACCTGCTTTCTAACCCTAGTGACTTAAATTGCGTTATATAAGCAACCAAATCTCTATTAACTTGTTTCAGTTCCAAACGTTCTCCATCAACTTCCAGAGATAACTGCCTTCTGTCGAACATTTTTCTGAAAATCTCTAAAAAACTGGAATAATTTCCCAGAACTGCACTCCTTTGACTCACCGACAACCCAGCCCAGGCAGATGCCTCCCCAGTTAGATAAGACAACATGAAAGTTACCTTGGATGCATCCGTAGGGAAGATCTCTGGTCTACTCATAAAATGTAACTCACATTGCGTCAAAAACACCCTAAACCTCTTTGAGTCCCCTTGATAATGTTCTGGTGGCGCCAAAAGAACCGGCATAATTAAGCTTCTAACTCCTTCAGTAACTTGTGAGGTCGGTTGTATTTGTGGTAACCTGTCACCTCCCTCCCTTTCTAACTCAGGCAGAGAACCAGCACCCCCAGACACATCATCCTCTCTCCTTTCTCCCATCTGTTGAATTTGTGTCACTTTAACACTCAAGTCATCCACCTTTTGACTAAGTAAAGCGTTCTCATCACGGGATATTTTCAACTCCTCCCGCAACTCTCTGATCAAAGATCCTAACGCCTCCATGGAAGTTTTGTCGGGGTTCATTACAGCTCAGGCGGACTAAGGTTATTGGCCTTTCATTCTGTCAGTCTGAGAGGATTCCTGTGTCCACAGAAGCTGCTGAACCCCCGACAATCCCCCTGAAGTGTAATTCTCAGAACTAAAATACAACTCAGCTCTGTTAACTACACCCCTAAGGGAAAGGGGGAAGTGGATAACATAAAAACACCAGGTTGGTAGCGTCAAGACTACCCGATGATGAACCTGCAGTGAATACATAAACAGACACAAATCCTCTCATTACTTACTTAACATCGGGGTTTATAAAGACTTTAAATCCATAACTAAAGTGTAAAGAATCATACCTGGCTCTTCTCCTAAAATTTCTTAGAGAAGATTGCAGAAGTTGCTGAAAATCTTTCTACCTCTTACTTGAGTCTCTTGAAGTCAGCAGCAACTTCTTTATATTTAGCAAACCTGGGAAGCCTTGACCTTTGCCTTTTTAAAATTGAAAATAGTTCCAGTAAAGGTTGGCTTTAATGAATTCTGTTCCTCATTCTTTTCTTTTAGTTCCAAACAAGTTCACAATGCGATAGGGTACGTGGATTCTTGAAGAAACGCACGCAAAATGAACTCACGCGCTGAAGATCCCACGTGCTGAACAACACACGCGCTGAAGATTCCTCGCGGTGAAGAACACACGCAGTGAAGATCCCACGCACTGAAGAACACACGCGCTGAAAATTCCACGCACTGAAGAGCACATGCGCTGGAGAACACATGCGCTGAAGAGTACACGCGCTGTAGAGTTCACACACTTGAAAACACACGCGCTGGAAAACACATGCACTGAAGATCACACGCGCAGAAGAGTTCACGCGCTTGAAAACACACGTGCTGGAAAACACACATGCTGAAGATTACACGCACAGAAGAGTTCACGCACTTAATAACACACGCGCTGGAAAACCACTCCGCTGAAGATTCTGTAGCAATTTCTGACGCGTGCACGCGCTGAAAAAAACTCATAACAGAAGATGAGTTTTTGCAAGCGCAGGAGTTCAACCATACGCCAAAGGCAAACACGTCACACGTGTTACGAATGAGGCGCTCACACGTCAAACCTCACGCCTGCTTTCAAACCAAACACCAAAGTTCAAGCACTCAAACTGTTCAAAGTTACAAGTTCAAAGCACACATTTTACGATTTCTCGCTTAAAATGACTTCAAGATAAAAGCTGAGCAATGGTTTTAAAATCCAAATGAAAGTCACTTATCTTGAGAATGGTTTTCAAAGAACTTCAGGATTTCCAGTCTTTAGAACTTTTTCCTGACAATCAAGGATCTTCTCCTGAAACCCCGGAAGAGTAGCCGCTCAACTGCTAGAGCCTGAAAGATTAATTCCACCAGGCCCAAGACTTAAGCAGGAGCAGCTACTACACACGTCCTCTCAGCTGGGGCTTAGATGATGAAAGGCAAAGAGTGACAGTTTAGAATGTTCATTGTTGTCCTGCTGTGCTCTCTAGCCAATCAGAGCTGTCACTGAGAAACTCCATCTTGCCTTGGGTCAGAACCAGGATTCTGTATTAAGACGTTAAGGCCAAACCAACCACAATAGAAAACCTCCTACTCACACAAGATTAATCTATGAATCTCCAATAAAGGGGTAATAATAAAGGAAACCTGACAGGGGGTCAAGTTGATGGTATATATCACAAAGACCCAGTGTTGCCACTGAAAGGATGGATGCTATCTTCAGTAATGCAGGATATTACACATCTCAGATAGTTACCATGATCACAATTTGACTTTCTGACACAGGACAAGCTGCAATAAGGTCTACAGCCATTACAGTAGATGTGTTTAGGACTTTCGAAATGGGACATGATAATCCTGTTGGTCAGTGCTTAATTTGTAAAAAAAAAATAAGTGCCAGTGCCGAAACAATATTGGCTCCATAATGCCAGGCGCGGCGCCGCCCGCATTGCGGGCGTGGCACCGCCTTCAGCGTGGGCACTGTGCCGCCCTAAGCGTGGGCGTGCCGGCTGTGCTAGTTCAGTGCTAGTCCTACCTAGATTGGCCCACCACTAGCCCATCACACTGCTGCTGCTCCATGTCACATGTTTGGCGTTGCAGCAACTGCTGGCACAGGCTAGTAGTGGGATGAATTGGGAAGGGCAGACATGGGTTGAGAAAGTATAATGCTTTAAAGTTGGAAAACACTTGTTATGGTAGGTGTAGTGGTTCCAGCATTCCGCCAAACCCAAAGGCAAAAGTGTGCATTTGAACACACTTCTAGGTTCTAGAGCACACTTGCTAGACGTCTGGACCATACTTGCTGTCCTCGAAGTGATAATGCATTTGATAAAATTGTTGCAAACCTGTGGATTTTATCTTCTTTGTCAATTTTGTAGAATGACCCCCCACCGACCGGCCCACCCACTCCCACCGCCCTGTTTCCCAAATGGTTCTGAGTGGAGCTGCGTTGCAATCATCGTCCCGGGACTCAGGATAGCTCAGCAGCAATGTGTTCGATTGGAAGCAAGACGACACAAAGCAACACAGGTTCGATCCCCGACTCCTCGCTTAGAAACCTCTGGGTATTAAGCGCGTTATAAATACACAACTAAGACATGCTCCTCCTGTAACTGTACCTCAATGCCCCGGGCTGTGTGAGCGCTTTAAAAATGCAAATAAATAAAAAAGCATTCTGTTTCAGTCACTGTTGCACTGTATTTGTCTCTACCCCTTCTGCCCCATCTGACAGTCTGTTAAAGTACACCAAGTATTGTTAATCGGTTACCTCAGGAAGAGCACCCTCCCCTCAGTCACCTCATCCAGGTGTTTTGTGTAATCAATTTACTCTCAAGCCCTTATCAGTCATCACATCTCATAAATTCATCCCCCTTCACTCTTCCTTCAAGCATGAGCATGGTGTTGTATAACTTGGGAAAAATTCATTTCTGCAAGACATTGGGCCTCATTACGAGTCCGGCGGTAACCGAGATGAAAAAAAACTGCCTGGTTACCGCCAGACTCGTATTACCATTCCGCCTCTGTGATTCCCGGAATTACCGGGGCATTACAACCCCGGTTTCCCGGGAATCACGGAGGCGGAATGGTGTTAATCCCATTCCCATTGAGTCCTATGGGACTCAATGGGAATGGGGATCATGGAAACACCGGCAGCATCTCGTAATGCTGCCGGTGTTTCCTCGTCCGCCTGCAGGCGGGCTGTGTTAAACCCGCCAGGTCAGATCTGGCGGGAACATCACCTCCTGCCTGCAGGAGTTGTGATCGCCCGGCATGGAAACAACGGTGGCGGCGGGTTTACCGCCACCGTTGTTTCCATACCGGGCGATTTGTAATGAGGCCCATTGTTGTGAAATCAACGGCCTGTGCTACTTCTGCTTTAGGGCCTTTTTCCACCTTAACACATATTAAAAAACTAAATATGTTTTGTCACCCAATATTCAGGAACCAGAGGAGAATGCATATTCGGATATCTCCTTCCCACTGACATGTTCTTGACATACATCACTAAACTGCGGGGTGTAAGAGACACCCACCTCTATCTGAGGATTCCTATCTGAGGATTGCATGTGCTCTCATTCGGAGCACATGCTCGGAGCGTATTGTACCCAGGTTAAGCAGCCACATCTGGTGTATAAACCACACATCAGGATAGAAAACATGCGCTGGAATTATGTAAAAAAATTACAGCAAAAGACGGTTGAGAATTATACACGAATACGCAACTAGTGCTTTTATTTATGACGACAGATTGGTGGGCACGTGAACCATGTTTATCCCCATCTAGTTTCCATGTGTGTATCTTTGCCTGAAATGGCATTTCAGAAGTTCGTCTTTGCATGGGCTTTTCTCGCGAAGTGCAGCCGGTTCGGTTTCGGCCCAATACGTGCACCGTTACATACCGGGTCCCCTCTCTGAAGCTCGTTTGTGAAATAAGAGGCCGATAACATTAAACGGAGGAACGGAAACACCCAGGCAAAAATTCACAGTTCATGTTTCGCTTAGATGAATGCTATCCAGTGTCGGACTGGGGCATACAATTGTCTCGAGTCAGGTTCGGCACCAAAGAAAAAGTGGCCAAAGTTGCAAACGACATTTCATTCCTTTTGTGACAGACACCCATTCCCCACCCGGTCCTGGGCATTGCCCTGCCTTGCCCCAATCACGTAAGCTACCTTCCGTGGGGCCGCCACCGCCACGGCCATGCTAAGCCTGATGATGACAAAAATAGGTGCGCGTGCAGCGGCCCCACGGAAGGTAAGATTTTAAAAGAACAAAAATATATATATGGGCGGCTGGGGCCCATCACTTTGGAAGTGATGGGCCACAGCCGCCACTCAAAATAAGTTATTTCTTTTAAAACCCAGCCACCGGCCCCACGGAAGGTCAGGTTTTCAAAGAAAAAAGTAAAAAACATACTTTTGGGCACAATCCACGGGCCGGTCCGCCTGCGGCAGAGTCATCCGACTCGGTCTGCGGCAGTCGGTTGCCCCTGGTCACAGAAATTGGCCTGGGCCTGGTTGCAGTCAGCAGCACACTGCACACAGGTCACACAGACAGAAGCCCAGGCGAAGATGGGCCACTGGTGGGGTCCTGACTCATGGGCAGTGAGGACACCACCAGGGGACCGTGCCGCCAGCCGGGCTCCAACCTGGGCCTTGCCTGATCACTTCACTGTGACAGGCTCAGGCTGCACCGCACGCAACAACAAGTGACTTACCTTCTTTGCCGGCTGGGACTTGGTCTCCTGTCGGGGCCTAAGGGTGGGGGGGGCGGGTGCGCACACTGGCACCCGCACAAATGAAAAAGCAGGCATAGGGGGCCCCAGGAAGCAACTAGGCTGCACCACGCAGGGCAGGCTCTCTCTCTCACACGTCAGGCCACGCCTCGACACCTTCACTTCACAGTAACTCGTGAAATGAAGGTGGTGCCGCGCTGCCTCTTGTGGCAACAACAACACGTCACCATGTAATTTCACTGGCTCAGAAGAACAGCCAATGAGAACTGCACATTCTGTGTTACTATACAGAATGTATCAAATACTGCATAGTAACAACAGAATGGTAGTTTTCATTGGCTGTTGTTTGTAACAGTTTGTTGTTCATTGCTATTGCTGGCCCCTCCCAGGCCCAGCCAGCCATGGCCTGCAACCTGCAAGCACGAGAGAGATCGATCAGAATGACAAATCCCAATGATTTATAATCAAAGCAAAGCGAAGTGGAAGAAAAAACAAAGCAATTGCAAGTGCGCTGGCCCCACATGAGTTCCGGTGCCCAAAAAAGAGTGCCGGTGTTGGCCACCGGCAACCACCCCCACAAACTAAGCACTGTTGTTGGTTGAAGTTTGTTTATCCCGCTCGAACTTCATGGTTAGAAATAATTATGCCAGAAGGGCACCACTCCAGGAACTATTGCATGGCATCTCCACTAACACATTTCCCTATCAACAATACCAGAGTATTCCATTCGGACAAACAGCCACTAGAAAAGCAGACACCATGCAAAAGCATGGTTCCAGACCTTTTTTTAATGCATGAGGTTATTCTGATCAATGACAAAGGGCTGCTTGGTGCAGGGGCAGACCTTGAAAGTACCTTTACAATATCAGGATGACTTAAATTAATTATGAAGTGAACGCTCTTAGTGTTGTATGGCAATAAACATTTATTTGGGTTTATGAACTATTTTTAGCAATGTATTTATTCATGCTGGAATGAAAACATAGCCCACTGTAATTTTGCAAAAGATTTTAGGCATGCAAGTAGACTAAGCACTGGGGAACAGAACATGTAGCTCTCTATCCCGATAGTGGGGTTCCATGTGTTAAAATCGCCCCTGCAACCTCTGGACCCATTATACCATTTAAGAGGAACGGGGGACACCCCTGCAACCCCCGCTCCCATTAAATGGTATAATGGGGTACACCTTTACCGGGTCAAACCACAGCATTTTAACTGCGATTTTATCACTGCGTACCGATAGTGGATGTCTCCAGTGAGCCCTGCTTTGCATATATACTGCATTCTCACGTTTCACGCTGAATATGCTAATTCACATATTTCATTATATAGACTTTTAGGAGATGGTGGAAAAGGAAAATCATTGGGCCTGGGCCAAAATGTATTTCCATTATACAAGTGAGGGGTTTTAACGATGGGGTTCCTTTCTGCCAGTACTGGAAACACTAATATTTGATTGTTAACAGAAGTATACATTTCCCTTCCCTAAATTAACACCCCTCAAATTAATAATTATCCACCAAATAAAGAGATGAGTAATATCAAAGTTGCATGTCATAGATCATGGTCAAATCACATTGAACGTAAACAAGGGTGAACATGTATAAAAATGGACTCTGGTTTCCTGTACATATATTCCCCAGTTCCATACACCAGGCGTCTGCAACCATTGTCCCTCTAGATAGTTTGTACTTCAACTCCCATCAGTCCTAGCCAGCATAGGCAATGGTGAAAGATCATGAGAGTCGTAGTCTAAACATCGGGTGAGCCGCAGGTTGTAGACCCATGTCATAGATGTAGACCATGAAAATATTGGCTGTGGTTCATGGACAGCCCATGGACAAAAACAATTGGGACAAACAGAATACTGATGACTATCTATATACATGGGCAACTTTGTTTATCCGTGGTACCATAAACAACCGAAGGTTACCTACCCATGTGTACCCATGTTACATAAACAGACACCATGGACGAAATGACTGCGATTCATGGACAGACCATGGACAAAAAAATCTAGGACAGGTAGAATGATGAGGACCATGTATACACATGATCAACTTTCCTATTACATAATACCATGGACAAAGCAAGGTTTCCTGTCCATATATGCACCTATTTCATGGATTGAGACCATGGACGTGATGACCATGATTCATGGCCATTTGTTATCCCTCTATGGTTTGCGAAAGTCCAGTAAGGAAAGCCTCTTTTGTGTGGCAACTCCCTCTCCTCTCTGGGCTGCCACAACCAAGCTCTGCACCCTTCCCTCTGTCAACATCCAAAGCAATAGTGTCTGAGACCCCACATCTCCTCTGCATGTAGGCATACTGTCAAATCTACAGGCAAGTGTAACTGGAAGACTTGGGTGTTTGCAGTGCACAATGTCCAGCACATGGCCTGTTCCATGCTGCACTAGTACAAGGGCCTGGATCAGACACGCCACGCGCTGCTGCAATCTCCTGCTCCTTTTCAACGCAGTGTTCCTGGGGCTGCAACGCAAAGTGTCCATCACCCACATAGTGACCTTTGGAATAATGAGGGCTGCCCTACAGGCTATATAGAGCATTACACCCATGGCTGAACCAAAAACACAACATTTTGGTGTGGGCCAGTTTTTTGGTCAAAGTGGGCCCATTTTTGGGCCTATTTGGGCCAGCTTGATGAGTTAATTCACTCTACGACTAGAAGTTTTGACCAGTGTTGCTGAATAAACATTATTTAAAAATGCACAATTTACATCACACAATGAAAAAACTCCCCCGCGGGTACTATTCAAACAGTCGAGGTCATTACAACCCCGGCGTTAAGGGTTAACGACGGCGTTAACCCTTAACGCTGGATTCCCACTTTAACGCCTGCTTTTGGCAGGCGTTAAAGTCCATGGCGCTAACCCGCCATGGTGCTAATTACGCCGCCGTAATTTACAGCGGCGTAATTAGCGCCTTCCCCACTCCCATTATGCCCTATGGGGCAAAAATGGGAATGGGGAAGGGAAAATGGGAAATGGGGATTTACCGCCCCACTCACCTTGGAATGGGGCGGTAAATCCGCCGTCCACCATGGTGTAAACATAGTTTACACCATAGTTTACACCATGGTGGTAAAGTTGGTGCACTTAGCACCAAGGTTGTAATGACCGCCAGTGTCACAAAAAGAACGACTAGCCATTTGCAATTGTGGGCCACTTTTTCATTGGTGCCCGAGAGATATTTATGGCCCAGTGCGAGCCTGCTGCTCTACTACCAGCAGCTGCGATGCACTGGCCTCCTGTGGCAGCCACAGATCCATTGGTCCCTGGCTCTATGCCGGCTGAGGTGCCGTCAAGCCCTTATGGGCGTATTGAGTGCACTCTACAAATAAATGGAATGAAATTCCATTACAGTTCTTAAATTTACATTTCACTGTGAAAATACTCATCTCAAATGCAAAGAATGCCTGATTGTTTTTTTTCTCTCTCCCCTCCTTTTTTCTTTCTACCTTTCCTCAATGTTAGATTTGTTAGTTTATTGTTGGGGGTGGTTTTTAATTATTCTTAGTGCTTTAAATTTGAGGAGTTTTAGGTATATGTGTGTAAGCTGTTAATTTTTTCTTTACCTGTTTGTTGTAAATTTTGAATAAATTGGTTCCAAAATAAAATGCAAAGAATACCGTGTCTCCACGCTTTAGACATAACTGCTGGTCACGAGGCCTCACCCACCTCCAGAAGCAGGGCCCTAGCAGGGCCTCGGAAATGGCCCCGGCTGGATTATACACCCTGATATAAGTGCACTCCTTGTTTAACTTGGAGCCATTCCTGTTCCCATCAGAAGTCTGATTCATGAAGGTGTGTAAACATTGCTGACATGTTGTGAGACTACTGGAGTTTAAATTAAGTCATTTTTCAGTATTTGGAACTCGTGCCAAGGAGTGACTGCAAATGTATACTTTGAATGGTGCCTTGCACACCTGAATTGTAACCGGCGCACGTGCACGTTTCCAAGTGCTCGAAGTCGAAGCTCATTTTGAGGGGCGCGTGTCTGCACGTCACTTCTCATTTTCATTCATTTATACGCAAGAAAGGGGGGAGCGTAACTTAACATACTTTTCCGCCGCTGACCTTCCTCTTCGCCATACAAATACTAAAACATTGGCACCAGCATGGATTTTCGGTACAACGTCCTTTCATTGCGTGACGTTTTTTCTCTGGGTTTTTTACCGCGAATTTTTTAACGAAAAAACCCATCAAATTTTTTTTGGGGGAGGTTAGAAAATTATATATATCGGATCTGGGTGTCTGGGAATAGATAAAAACTGAAACAGAATAGGGGGTTGGGGTCCCCCCTGAACCCCCAAAAAAATGTTTAAAAAAATGTGATGGGTTTTTTAGTTAAAAATGTGCAGTAAAAAAACATGCGAAAAAACATCCCGCGATGAAATGACATGAAATCGGATTTTCATGCTGGCGCAAAGGACTAGAAGGAGGACTCCATGAGAACCCATTGTAAACGCAGCCTCCAATGTGCACATGGCAGGCAGAATTTACTCAAATGGCATGGCAGAGTGCAAAAGGGCGGCATATGCTGCCTTTTTGCACGCCCCTGTTTCACTCTATCGTGCAAATGAAGAGAATTCAACGGTGTGGACCCATCCACACAAAAGTCTAAGCATGCAGCCTCCCCTCCGCCCACTCCCGGCCAAATTACTCGGGAACTCGAAAATGAGCTCACCTGTATTTTATATGACTCAGTCAGCACTGAGTTCCTAGCTTTCTTTCCCTGTAACTGTTTCTAGCCCATGATGTTTGCACTCCCGCCATTAGTGAATTTTTGAAGTGGTGGGGTGTAACTGTTTTTCCCAAACTGGTCTTGAGTCGAGCTCCGCGCACAAGCTCATTTAAACCCGCTGGGGGTCTCCAACCCCGAGAGCTTGTTTATAATAATGAGTCAGAATCAGAGCTCAAGTCGAGGGTACACGCGGGTGGATGGAGTCCACCCACTTTTATCAGAGGGTGGACTCAGTCCCCCCAGCTAAAATGAGAAACACTGAATGTCTTCTTTGAATGTATTAATTAAAGCCAACCTCTGGGATCGAACTGCAGGCCGGACACTTCACCATCGCACTAAGGTGCGTAACAAGCAAGGCACCCACCTCTGGGCATATACACTTTAACTTAGGGAGACAATTGAAACCAACACGCATTGGCAACACCAACAGTTTGGACTTTTGAGTACACATGGGATAGGCATTTGCCAAGCACTGCCATAAGGGTACCACCTGGCCATAAACTGATGAAAAATAACAAACAACTAAAGGTGAAATATCGCATTTAGGTACTGCAAGCTCCAGGGAAAACATTTGTATTGTTTTTTGGAGTTTAAAACATGCACACCTTTTAACGTTTTCAAAAACACTTAGAAGAAAATATCCTCTCTTAGATCTGTGTGTGTGTGTTGATTTTATGAAAGGCAATGCCATTCGTCCTGTGCAATTTGGGTACTTCTGCAAAGCCAATTTAATGAAATGTGCCTGTTTCACCTTAATATGCACATTTCTGGTGACATCACATCCCATTGCGTTTGTTGATGAGTCCCCCACTTTAGTTTTTAGGACATGACCCCTGGTCGGAATGGTGTATGTTAAAGCAAACATGTCAGAAAAAGTGGGTAAAATGCCACAGAAGTTACTATTGGTTCTGTGGGGGAGCGCATGAAGTACTCACATAGATGGCAGATTGCCAAGATTACATCAGAGACTTTCACGACACAATTTGCGCGTTTTGTTCCAAACATGAGAACTGCTTCAACAATAAAGGCCGCGCTTTCGCCTTTCAGGATGTTTGTGCCCATAGAACTGAGGAAGCTTGTCTCAACAATATATGCCATAATAGCCACTGTAAAACATGTAGTAATTCTGCTTGTTTCCCTAGTTCGGCCTCGTGACGCTCTGCAGGCCTGTGGTGAATTGCCCAGACACACAATCCTAACCTGTGTGGTAAGCAAGCCACTAGGGACTATGCAATGCACCTGTCAGAGGGTGGATGCAGAGGGATTTTTTTTCCAGCTTACTATCCCCACAATGGGGCAGAAATTCACCCCACAATGATGCTCTGTATCGTGCCCCCAGGACGCCCGCAAGCAGGCCTCGGCCTCCCGTACCTTAAAAGAACACACAGGACACAGGTCTTGCTCGTTCGGGTTCCCGGCACGCTCTGACGAGCTCCCCAGGGTACGACCACTTTATTTCGAGTGCACCGACGCGAAGGACGAACACCACCGTCGCGCTCACGTGACTTTGTCACACTCACCAAGAAGCTGTGTGCCATCTTGCACCCAGGAGCTATATCTAGCAGAATGCACCACAGGGAAGCATACCTGTCTGGGTACCGGAGTACAGAGCATGCAATAGCCCGCTAGCGACACTTTGAGGAACTATGGGTTTCCTTTCACCCCATTAGGTTCCCTTAACACACAAAAGCGAGCAGTGAAATTCTTGCCAAGCAGGTAGTCCTGCACCCCTGCACCAGTAGTCACTGTACCAGACGGAGAAGAATGCGAAACTCTGCAGAGCCGCTAAACTTAGAAAGTCCTCAACAGCCTCATGGGTAAAATCAAGGGACTGCAAAAGTGTCTCGAAGGAAGCAGACATATGTGCTGTGGCTCCCTGTATATAAGGGAAGATTGCTGCCGCAGAGGGCACTGGAAGGACTGCTGCCTGGGGGAAGGCAGTGCAAACCTGGAGAGACTTGAAAGAGACATGGACAGCTGGTAAACCCTGGAGCCTGGAGGACAAATGCTCACCAGACGGGCACAACCACCCCTCTCAAGTTCTTGGGAGAATTAGAAAGCCAGCAGTGGCAGTTGGTGAATGGATTCATTGGAGGGGTAAAATATCCAGAGCGACCCAACAGGGAGGCCAACCAAACAAGGGGAGTTCGGGGGTTCTCTCCCCTAGAATGTATTTTTAATAATGGCCTAAAATGGTGCATTTTACAGTACAATGTAAGTGGAAAAATTTGGCGAAAAGCCAGATAGTTGCAATTCGTTTTGTAGGATAACTCATGAAAATAATCCAATACATAACAGTGCACAGGAATTTTCCCCAACACATTTTCCTGATGCCTTTGACAACAATACATGCCAGTATAAAAACATATTCATGGTGGTTGTGCCCATAAATGTCCATGCTGGCTGCTCCAATATATGTTATATTGATTTATAACGCGTACCACTACCACCCGACGGCAGTCTCCAGGCGCTCACGTGGCTCTGCAAGAGAATAGGGCGGGGTGTATTAGTGAGGATAGGATGATAGGATAGGTTCAGAACCAGGAGAAGCTGTCCTCTGTGAGCGTTGTCTTGCGTGTGGGAGTTGGTTGAGAGACCCCGCTTGTTGAAACCATAAGGGTAACACTCAGTGCCTTGGATGTGTTCTAGTGTTTTACGTTGGGTGTGTGGGTCGTATGCAGTTAGGGTGAGGGAACGGTTGTGTGCCCTGGTTAGTTATATCCATAAGGGCGGCTCTACTGTCGTGGATGTCTGTTAGGTGTTTGACTGAGTTGTGTTGGTGTGCGTTTGTTTGTAGTGGGGATGGATTTATGGATTGTGTGCATTGGCATGTTTCATCTAAGGTTATTTCCAGAGTATCAGAGAGTTAGTTGAGTGAGAGAATTAGATTAATGCTAGGTTTGTCTATGTCTGGTGTGGCTAACCCATAGTCATGTATAGATGCATAGATTATGTTGGAGGACCAGGTAAGGGGGAGATTTGGTAGTACATAGGTTAGTTTTGACAGTGCCTCCAAAATAAGTCTAATGTTGCAGCTCAATGGTACCTTATAACACTCTTGGTTGTGGTCCGTCGGCCAGCCCTGCCTCCTCTCCAAGCATAGAGGCTAACTTCTCCCACGTTTTTCCAAGGGCAATGGGCTGGTTGTACCAAGTATGTTATTGTTTACTTGGCAGAGGTTGGTCAGAGCAGTTGCACTTTGGCCTGTTGGGCGGTTTTCTGCTAAATGAAGGCATTCCTATATAAGAACATACTCCTGTTTGCTTTACGCAGAATACCACTTATGATACTATAAGAAAACATTTCCATGCTGGATCTGCCAATATATGCCAGTATCGCCACGTAAGAACATACTCCTGTTGGCTTTGCCATTAAAAATGCCATGTGACAATATGAAAATATAATGGCAGTCTAGATACGTAATAACACATGATTCTTGTTTTTCCATAGATGCCAAATAAAATATTTCATGTCACAGTAAGAAATAGCTAGCCTGGCTGCACCAGAATGACAGTCTAACTATTTAAAATAACATCATGTATGCTTTATTGTAGATGCCCAGTATGCAATGCTATGCCATAGAAATTGCTTGTCTGGCCGCATCAATATGCCATTCCAGCCAGGTAAAAACACCTATCATGATTGATGAGCAAAAATGCCCATAAGAAATATGTCATATCAATGTAAGAAATAGCTAGATATGCTGCACCAAAATGCCAGTCTAGCCAGGTAATAACACTTATCATGCTTTATTATAGATAACCAGTCAAAAAAATGCAGTAATGCCGTAAAATGAAGTGACTAGACTGGCTGCACCAAAATGCCAGTCTAGTTACATTATGTAATAATACGTTTAATACTTGCTTTATCATAGATGCCCAGCAATAAATGCTGCACCTTCCATCCCCCCTCCCAAAATCAGTCCCCGTCCCAGAAAACTCAAGTGCATGTACACTCATTCACACAACATTCACTCATTGATTGACGTGCAGCATTCACTCGCTCATTAACATGTGATATGATATGGCATTTATAACGCACCTATACACAAGTGTCTCAAGGCGCGACCTATCTGGTTCCCGCAGCATGAACAGGAAGCAAAGAACGCTTCCTGGTTCTTGCAAATGCACACAGGAGCCAGAGCACTTATGGCGCACCACCCCAATTTGTTTGAATGTGCGAGTAGGCACAGGAACGCCCCCATGCACATTCAGACATGCATTTTCCCAGCTGCATCTCGAATGGGCCATGCAAAGCTGGGAAGGCAAAATGCTCACAGCCTTGCATGGTCCATTTGACATGCATGCTGGGGAACCAAAACTGTCAAAGGGAAAACGCATTTCCCTTTGACAGTTTAAGTATGGCTACTCCATAATCGGTGGGTGTTCTTGTGGGTCGACCCCCCAGCCCAATATGGAGGAGCTTGCTCCTAAAGTCATAGCCAGACTTTGTCCACCAGCGACCCCTGAGGAAGGAGAGTAGAGGACCCAGCCCAGTATCAGAAGGGCAAAGAAAAGGAAACTGAATGAGAGAGGGGGAGAAATACCCATTAAACCCTGAGAAACCCCAAATCCTGGAGGCATCTGTGATACATTTTGAGAGACCCATGGTCCAGAAGGACCTATTGAGAATCCCGGAAAATCCAAGCTCCAGGCAGGCCCTTCTATGTATCCTGAGAACCCCGAGGTCAAGAAGGGGCCTGCTATAAAACTCTAAAAGGCCAATGGCAGGAAATGATTCCAGGATGAGGGACATCCTGAAAGCTAGAACACAGCAAGGCTTGAAAGTCAGAATAACTATTCGAAGCACCTAGAGATAAATACTTGTTTGTTGTTGTGTTAGAATAGGGTTGGAATTGGAAGACCAGGTTTGTGGACGTTTGCTTTAGTCTAAATTCTTGGAACATTTGTGCTATTAATTTAGGGTAGCCAGGAAGCTAAAAGAGTTACTAAGGTTAGGTGTTGGAACTTTACGTTGGCCATCCATTCTGATACTTTATTTTGTAGCCTAGGGTGTCTCATGGAGGGACAGGGACCATTAACCGTAAATTACAAACGTTATGTTTTTGAATCAGAACCAAGGAGGGGTTAGGCACTTTTTAGAAACCCACTATGTGTTAATCTGCATTTCCACAGTTTATGTTAGCTAGCACTATTCGTATTATTTATTATTCTTCTCCCTTCTGCATGCAGCGTTTCTTTTTTCTTTTTTTCTTTATTGTGTTATGGGTCAAATGAACCTCTCACTAGTCAAACAGTTCTACACATAGTCATCAACACATACAGCAATCACAAGTTTCCAATACATATACAAAATACAGGGTTGTAGAAAGAGTACATTAAGATATAATCAAGTAATAGTCCAACAGGTTTATCATCTTCAATAAAATTCTACATTCTCAATTAAGGTAAACACATTAAAAAAAATCTTATTACATTTATTTTAACACCCACATTGGCTCCGTCAAGTGTTAACTTCCAAGTTGACCCTTTATTTAAATTAATAAAATCCTCCAAATATTTCCCCAAACACGTTTGTCTCAATTCAATTAGAGTCTTAAAGTCTAGACTCAAATGCTGAAGTGTTTCAATATGAGGGCCTTTACACAATCTACACAATCTTTCCACTATGGAAACTTTTTGGCTAGCCCCCAAGGATTTCATTAGTGCCCAATAAATTCAGCCTGAGTCTTAAAGAGTATTTCCTCCAAATGGCATTGTGAAATTGCACCATATAGCTAGGTAAGGTATTTACAGGTTTCCCAGCCAAATTAATATTATGATGGTGCCAATAGGACTCACATTTCCCAAGCGTACGGATACAATCAGCTTCTCTTAGACGTTTCCTCACTAGATTAGGGTTTCCCTTCAAATCAAATTCCGATAAATCTAATTCAGTCAGGATATTCTTACAAGCAACGTCCCACTCCATTATTCTGCTCTCCTAATTACAATCTGTTGTAACCCTCCTAACTGTGAGAAACATGAGGGTGTCTTCACACCTACTCCCCTTGGATCCTCTGCTCAGGTGGCCAGGGAAAGGCTGTCGCTTTTGGATCCTGACCACCCTGGGGGTGGCGAGGGAAGATCACCTGGGTGGAGGGTCTTTGGGGATTGGAGGAGAAAATGTTCACAGGCGAGACATGGTACCCCCCTTTTCCCTTTGAGAATGAATCCTACGCTCACCCTTTCTTCATAGGGTATTGTCAGCCCATATCTCTTTCAAGCACACAATATGACCTTAAAGGGTATCCATTTAAACTTGGCGCGAAGAAGAGGTGACTAGGAGTAATGCACACTCCCAGTCAGTTCACCACTATGGTACTGCAATGAGGAAGATGCCTGCAAAGGATCAGGCATGTCATGTTAATTACTACAATGAGGGTCAGACAAACTACTCACACCTGCAGCCTGTAGAGAGGCTACAGGTGCTTAAAAGCAGACCCTCACTGCAAAGGAGGGAGAGCCTGCCTGGAGAGAAGGTGGCAGAAGTGCAGCGAGGATCAGGTCGGTGCAGGACTTGCAGGGAGGACGCTGTGTGTTCAGAGGGGAGGAAGGAGGTGCCGCAAAAGGAGCAGCCCGCGAGAGGACCAAACCCCAACACTTGCCGGTGTTACCTGTTCCCAGCTGGAGCTGGGGAACACCGAGAACTCCTGATTGCTGCAGGACTCTGCTAATGAACTACAGAAATGATGTAAAATTCATGTGAAATTGTGGCACAAGTGGAAAACAGATATGTGCTATGTTAAAAGGAGTAAAACTTGTTACGAACAATAAGAAACAAAGTGAAAGATAGTTTTACAAAGGTAGCGGGCGCCCCTCTCTCGCAAGAACAGACATGATAACCTGTTCAGTGGTTATTAACCACTTGAGAGTTCGCAGCCACTGCTTTTACTCACTGTGCCTTTCACAGATGGGAAATATCCATTTGCATATCAGTCTTTGTCCTGCCCAGGGGCAGTCCAGCACCGAAATACAATGGCAATTCCAATCTGAACGAGAGTACCACCAGCAACCCCATACACGTGTTTCACCCTTGTTGGGGATCATCAGTGAGGTGAAGCTGATGCCTCTCTAAGCACAGTGAGAGGGAGACCACGTCTGGTTGCCCCCAGGAGACCTAGGGTTACCAATCCCAGGTTCCTTAAAAAATAGTTTTACAAAGGTAGCGGGCGCCCCTCTCTCGCAAGAACAGACATGATAACCTGTTCAGTGGTTATTAACCACTTGAGAGTTCGCAGCCACTGCTTTTACTCACTGTGCCTTTCACAGATGGGAAATATCCATTTGCATATCAGTCTTTGTCCTGCCCAGGGGCAGTCCAGCACCGAAATACAATGGCAATTCCAATCTGAACGAGAGTACCACCAGCAACCCCATACACGTGTTTCACCCTTGTTGGGGATCATCAGTGAGGTGAAGCTGATGCCTCTCTAAGCACAGTGAGAGGGAGACCACATCTGGTTGCCCCCAGGAGACCTAGGGTTACCAATCCCAGGTTCCTTAAAAAATAGTTTTACAAAGGTAGCGGGCGCCCCTCTTTCGCAAGAACAGACATGATAACCTGTTCAGTGGTTATTAACCACTTGAGAGTTCGCAGCCACTGCTTTTACTCACTGTGCCTTTCACAGATGGGAAATAACCATTTGCATATCAGTCTTTGTCCTGCCCAGGGGCAGTCCAGCACAGAAATACAATGGCAATTCCAATCTGAACGAGAGTACCACCAGCAACCCCATACACGTGTTTCACCCTTGTTGGGGATCATCAGTGAGGTGAAGCTGATGCCTCTCTAAGCACAGTGAGAGGGAGACCACGTCTGGTTGCCCCCAGGAGACCTAGGGTTACCAATCCCAGGTTCCTTAAAAAATAGTTTTACAAAGGTAGCGGGCGCCCCTCTCTCGCAAGAACAGACATGATAACCTGTTCAGTGGTTATTAACCACTTGAGAGTTCGCAGCCACTGCTTTTACTCACTGTGCCTTTCACAGATGGGAAATATCCATTTGCATATCAGTCTTTGTCCTGCCCAGGGGCAGTCCAGCACCGAAATACAATGGCAATTCCAATCTGAACGAGAGTACCACCAGCAACCCCATACACGTGTTTCACCCTTGTTGGGGATCATCAGTGAGGTGAAGCTGATGCCTCTCTAAGCACAGTGAGAGGGAGACCACGTCTGGTTGCCCCCAGGAGACCTAGGGTTACCAATCCCAGGTTCCTTAAAAAATAGTTTTACAAAGGTAGCGGGCGCCCCTCTCTCGCAAGAACAGACATGATAACCTGTTCAGTGGTTATTAACCACTTGAGAGTTCGCAGCCACTGCTTTTACTCACTGTGCCTTTCACAGATGGGAAATATCCATTTGCATATCAGTCTTTGTCCTGCCCAGGGGCAGTCCAGCACCGAAATACAATGGCAATTCCAATCTGAACGAGAGTACCACCAGCAACCCCATACACGTGTTTCACCCTTGTTGGGGATCATCAGTGAGGTGAAGCTGATGCCTCTCTAAGCACAGTGAGAGGGAGACCACGTCTGGTTGCCCCCAGGAGACCTAGGGTTACCAATCCCAGGTTCCTTAAAAAATAGTTTTACAAAGGTAGCGGGCGATCATCAGCTTCACCTCACTGATGATCCCCAACAAGGGTGAAACACGTGTATGGGGTTGCTGGTGGTACTCTCGTTCAGGTTGGAATTGCCATTGCATTTCGGTGCTGGACTGCCCCTGGGCAGGACAAAGACTGATATGCAAATGGATATTTCCCATCTGTGAAAGGCACAGTGAGTAAAAGCAGTGGCTGCGAACTCTCAAGTGGTTAATAACCACTGAACAGGTTATCAGGCCTTGTTCTGTCGAGAGAGGGGCGCCCGCTACCTTTGCAAACTAAATTTCAAGGAACCTGGGATTGGTAACCCTGGGTCTCCTGGGGGCAACCAGACGTGGTCTCCCTCTCACTGTGCTTAGAAAGGCATCAGCTTCACCTCACTGATGATCCCCAACAAGGGTGAAACACGTGTATGGGGTTGCTGGTGGTACTCTCGTTCAGGTTGGAATTGCCATTGCATTTCGGTGCTGGACTGCCCCTGGGCAGGACAAAGACTGATATGCAAATGGATATTTCCCATCTGTGAAAGGCACAGTGAGTAAAAGCAGTGGCTGCGAACTCTCAAGTGGTTAATAACCACTGAACAGGTTATCAGGCCTTGTTCTGTCGAGAGAGGGGCGCCCGCTACCTTTGCAAAACAAAGTGAAAGATGTTGTTGAACATTTATGAACTGAACAAAAGGCATGTGGAAAGGCTGGTTGTTGAACCCAGAGGGGAAAAATGAATGCGAGGTGGTGGAAGAAGACATGCACCATCAAACAAGTTGAATGCAAGTTGTGGCAAAGCCAAAAGACTTCCAATAGAAAATTGCTGATGAAGCTCTAAGGTGCCAAGGAGAAAAAGAGAAACTGCTGAGCGCTAACACAGGTGACTGTTAGGTGAGGTGATAAACTTTGTTTTAATATGGGCGCTGGCAGTTGGTAGTTGTCCAAACTTTACGAGATTTTGAGTATGTGTCAATGTATTGCAAGATATGCCATGTAAGGAGAAACAAAAAAGCCGGCGCACGTTTCGACCGTAGTCTTTATCAAGGCAGACAATTAATGGTGAATGCTGATTAGGAATTCTGCGGTCATCCCGTTAGGGTCTGGGCCGCTTGCTGGATAGCCAATCTTCGGTCTCCTGTTGGACGGCTGGATAGCCACCTTACATGGCATATCTTGCAATACATTTCATTAAAGAACTCATATGAAAATGAAACAGGAGTGATGAGTCTATGATTACAACAAACTGGCAAAATCCAGTACTAGGAAAAATCTCCTAGAGTTTGGACAACAACTACCAACTGCAAGAGCCCATACTAAAACAAGGTTTGTCACCTCACCTAACAATCAACTTTTTGGTAACTTCTGAGTTCGGGTTCCCTGACAAACCATGTGCTAGGCTGCAGGCCATACTACAATCAACAAACAAGAAACCTCAATTGTGCAAGGGACCTGATATCCCTCCAAACTCCACACCCTCTGAACCCACTAACACAGGTGCTAGCTGGAAAACTAGTGTTAATAAAAAAGGCCTAAACAACAGCACCAAGTGGCAAAGGTTATCGGTTGTGTGACCTGTAATGGGTGGACCGTCGCCTAAACCGATTAGCCCCAACCTGGGAAAGAGCTAAGAAAAGCCTAAAAACAAAAGCTGTGTGATGAAAATGCTGAAGTGAAAGAGAGCATGTGGTTTTGATATAAGGCAAAAGCAGTACCAGTGGAAGTTGATGACATTGGTGAAAACTAAGTGACTTGAACTTTTTGGAACTGTGTTACTCTTGGGGAAGGGAACCACGAGATTCCTTGGAACTATGGCAACTTGGGGAAGCGACCCCTGATCGTTTTGGGAGTTGTGTTACACTTGGGGAAGGGAACCCCCGAGTCCTGTTTCTTTGTGGAACTATTTGAACTTGGTGAAGGGGAAGCTGACCCAAGCTTGAGCTGGAAGGAACTAAGAACTTTATTTTTGTACACTGTTTCTTTTGGTACTACCATCCTTGCACATTGTATGTCTTTAGTTGTGAGGGCAAGCATAGGTTTTGCACTTACTGACACAGATAACCCTTCGTTTCTTTAGGTAATCCATCCTGACATTTAAATGAAAACCTTTTTGTTTTCACATTGAATCTGTTGTCTGTGTCTTGCTTCATGATGCCTTCACATAACACGGACTGTTCCTCTGCCGCTAGGCTCTTACGATAAAAGCTTAAAGTTTTCCATGCCACTGATGATGACATAGATAAAAGTCCTAGCTCAAAGCGGAGTAAGACCGAGGTGGTGCTCAAGGGGAGTCCTAAAACCTGCTTCCAAATACAACTCTCCAGCTGGTCCCACCATACCTATCAAGTCTTATCTTCAAATCCAACGCAGGAGCTGCTGAGTCCCACAGTCCCATTAAGATGTCGAGCTCTCCACTAAATTGAACAGCTGATTTCTAGGCACCCCGGTGGGAAGGGTGAAATTGGATAAAATAATACATTCAGACACTGGATCTTCTTTCTTCATCCAGGCTCTGCATTAATGAAAACATGTCAATAATTAAATAAGATATAAAATACAACTCAGCTAACTAAACTTTTCTTATACTACTTCAAATATCCCACCTGATATCCTCTGCAAGAGGCTTAGAGGATTAAACTATTCTTTAATGAGTTCTAAAATGATGGTCTTCATGCACTCTTTGGAACTAAAACTAAACTCTCATCTTTTGTCTTTTTTCAACAGTTCAGTAAAAAGGCCATTGAGTAAAGAGTCTCTTTTGCAGTCTCTATAGGTTTAGTTCCTTTGTTGTACAAATAAATTTATACTCTGTAAAGGGTTCAGCTAAAACTTAAGATGAACTTATCATTTTTATATTTTATAGAATATAGGTTGTGACTGAACGTTATTTACATAGTCTTGTATTCATTGTGGTAGTAAAGAAATATATTACAAAGCAAGAAATGTTCCACAATAGCACTTGGGTTCTTGTTGACTCAGAGCTTTACAATTGTACTTATTAAAAATATAGTTTGTGGTGATTTCACTTAAATTTCTCCAAAAACAACTCTCATGTGTTTGTGCTGCAGCTTATTTAAAGTCTTTCCATTTAAAAACATGTGGACATGTGCTACAACACCTGAAAATTGCTCCTTTTTATCCTGTTAGCATGTGCTGGCAAGCTCTTGAATTGCGTTTTAATGAAATAAGAAAATGTCACTGACTAAATGGTTTTATAGTTCATTGACTTAATCTCTTTTCAAAATCACCACACACAAAACAGAGCCGGGAAAAAACACACAGAGCAAAGAAAACAAAGGCTTACCTTGTTACAGAGGACACCCGTAATGAACCCTCTCTCTCACCTCTGGATCGCGAAAAAATAAACAAACTCTCTTCTTATCTTCTCACGCTGACACGCTGACACGAAGATCGCCGATCGCCGCTGGAAATGCTGCTGGAAATGCTGTCCATGAACGGAATACAAATGCGACGCTGCAGAAATCATTCACTGATCCTCTCGCAACGAGAAAGAACTGACAAGGTAAGCAAAAATAACACACGCGAGCGCACGCCGCCATTTTGATTTACACGTGAAGACCCTTCACTCAAACGTTTTCACAAGCACATGAAAGTTAACCCCTGAGTATCCGGAAGAAGTTAAAAACTATATTCAGCAACTTTAAGTTTAAAAATGTAACGGAAAGACAAAATAGGACTGCCAACAAATTGTTGAGTACTTATCTTTTTCAAACAATGAAGTTGAAGACTTGTAAATATAATTTCTTCAATTTTCAGATGCTTCTTTCATCAAAGCAAGTGGATTCTTGACTGATATGATGAATCTTGACTGATATGATGAACCTTCATAAATATAGATTTTCATAGAGACTCTAGGACAAAAATACTTAGAGAGGAACCAAAACATGACCTACTCAGAAGACATATCAAATGAAAGGCAGTTTAGAATGTTGGCATTATAGCATTGTTTCCTGTCAACCAATCATCACTCCTGCCTCTGCCCTCCATCTTGGCTTGGGATCCCTCCTGCACTCTGAAAAATAAGGTTAAGGCCCAAACAATACTAAAAGTGAAATGAACAATTCTTTAAACATTAAACCTAAAAATATGGACCTGAATATATATTATATATTACTAATCTATTTATTTTGGGACCTGACAATACCTCAGCCCATCTTCACAGAACGTCGGCCCCATAAGTCATAATTGGTAACACTTTCATTTTGTAAAATAGAATTAAAGGGACACCAGAAAATTGCCTGTGAGACAATCGATAATTTTTGCCTGGGAAATCAGTTTATTTAGTTTCTTCCCTAAATAGAGATAATGGATGATGGGTTAATTTATATCAAATATACTGGAACCCAACTAGACAAAGTCCTTCACCACGTCAAGGGGCTCCTTAGAGAACGCCAGTTGAAACTCACAGTTTTCTTCCTTTAAGAGGGTTTTAAAATCAAAACTTTAGATTGGTTTACATTAATTATCAATTTGTTAATTATAGTATACTGCATTAATGAGGAGAACTGGTGCTGTAGACCAATAGGAGTTCGGTCTCACAGCACCTGATCATCCACGTATAGAAGCCAATTTATACTCAAAGTATCAAGGGGGAAGATCAAGCACCCCTTAAAACAAGGCCTACATCCGCAATAAATACATTAAAAAGTAAAGGGGCAACCACCAAACGTCAATGTCATGTGCGGTCGCATTGCTCAGCCTCCCCACAAGGCCCTTGTTCTGCCATATGTCACTCTCGCTTCTTCAGTTCTGACCCATGTGGCTCTTATCATCACAATTCTACTCTTGACTCAACGGGAAAATTGTCCCGCTGGCAGTTCCTGCTCAGCACACTCATTGTTCTCGCAGCAGGACACCGTAACCTTTTAAAACCGGAGTGGTATCCCACTGCCAGCACAATGGGCCTCATTGTATGTCGGCCGGTCCGGTACAAAAAAGTGCCGGTATTCGCGAATACCATCACTTTACCCAACTGTGGGTTTGCCGGTGGGGCACCTGGGTTACCTCCAGCTAAGCTGGAGGTAAGCCAAGCACCCTACCAGCAAAAAAGGCCCTAATTACGGCAAGTCCTATGGGACTCCATGAATGGGGAGTTACACCGTCAACCATAATCCAGGTGCAATGCCGCTGGACTGGGTGCCGGAAATTGTATCTACATTTGCTGGTATCCTGGCAGCTCTATCGCCAGGATAACAACAAAGTTAGAATGAGGCTGAATGTCCCAAGGAGCTCCGGGAAGCAGAGGGGCTTTCACGTTGGTCGGTGTAAACAGAGCATTACAATGTGAGCTATTAGGCACTAATGGGAGGGAGGGGGGCCTATTAGCAGGGACTGTTGTCCCTTTAGAGATGTGAATGGGAGGAAGTAATCAGAAGTGAGAAGGGTGCATAATGTTGCATGCTTTATGAAATAATGACTATGGCTTGAAAACCCAAGAAGGATGTGTTAGGCTCACATTAATCTGCATGATGCTATTGTGACTTTGCATGCCGGATGGGGAGAGTAAATCTAAAGCCATTCTCATATTGCTCAACAACTTTGTTTGACAATGTATAAAGTGTATAGTTAGTTTACTATGAAAGGCAAGTTTATTATGTAACATATTTTACTTCCAAGGCATTGCCATAAATACAGTATTATTTTAGCACATGAATTGCAAAGCAAAACCTTAATACATATCTATATCAACTAAACCTTGGAAGATGGCCTTGGTTGCTTCAATTGTCCGCATCCCAGTTTCACCATTTAACCAAAGTGTGTGATCTTGTCTTATCTGCAGCTCTGGAAGTGATTTTGATTCACTTCATAGCTTATGTTAATATATCATGCTATTATTAAAAAAAAGCGTAATGACTATAGAGTTGCTCCATATATTATAATAGTGCAATGTAGGTGTTTTGCATCACAACGTTATTTGCCACTTGGCTTACTTATGGCAACATATTCTTAAGTCACTTCCATGGTGCCTCCAAGTATCAAACACTGGTGATGCCCCATGCAATGTCCTTTTCTGTGAAGTGTGAGAAACCTGAGGGCATTCTCACTCCTACTCCCCTTGGATACTCTATACAGGTGGCCAGGGAAAGCCCATCGCTTTTGGATCCTGCCCTGGGGGTGGACAATTCAGGGAGGACCACCTGGATGGAGAGTTCTTGGGGATTGGAAGTGGGATGCACTTCGGTAAGACGCTGTATTCCACACCATCCTTTCAGAAGGGAATCCAATCCAGAAGTGGTTATGGGATATTGTTCACCATGTTCCCTTGTCTCTGAGAAGGACAGGAGATAATATCATCCCAGATGTGTTAGAAAGAGGAGGAGAAGAATTGGGGATGAGGTACCTTGGGACAAAACACAGTTTCCCCTTTATTATAGTGAAAACCAGCCTAACCCTCCACCGACCTTTAGGGGTCATTGTAGAGCAGTTCCTCTTTATACCCCTCTTGGGGTACCTGACAGTACTGAGACAAGGAAGAAACAACTGAGATTAATGAACATTACACACGTTCCCCACTCTAGTACTGAGACAAGGAAGAAGCTACCGAGAGTAATGAACACCACTTACTCTCACCACATTGGTACTGGGACAAAGAAGGAGCATGAAGGTCAGGCATGTCCTTTTAATCAGAGTCAGGAAGCATTGATTGATGGAACACACTGGCAGCCCATTGAAGGACCACAGGTATATAAAAGGTGGAATGCAAAAGCCCATGGGGTCAGCAGGGTAAGAGGAAGCAGCAGCAGAAGGAGGGGCGACCTGGGGAAGTGTAATGCTCACCTGGTATCCACGGGGATGTCACTCAGCCTGTTCTGACCTCTTACGACCTCAAACCCTTCCCTGGGGCCTACATGACTGGAGACTGGGCCTGAAGCACAGGATTGGTAGAGTTTAACTCCCTATTGTCTCTGTGTGCTTGAACCCCTTCTTCCCCAGGGTCCAACCCTTCCCTTTGATCCACAGCTCACCTTGTTTTCTTGGAAAGTGTGCGCTCCATCCTGCTTTCAGCGCAGGGGCGCGTTGATTGATGCAGGCTTGTTGCAGCCTAGTGACTTCACTGGCAAGAGTCCGACAGGTAAGTATAATGAGTCTTTTGAACAGTTCTCTAACTTC
Organism: Ambystoma mexicanum; assembly: GCF_040938575.1. Lineage (NCBI taxonomy): Eukaryota > Metazoa > Chordata > Amphibia > Caudata > Ambystomatidae > Ambystoma > Ambystoma mexicanum. Next base: position 137,508,339 of record NC_090934.1, on the reverse strand, counting down.
ATTCCTTTCCTTCCTTGGATGATGGGCGGCGTCCGGGGATGGCGACGTGCTGCTGAGATGAGTAGCGCTGAAGGTGAGTGAGAGCGCGATGCGCAATGCGACCCTTTCGTATTTGTATTGAACTGAGTTATTTTTCTGTCTTTTAGGTGCCGCAACCTTTTCAGCGTGAATGCCGGTCATGAAGAAGAAATGCGGTGAGTAAGCGCGGTATGCAGCGCCTCTAGATGTTTCCACGCTAACCTGGAGTGTCTTTTCCCTCTTGCATATGGATGAGAAGTTCCGGAGACAGAGTTCCCCCAGAGCGGCTGGGATTCAGGTAAGCGTTTGAAGCTCGTACAGTCTTTAAAAATAAGCAAAGATTTGCTGAATGCTTACTAATGCCTTTTTTCTGTTCTTTTCCTTAGGAAGCGGCGTGCCGGGATGGGAATGACACCGCCGAAGATGCCCACAGAACAGAAGAAGTGATGAATGATGGGCAGAAGTGCCGCAAGGTAAGGCTGTTCCTAACAGTGTTCTTGTTCTTGCAGGAGCTGAGCGCAGAAGAAAGATGCAGGCCTACTGGAGACCGATCCGAACACAGTGAGTGTCACGCTGCAGGTGCAGAAAACACAAAGCATGTTTCTCAGCCTGGGTGTGGCTTAAATAGTCTCTGGATATCCCAGGTGTCTCTGGGCTGAACCACACCCAAAAGACTAGACTGCACATGCAGTTCTGGGAACCGAAATATGTGGGGGCATCCATCTTGTCCCCATCAAAGCACTACAAGTCCAATCCCCAATGTTATCCTATGGGAGTGAGTGAGTCTGGTGCCACAAGCGCCAAGTCTGACTCCAAGTGGGTCTTTGGAGAGATGGAGAGGCCCTTGAGGGCCATGTAGGTGATTGTGGCCTGGCTCCAGCCTGACATCTTGGAGGGCTGGGGACATGAGGGGCAGGAATCATGAAAGGAAGTTGGGCAGGGATCATCTTGATACCCAGGGCTATGCTGGAGTGCAGGAAGCCAAGACGCTGACACGCCGGCAAAGATCCCCGGAGTCCAACCGGTGGGATTGTGCAGGACGGGGAACCCTCGCAAGGGAGACGGACAGCAGGCGCTGCCGTCGAGCGGAGGCCGAGCTGAGCATGGAGGCCGGTGTGTGCTGAACAAAGCACCCGGTGAATAGGCTTTCCGCTTGGGGAGAAGCCAACACAAGAAGCTTCTGGGTCCTGGTAAGTGTCGGGGACAATGGAACTGCCTGGGCACTCCAAGGGACCGTGAATATATGTAGTAGCGGTCCACGAAAGTAAGAAACTTTTGCATTTATTGAATATCAAAATAAATGAACTAAGCAAAACTACATTTATTGAAAATCCCAAAATGAATGAAACAAGCAAAGCTGCATTTATTGAATACTGAATGGAACAAAATAAGTAAAGCAGCATTTATTAAATACTGAACTAAATGAAACAAGCAAAACTTAATTTATTGAATACCGAACTGAATGAAACAAGCAAAAATAAACATATTGGATACCGAAATAAAAGAAAAAGCAAAACGACTCATTTTGAATATTGAATTGCATGAAACAGCACAGCTGCTAACATTGAATTCGAAATTGAACACAAATAACAAACCTGCTAAAATGTAACTATGTACTGGAAGAATATAGGGAACTAATTTCGATTAAGGGCTCTGACTGCAGAGTTGAAGTCAAAGCCGAGAAAGTGCATGTTGTGGAGCTGCATTTGAGAAACCACTTGTTTAGCTCAATATTGAACTATTCAAAGAGGACTTGAAGTTCCTGGTTGCGTGACCTGTAATGGGTGGATCATGTGATCCAACAACTGAGCCCAGAAAAGAGAACTCCAACATGTTGAATAATGAACTGCTGAAAGTGAATGCAAGGTTCCTGGTTGCATGACCTGTAATGGGTGGACCATTTGGGGCCTCATTACACGGATGGCGGTAAGGATTTACCGGTACCGGTAAAATACCGGTACCGGTAAATCCTTACCGCCTTACTACGAGGTCCCTTTGCGGGTTGGGGGATTTAACGTCTGCTTTTTGCAGGCGTTAAAAACCAACCCGCAAAGGGACCCAGGGAGCTAATTACGGTACCGCAATTTGCGGTACCGTAATTAGCGCCTTCCCCATTCCCATTGAGCCCTATGGGCCAAAAATGGGAATGGGGAAGGGCAAATTACCACCCCGCCAACCTTGGAATGGGGCGGTAATTCCCCTTTCCGCCAAGGCGGTGCCGGTATTTTACTGGCATGAACCATGGCGCTAATAGCGCCATGGTTCTCCGCCATCCGTGTAATGAGGCCCTTGGTCTAACAACTGCGCCAAGACCAGAGAACCCCTATATGCTAACAAGAAATCTTGCTATTCTGTCAAGAGAAAAACTACCCTTGGTGCATATAAGGCTTGGGGAAGGGAACCCTGAGCTGTGAAGAATTGTTGAAAATCTGTTTGAAGACAAAGCTTCACGATACTTCTTTTTGTGACATCTATTTGATATTGATCTTGAGGAAGGGAACCCTGAAACCTGCTGCCCTAGAACTATATTGAACTTGGGTAAGGGCATCTTGACATTAACAAAGGTGTGGAACTTTATTACTTCAAGTCCTAAAGAAGGTAAATTGAACATTGTGATGAACGTATTGACATTTGGGGAAAAGAGGCTAAGAGTAAGGCTGAGCTTGAAATAGCTCAGAACTTTACTTTTGGAACGTCGTTTAGTTTATGGTTGGCATCCCTATATATTGTTTTGTCTTATTTGTGAGGGCAAGTGAGGGCAAGCAGAGGTTTTAGACACATACAGACTTTTCAGTTGAACTTAATGACACAGTCCTTAGTTTCTTTGGGTAGGAGAAATCCCACATTCGGATAGGGTAAATTAGGCCTTACTCCATCCTGACCTTTTCTTTAGTAAAAGCCTTTTGATATAATTATAATTGGTTATTTATAAAGCACTTAATACTGAAGAGGTTTCTAAGCGCGTACCCGGAATTCGAACCTGTGTTGCTCTGCGTCATCTTGCTTCCAAGACGAGCCTGTTGCCACTGAGGTATACTACCCGTGCCATACTTTACTTTGAATCTGTTGTCTGTGTCCCCTTCCATGATGCCAACCTCACAGAAGTCACTTCTGTGCATGCAAGCCATATGCAAATGAAGAGGTTTGCATGTATTTTGCCACAGAGCGCCTGAACAGAGCTCTAATAGATGAGTTTCTTGCATCTGTAATGATCCTGCAGTTTCTATTTCTATTTTTATTATGTTAAAAAGTCATCTGTCATTGCCAGTCTCATGTTTCCAAAAAGTGGACTGGGGTAGGGGAGGGAGGTTTGGGGGTGTGTATGAGACCGCATGGAATACACATGCACTGCATTTGGGGGGGGGAGAAGTAGCAGGACTTTTTTCGTGGCTCTTTGCAGGGCTATTGTCTTGCAGTTACAAGGTGGCGCTGTGATGTACAGCCCCCTCCATCAAGTTTATTGTGACAACAGTAAAATACTATGCAGCGATGGAACAAAGCATTAACCTTTGAGGAAAGGCAAACTTCGTCAGATGGTGCAGAGTGAAATGATATGTAAAGAGAAAGCCACAGCACAGTTTGTTCTCAACATGAAGAAAAAACATTTTCACCTTCATTGGCTGAACAAACAGAATGCCTGGATTGTGGATCTGGAAACTGCAGTCTTATCTAAAAGACCAGAAAACTCCTGGGAGTGGGAAACATATAACAGTTTGGAAACAGTACACACTTCTTTCTGAAAGTTGCATTTAACAAAGAAAAAGGAAAAACAAATCCTTTTCACATAAAACTGTGAAATTAGTCCTGGCCAGTGCTAATGTGGGCCCTGGTAGTTTCCTTAAATAACTAGTGTTTTTTTAAAAGGCATATTAAAATGAGAGGGTTAAAAACACATAATTTAGAAATTGGGTCAGTATTGCATTTTCCTCCCACAGCGTCTACAAATGTGTTCTGCAGCTCCTATGTATTGTCGACATTGTAGTGGCTTCCATGCAGCTGCTGAAAGTCTCCTGGTATCCTGGCTGGTACAAAATGTAACACTATGATATATGCTGTCAAGGTTTAACTGGTGCAATCTCCAATGTTACCTCAGTGAGCCTCAAGCATCACACCAGTGTTCTTGCTTGAATGCAGTGTGGCAAATGTTAACTACATTACGCATTTTTGAACGGTGCAGTGTATTCTCTTATCTCAGCGTGTCCCATGCTCAGTAACGCCACCAGTTTGAGCTTAGATGCCCAAGATTTCTGTTGTTGGTGTTTGGTGCCCCTCACCCATTAAGTGTCCTGAGCATTAGTGTACAACAGCTGATAGTGAGAGATTGTGCTGGAAGATAGTCTTTTGACTTTGTTGATGGGATAGCAGTGATGGGCCTGGGCTCACAGCTGACCATAGTGTATCTTTAAACCTAAAACATATGTCCAGACCACTGTCTTTTAGGTAAAGCAGTTACTTACTCTCCCACGTTCTTCTGTGAGGTATTTGAGAGGCCACTGTAGAGGAGCAGGTACATGCTTTCTCACTAGTTCCCACCCCTCACCACTGACATATTGGAACAGCAGACAAAGGGCTATGATTGGGACCCTTTGAGTAATCCCACTATCGCATTGAGTGTATGAGAGACGTTATGCACCGAGACAGCCATATAGAATGTACCCTCACACTGAAAGTGTGGAAGGATGCCGCATGGAAGGATGTTAGCCTGCACCTATGGACATCATGAAGCGTTAAATGAAATCTGACGAGGGCAGAGTGATATTATAAAGAAGATATATCAATTATGCTGAAACGATTTGAAAATACTTAAGAGTAATGCTGTAACTGAAGCACCGAGAGAAATATGTGCCTAAAGCTAAATTAATCATGGAGATAAAGAAGAATGAATAACTGTAAATACGCAGTAACTAAAGATAGATGACACATATACAGGCTTGCTATAGAGGAATATATAATGTTGCGAGGACTGTCATGATAGAAAAATGGATGCTGGCTCAGGTTGAATTTAACCAAGCTACCTCAGAGACAGAACAAGGCTGCAGAATCAGAAGACGCTGGAAATACAGCTCGTGTGCCAAACAGCGATGAGTCAAGGTTGGCATAGGATCAAGGATACTATTCTAAGGAATAAGTCACAAAGGGAGTTACACGATAAGCCCTGAATGTGAGACACTCCTCTTAGATTAAGGAAGAAGAAGAAAACATCTGCAACAGCCAAAGTATCGGGCAATTAAAAGTGTATGAAGTCTGTGCAAAATAGAGTGATCAAGTCTATAGAGGCCAAGAGGAGCAACAGCACCCTTCATAATTGAATCAAATAAAAGTAAATAAGATGCTGAAATTGACAAATTCATGGTGTCTTCATATGTGACTCAGACGTCAAAGACAAGGGCTAATCATTAGAGCCTCAGACAAAGATAGTGGCGTGCTCACACTCCTTCAAATGTTCCAGGACAGTGAACAGGCTACAGACTGAAGACTTTGGGTTATGGCTGACTGATGAGGGATGATGGATTAATTGGGAGAACGGGGAGTAGTTTGACGCAATTCAAAGCACCTAGGTTTCATTTCACGTACGTGCTGCTAAAGAGACGGAAGTCTAAGGTTGAGATAGTATGCCAACCAATCATTTGGTCTAAGGGGCACCTAATATACAATGTTGCATAGAATAATCTGCTGCTATATTGTCTGCTATGAACAGTAATATACGTATTTCGAGGTAGTTCAAGGCGTGTCTTACATATAAGGGACAGCCAATGATGTATTCATTCTTATATGTACTATAGTAGATATGTTCCCCTAACCAATCCCTCCCTTCGATAGGTTCCATGATTTTCCACATTCCACATAGGATAACATCATAGATGACACATATTGGGGTGTAAGACCTCTGTGTTATCAGGTAAATGTGTGAGTGTGCATCCATCAGTCAGATGCTTATCAGTTCTCCCTGCTTTATCAAATGAAAATAAAGTAGTACTTTGCCATATGTCTTGAGTCTGGCCGGTTATTTGGTCTGAGATCTTTATTTGTAATTCCATCTAGCAGAAGAGACGCTTCAAGGTGCTAAAGCACACTGCCATTTAAAACCATTACCAATAGATCCTGTATGAGTTCCCGTACTCTGTGAAGTTGTACAGCGGTCTGCCTCAGAACTCACCAATAAAAATTACAGAATTAATCCAAAAAGGAGTGTATGCCGGGCAAGAGAAACGCAATTTATTCTGGGTCTAGTTACAGCTGGGAAACCAAAATTCAGACATAATGTGGAACTGAACGGCATGAAAGGGGCTGTCAAAGATACGTCCTTAAAATAAAAAGCTTTTATAACAATGCAAACTAATTAGCATCGAAACACATTGCAAAATTATGTTAGTTCTTCATGCTAGGCTGAGTGGTAGAACTACATCATTCACCTATAGTGGGACATACGTTATCCTGAAATAATTGGGTCCTGTAAACCTTGCCACACCACTCTTGACCACCTCTGTGACGTCACAGTCCAACCCACAATTCCCACATCATAGTGCCATTTGAGATGACCAGCAGATCTTTATTCATCTGCCGCCAGACATCTCCATCCGTTTCTCGTGGGAATACAACCGATCATGACATTGCTAGAGCCTTCAACCATTGACAAGTTGTTGTTTTGATGTTGCATTTTAGGAACTCTTCGAGCCACTTCCCATGCTGAGAAGTGCTAAGGGGCAATTTGAAAACGCTATAGGGCATTTTGACACCGTCAGTAGACCAGCTTCATGGACTAATATGCCGAATTATAAAATGATTGTGTATTCACTGCCTTCCCCAGCACCCATGAGCTTTTGTAGTTCAGAATGGTGTATCTGTGTAAGTTCACCCTTTCAATCAGCTACTTGCAGGTCTCACCTACATGACTCCCTTATATGCATTTTTTGCATTGGATGAGGTACACAACCTTGGATGGTCTGCAGCTGTAGGCCCCTTGTGTCTCTTTTGGTTGTTTCTGCAGGATTGTTATGGCATATGCGTCGATACATTTTGCATCTTCTGGTGTTTCAGGGTTACGTTCCTGCTCTTGTTTGTTCTTGATCTAGTGGAAATGTACACCTGTTCTGAGCCTGTGCTAGGTTTCTCGGTTGCTTGTATGCAATTAGTGGAGCTTCTTTGAAGGTGTCTAATCAGCTCGTCTTCCCTGCTGAATATTGGTTGTCGATCCTTAACAGTCCTATTCAGTTGTGTTAGTGCTGCTTGGTAGGTGCCACCCATATTAATCATTTATATGTCTCTGTTGTGTCTACAGTGTAGCAGGTTGTCTCTGGATATTTTCAATGCACACATTCCCTTTCAATTTGTCTAGCTAATTGATTCTTCTGCAGGAAGGACGTGTGGAGTGTGGCAACTTGGTTGTCCCTTATCTTCCTATGAAAGAATATGCGTTGGTATTGGATCATCTGACTGGAGATGATGGACCATTTTGCGTGGAAGCTTGGCCTGTGCAGGTATTGGTTCCTGCCTGTGTATTACTTGAAATCAGTTGTTTCTAGATAGCCGTTCCTGCCAACCGAAATGGTTGTATGCAGGAAATGTATGCCGTTCTTGGAGTAGTCCATGGTGAACTTGATGCATTGGTGGAAGCCATTTAGTGAGCCATGGAATTGTAGAGTGTCTTCAACTTCTGTCCAAATCAAAAACATGCCATCAATATAATGCAGGAATGTCTGTGGTTTCAGGAATCGTAGTTTTACGAACTCTTGTTTGAGGTCCACCGTGAAAAGGTTAGCATACGTCAAAAGGTGAACACCAAGATAGACACCGCAGCCACAGGTATCACAGATCTCAGGTGATTCACGCTCATGCATAACAATTTCTGCTTCAATGGAAGGTACTTCCTACACATGATTGCAACAGCCTTGGGTGCAGAAAGGGCACCTCAGTATGCTGACCTTTTATGGTGGTCAAATATCGAGAGTTTTTGCAACAACAATCCCTGAAACCACTAACAAACCTGCATTATATGTATATGTAAAAAAAAAGCTTTTTGAGAGAGACTGGACCCGCACATTAGAAGAAATTATGAGATATTCTACATATACTGAATATGCAAAGTTCTCTCAGAAAAGGGACATAACAGGCTCATATGTAGTCATGTTTCCTTGTCAATTGGTGCGTAGGTATTACATACACTTTAGACGGAATCAAATTCACACCAGGGAACGGATCCAGCATTGGGGTGATGCAATGAGCAAAGAAATGGAGGTTAAATGCCGTTTCCCTGGGCGTGATGAACCTAATGAAACATTAAAGCATCTAGTCCTTGAATGTAGGCAATTCTAGTTTGCAGGAACAAGATTCTTCATGAAATGTGTTAACATTGAGTTTCAGGATTCTCTCACATTTCTTTGGAACAGGATGGTGCATGGGGGGCATAACCCCCTGATATTTGCCTAGGTATGTCTATGAAAAGCAATAGAAGATGCATTGGGAAACTATGAGTAATGAGCTATGGAGAAATATGGTAATTATTAACACGTTGTTTCTGTTTAATAATGATCCACAAAATGTGTTTAACTCGCGTAAAGGTACTGTCGCAATGAGCAATCATTTGTGTCTGTCTAAGTAAGTTGATAAATCACATGGGTTCAAATAAATAACTTCATTGGTATTATGTATTGTATGAATTTTGTAAAGGTTCTTGAGGACCACGAACAAATCAAATATAAAAAATAAAAAATACCTGCATTATATTGTTGACAATATAACAAATATTACATACATGATCTACTTTTACTAACCTAAAAAGGTTCGAAATACCATACATAGAGGTCTTGAGTTATAGCCTCCATCAAAGCCCAACGCATGTCTAACCTTGGTAGAGAAAGCACACGGAGGGGATGAACATGAGACTGACAGGGATCTCGGGATACGCAAGACAGTACAAAACAATAAATGGTTGGTGATATTTTTGATGTACAGGTCATTAATTCCAGCCCCCATTTCATCAGATTGTATCATTCTCCTGTTTTAATGTAGGCCATATTTTCCCTAGCAGATTGTGTGCCTTTGTGTGACCATGACCTTTAACCATTCTTCTTACGTGTGAACTTACGACTTCCAATGTTTTAAGTTCTGTTTTTTTGCTACAATGGGGGCAAAATAGCAAAACAATGTTGTGCAAACAGCATAGTGTTGGTCTGAAGGTCTATGACAAAATAAAATTGTCATTGAGATCTTAGGACGATACAGTATGTCATGAGTACTATGAGCACATTCCAAAGGCCGTTTACCCCACTGCATGACCAGGGTGGGTGTACACAGGTCCCACTGTCTCCTGTACATGTCTAACAAGCATCTGCTGATATCAGGATGCCTCTTGAAAAATGCACAGGGGCGATAGAGATTTTGGATAATCCGATGTTGTGTGTACGGTAATGTGCATTGTCTATCAGAGGAGGGCCAAGCCAATCCCTGATCCCATTGGTCGTGAGTTGATTAATTATGCAATCCTACTTCTGGCGGTGCTATCGGTCTCCTTACTCTTGGCCCAAACGTTACATTGACTGCTAACTACATCAAACCTTCACCAAGCCAGTCTGGCATTGCCTTTGCAACTTTTTGGTGAGCATGGCTTGTTTCATGGGCTTAGGGTAGCAAGGCAGGCAGACTTTTCTCGAAACACTGAAGCGTTTGTATACTAAATTACCCATAGGGGTGATCCACTGATCAATAATGAGTGCATCACCCAAGGACTAACTGTTTGTATTTGTTCTGTTTATATAGTGCTTTATGCCAAAGCGCTTTACAATACAACAAGAATACATTGTAATAAACAAGAAGCATAAAATTACAAAGACATGAAACAAACCACCATAAACAGTATATAGATCAATTAACCAAGTTCTAAAAGAGGAAAACAGATGAGGAAGAAGAAAGGGAAGTAGAAAGGGGGGTCAGAGCGGGGGAAGAAGATGAGATAACAGGAATGAGAGAGAAAGGGAGGTCAGAGCGGGGGAAGATGAGATAACAGGAATGAGAGAGAAAGGGAAGAAGGGGGGGAAGTAGAAAGGGAGGTCAGAGCGGGGGAAGAAGAGGACATAACAGGAATGAGAGAGAAAGGGAAGAAGGGGGGAAGTAGGAAGGGAGGTCAGAGCGGGGGAAGAAGAGGACATAACAGGAATGAGAGAGAAAGGGAAGAAGGGGGGAAGTAGAAAGGGAGGTCAGAGCGGGGGAAGAAGAGGAGATAACAGGAATGAGAGAGAAAGGGAAGAAGGGGGGGAAGTAGGAAGGGAGGTCAGAGCGAGGGAAGATGAGATAACAGGAATGAGAGAGAAAGGGAAGAAGGGGGAAGTAGGAAGGGAGGTCAGAGCGGGGGAAGAAGATGAGATAACAGGAATGAGAGAGAAAGGGAAGAAGGGGGGAAGTAGAAAGGGAGGTCAGAGCGGGGGAAGAAGATGAGATAACAGGAATGAGAGAGAAAGGGAAGAAGGGGGGAAGTAGAAAGGGAGGTCAGAGCGGGGGAAGAAGAGGACATAACAGGAATGGGAGAGAAAGGGAAGAAGGGGGGGGAAGTAGAAAGGGAGGTCAGAGCGGGGGAAGAAGATGAGATAACAGGAATGAGAGAGAAAGGGAAGAAGGGGGGAAGTAGAAAGGGAGGTCAGAGCGGGGGAAGAAGATGAGATAACAGGAATGAGAGAGAAAGGGAAGAAGGGGGGAAGTAGGAAGGGAGGTCAGAGCGGGGGAAGAAGATGAGATAACAGGAATGAGAGAGAAAGGGAAGAAGGGGGGAAGTAGAAAGGGAGGTCAGAGCGGGGGAAGAAGAGGAGATAACAGGAATGAGAGAGAAAGGGAAGAAGGGGGAAGTAGAAAGGGAGGTCAGAGCGGGGGAAGAAGAGGAGGTAACAGGAATGAGAGAGAAAGGGAAGAAGGGGGAAGTAGAAAGGGAGGTCAGAGCGGGGGAAGAAGAGGACATAACAGGAATGAGAGAGAAAGGGAAGAAGGGGGGGGGAAGTAGGAAGGGAGGTCAGAGCGGGGGAAGAAGAGGACATAACAGGAATGAGAGAGAAAGGGAAGAAGGGGGGAAGTAGAAAGGGAGGTCAGAGCGGGGGAAGAAGAGGAGATAGCAGGAATGAGAGAGAAAGGGAAGAAGGGGGGAAGTAGGAAGGGAGGTCAGAGCGAGGGAAGATGAGATAACAGGAATGAGAGAGAAAGGGAAGAAGGGGGGAAGTAGAAAGGGAGGTCAGAGCGGGGGAAGAAGAGGAGATAACAGGAATGAGAGAGAAAGGGAAGAAGGGGGAAGTAGAAAGGGAGGTCAGAGCGGGGGAAGAAGAGGACATAATAGGAATGAGAGAGAAAGGGAAGAAGGGGGGGGAGTAGGAAGGGAGGTCAGAGCGGGGGAAGAAGAGGACATAACAGGAATGAGAGAGAAAGGGAAGAAGGGGGGAAGTAGAAAGGGAGGTCAGAGCGGGGGAAGAAGAGGAGATAGCAGGAATGAGAGAGAAAGGGAAGAAGGGGGGAAGTAGGAAGGGAGGTCCGAGCGGGGGAAGAAGATGAGATAACAGGAATGAGAGAGAAAGGGAAGAAGGGGGAAAGTAGAAAGGGAGGTCAGAGCGGGGGAAGAAGATGAGATAACAGGAATGAGAGAGAAAGGGAAGAAGGTGGGAAGTAGAAAGGGAGGTCAGAGCGGGGGAAGAAGATGAGATAACAGGAATGAGAGAGAAAGGGAAGAAGGGGGGAAGTAGAAAGGGAGGTCAGAGCGGGGGAAGAAGATGAGATAACAGGAATGAGAGAGAAAGGGAAGAAGGGGGGAAGTAGGAAGGGAGGTCAGAGCGGGGGAAGAAGATGAGATAACAGGAATGAGAGAGAAAGGGAAGAAGGGGGGAAGTAGAAAGGGAGGTCAGAGCGGGGGAAGAAGATGAGATAACAGGAATGAGAGAGAAAGGGAAGAAGGGGGAAGTAGAAAGGGAGGTCAGAGCGGGGGAAGAAGAGGACATAACAGGAATGAGAGAGAAAGGGAAGAAGGGGGAAGTAGAAAGGGAGGTCAGAGCGGGGGAAGAAGATGAGATAACAGGAATGAGAGAGAAAGGGAAGAAGAAAGGAAAGTAGAAAGTGAGGTCAGAGCGGGGGAAGAAGAGGACATAACAGGAATGAGAGAGAAAGGGGAGAAGGGGGGAAGTAGGAAGGAGGGAAGGGATGAAGGAGGGAAATAGTGGAGGAATTACAGTCTGCCATGATTTCCTTTTATGTTTAGTCCCCATCCGATGAATCCTATTAACATTACCACGGGAGTAGGTGGTCTGTGAGAGTTAATACGCCTTCGAGCCAGACCCAAAAATTCACTCACAGGGAGACAACCCTGTGAGGAAACTGCTGTTCCGGGCGCCATTATCCCAAAACCCCATGTCCCAAGATCAACTGATTGTATACAACGTTTCTCCGGCTATCAGGCTTCACTTCCCATGTCGGAGGCACCGCTGTTTCTCTGCTGTGGGGTCCCAGCAGTGCAGAATGTTGCTCTTTCTGCTTTGTTTATAAGCGACTCTAGCAGTAGGGCAGCCAGGGCAGCCGGGCCCGCCCCTTTCCTGGCATCCAACTCAAACCTTGGATTTATTTTTAGGATGGGAGCATTGCACGAGCCGACCAGTAGTGTAACAGGGCTCGAGGGGGCATGGAAAGTTTACAAGGGTATCAGGGATAAGTGGGCTGTCCCAGAGAACTGCTGCATGTATTTGGCTCCTCGGAATGCACCTGGGCAACTTGGTCTAGCGATTAACGCCTTGTAGATGCAGTAAAGGATTGCCCGTTCAAATTCCAGCCATGCCACTGATGCATGTTTTCGTGTTCTCTTATGTGGGATTTGAATAGCACCCCTCTGCCATGAAGATAGCTCAGCGGGTTGAGCACTCGCTGCTGCAATCTGAGCGTGATCTGCGGGTCGCAGGTTCAAATCCCGGCAAGGCCAACTCAGCCTTTCATCCTTCCGAGATCGATAAATGAGTACCAATTTCGGTTGGGTGATAGTATGTAAATAACACATCATTATCATTATATGACCTCATGGCGCTGGCGATCTCCTCGTGTGAGCATTGCTGAATTCCTGAGCTGTGGTC